>NC_139224.1:16782989-17223338 GCF_055691185.1 Crinia signifera | reverse complement strand
TTTCCTCCGGGGCAGAGTGCTGACCACCGGTGACCACTGCATCCACAGACCCCTCACCGGGCTCATTCTGACTCCCCCTGTGTGCCAATAATGTGTCTGTAATCTGCAGACGCCTGCAAGGGATCATTATCAGGTATGGGTAAAAACCTGACCCGGACAAGACCACGGACCGCCGGACCGGATATCAACTCTGCATTCCAAAGCTTGTAGCGTCCAGGCCCGGGGTGTCCTGTCCGGGGGGGGGGGGGATAAAGCCTCCCTGTATGGTCCGGGCATGTAGCAAACACCGGAATAGTCCAGGCCACACGGGGAGGCTGTAATCTCCCCTTCCCCATGTCCCTGGTGAAAGCTAGCACAGGCAACCCCCCAGACAGGACACCCCCCCGGATGGGACACCCCTGGACCGGACATTACAAGCTCCGAAATGCAGATTTTGATGTCTGTCGGTCCGGGTCCGGTTTTTACATTGTCCCATCATTATCTGCACCCCAAGTGATGCCACAATAACTCTGAGTACACACTGGGCAATGTTGCTGATGTCAATGGTTTAGAACAGCGGAAGTGTCGTCCAGTGTGTACGTACAATGTCGCTTATGATGAGCACTCCTTCACGTCACCAGCAATATCCTCCATTGTCTGAACATGGAGGACCACCGAGGAATATTGCTAGTAAGAGCATAATGCATCAGGGCCCCCACTCCCCCTTCGGCCATCTCTTGTCGGGCCAGCATAGAAACATAGAATGTGACGGCAGTTAAGAACCACTTGGCCCATCTAGTCTGCCCCTTTTTTAAACATGTTACCTCAAACCATATTTGATCCTTATGTCTTTGTAAGGATATCAATATGCCTATCCCAAACGTGTTTACATTGCTCTACTGTATTTTCCTCTGCCACCTCTGATGGGAGGCTATTCCACTTATCTACTACTCTTTCTGTGAAGTAATTCTTTGACAAATTTCCCCTGAATCTTCCTCCCTCTAGTGTCAGTGCATCAGTGCATGTCCTCATGTTCTGCTGCTCCTCTTCCTGGTCGGCATGTACTAAGGCGAAAATGCGGTAAAACCCACGTTGCATTTTCCTATGTATTAGAACGCAGCCGGCACGATACCGCATTGTAGGGTATCGCCACCTTTGGGCGATAGCCTATGGGCTTCTTTTCGCCGCCCGAAGCCTCCGCCGCAAAACCGCTGACCCCCCTCTCCCACTCCCTCTGGCTTACCTGGTCCAGGTCCTCCTGGACCCAGAAAGTAAGCCCTTCCTCCCCCTAGTAAAGCAGCCGGACGTCCTTCCGGCTGCAGGGGTTGCATAGTTGTCCCCGGCGTAAGGGGGGAAGCAGGCAGCAGGGAGATGACGGAGACCACAGTACAGGTATCGCGGGGGGGCCACCGTCACCGCACCGTGATGTCAGCCGCATATGTTAGTATTTGAATCCCGCCCAATGTGAAGAATGTCTCCCACCTGTACCTTGTTAAAACCTTGATATATTTGAATATTTATATCATGTCCCCCCTTTCCCTTCTCTGCTCTAAACTGTACATATTAAGATATTTTAGTCTTTCCTGGTACATTTTGTGATGTAGGCCATGCACCATTTTAGTTAGCCCTTCTTTGTACACTCTCTAATGTATTTATTATTTATTTATTTATGGAGATATGGCCTCCAAAACTGAATACAGTACTCTAGATGAGGTCGTACCAATGAGCATCAACAAGTGTGTACTGTATGTGCACATAGGCCGCCTGTGTCCAGTAATGTCACCAGCACAGGGCAGTCTGATGGGAGTGACATCACTGGTTTCCTTGCAAGTGTGCAGTGACATCACACACTCACAATTACAGCGGATTACTGTTTTCTCTCATTAACTTAGGCTAAGTGGGCGTGGAGGCTCTTTGCCAGGGCCTGAGTGTTGTGGTTATTGTTAAAATGTTGTATAAGTATGTAGAACTACATCTCCCAGGAGTCTCCTCACCTCTCAGCAGCCTCATCCCAAGGTAAGAAAATGGAGGGAGACCACCGGACCAGTACGGTTTATTTATTTCCATTCACGCACGGTTTTCTACACAGAAACCGTTATGTACTGTACATTCTTTTTTTTATCATTAGAAACTTTCACAACATTGTCTAGTGTGTACTTGACTTTAGAGCTTGTAATCTAGTCACCCACCCATGAGCCGGGTGCTAGATCTTAGGCATTGACTAAACGGATAATTCGCTGTCAGGTGACTGAGCTGGAGCATTTCCGGGGTAACGCAGCTCCCACCATTCATGGAGAATCCTGGGATATATATATATATATAGGCATCCCAAGCAGTCAGAGCCCTCTTTATATATATATATATATATATAATGAGGCCCTTTTCTCCTGGCAGCAGTGCGGCATTTACCCTCACCGTGACGCCTGGCGATTGCCATTGGCATCTGCGAGAGGGTTAACTCTTATCAGAGCTGTCAGGCTACAGGAAACCTGCTCCCCTTCTCGCACTTCCTCAGGAACACCCTCCCCCTATCCTCACCCTTCTCCAGCTCTCCCCCTGCCCCTGATTTATTCCCCCCGCACTTCCTCAGGGCTCCTTCCATGACCCCGGCTTCCTGCCTCAGCTCCCAGGCCCTCTCTGCAGCCCAGTGCAAGGATGTGACTGAGAGGAGGGGGCGCATGCGTGTACGGTATTTGGGATGCTGCCACAATGATGCCATGTTTCCAGCACACAAGTCCCTCATTGTAAATATCATTTAGTTATAGGAAGGTCCAGGCTGGAATCTGGTGCTCTCGTGGTGCCCGGCAGAAGCCGGCAGGCATGAGGCACATGCACCATGTACAGAGTATATGCCGGCGAGCAGGGTCCTACTACCTCGCTGTCACCAGCTGTACAGTGCTACTGGGTATATAGGTCATTGTTTATGTCCAGTGTCTGACTTCATCCCACATACACATAGATGTGACGCTGTACGGTGTACACAATGTCTGCTGCCTGTATATGCAGATGCCAGTGTCGTATATTTAAATGTCAGCACTTCCGGGTTTCCGCACATGTGCAAATGCCGCAAGGCAGCAGCAGGGGGAAGGGGGCGCGGAGCTGGAAGAGATCTGAGGAGGGCCTCTGACGCCAGCGATGAGGAGGGCCTCTGACGCCAGCGATGAGTTACATAGTTACATAGTTACATAGTAGATAAGGCTGAATAAAGACTTTCGTCCATCTAGTTCAACCTACGTTTTAATAGCTTATCCCTTGTAAAAGACAGAATATGGTTCTTATTAGTACCCCTGGATATTTTTATCCAATAAATGCTTGTCCAACCTTATTTTGAACGTATTTATTGTATCTGCCAACACCACCTCTCCAGGAAGAGAGTTCCAAAGTTTGACTGCTCTGACCGTAAAGAAATTTTTTCTTTTGAGGAGGGCCTCTGACGCCAGCGAAGAGTAGGGCCTCTGACGCCAACGTTGAGAAGGGCCTCTGACGCCAGCGATGAGGAGGGCCTCTGACGTCAGCGATGAGGAGGGCCTCTGACGTCAGCGATGAGGAGGGCCTCTGACGTCAGCGATGAGGAGGGCCTCTGACGTCAGCGATGAGGAGGGCCTCTGACGTCAGCGATGAGGAGGTCCTCTGACGTCAGCGATGAGGAGGACCTCTGACGTCAGATTTGAGGAGCGCCTGGGACGTCAGCGATGAGGAGGGCCTCCGACTTCAGCGATGAGGATGGCCTCCGACGTCATCGATGAGGAGGGCCTCCGACGTCATCGATGAGGAGGGCCTCAGACGTAAGCGATGAGGAGGGCCTCCGACGTCAGCGATGAGGAGGGCCTCCGACGTCATCGATGAGGAGGGCCTCCGACGTCAGCGATGAGGAGGGCCTCCGACGTCAGCGATGAGGAGGGCCTCCGACGTCAGCGATGAGGAGGGCCTCCGACGTCAGCGATGAGGAGCGCCTGGGACGTCAGCGATGAGGAGGGCCTCCGACGTCAGCGATGAGGAGGGCCTCCGACGTCAGCGATGAGGGCCTCCGACGTCAGCGATGCGGAGGGCCTCCGACGTCAGCGATGAGGAGGGCCTCCGACGTCAGCGATGAGGAGGGCCTCCGACGTCAGCGATGAGGAGGGCCTCCGACGTCAGCGATGAGGAGCGCCTGGGACGTCAGCGATGAGGAGGGCCTCCGACGTCAGCGATGAGGGCCTCCGACGTCAGCGATGCGGAGGGCCTCCGACGTCAGCGATGAGGAGGGCCTCCGACGTCAGCGATGAGGAGGGCCTCCGACGTCAGCGATGAGGAGGTCCTCTGACGTCAGCGATGAGGAGGACCTCTGACGTCAGCGTTTAGGAGCGCCTGGGACGTCAGCGATGAGGAGAGCTCCGAATTCAGCGATGAGGATGGCCTCCGACGTCAGCGATGAGGAGGGCCTCTGACGTCAGCGATGAGGAGGGCCTCTGATGTCAGCGATGTGGAGTTCCTCTGACGTCAGCGATGAGGAGATCCTCTGACGTCAGCGATGAGGAGGACCTCTGACGTCAGCGTTGAGGAGCGCCTGGGACGTCAGCGATGAGGAGGTCCTCTGACGTCAGCGTTGAGGAGCGCCTGGGACGTCAGCTATGAGGAGGGCCTCCGACGTCAGCGATGAGAAGGGCCTCCGACGTCAGCGATGGGGAGGGCCTCCGACGTCAGCGATGAGGAGGGCCTCCGACGTCAGCGATGAGGAGGGCCTCCGACGTCAGCGATGAGGAGGGCCTCCGACGTCAGCGATGAGGAGGGCCTCCGACGTCAGCGATGAGGAGGGCCTCCGACGTCAGCGATGAGGAGGGCCTCCGACGTCAGCGATGAGGAGGACCTCTGACTTCAGATTTGAGGAGCGCCTGGGACGTCAGCGATGAGGAGGGCCTCCTACTTCAGCGATGAGGATGGCCTCCGACGTCATCGATGAGGAGGGCCTCAGACGTAAGCGATGAGGAGGGCCTCCGACGTCAGCGATGAGGAGGGCCTCCGACGTCAGCGATGAGGAGGGCCTCTGAAGTCAGCGATGAGGAGCGCCTGGGACGTCAGCGATGAGGAGGGCCTCCGACGTCAGCGATGAGGGCCTCCGACGTCAGCGATGAGGGCCTCCGACGTCAGCGATGCGGAGGGCCTCGGACGTCAGCGATGAGGAGGGCCTCCGACGTCAGCGATGAGGAGGGCCTCCGACGTCAGCGATGAGGAGGGACTCCGACGTCAGCGATGAGGAGGGCCTCCGACGTCAGCGATGAGGAGGGCCTCCGACGTCAGCGATGAGGAGGGCCTCCGACGTCAGCGATGAGGAGGGCCTCCGACGTCAGCGATGAGGAGGGCCTCCGACGTCAGCGATGAGGAGGGCCTCCGACGTCAGCGATGAGGAGGGCCTCTGGGGGGGGTATACACAGTGTAGTATGAGGACACATATACCAGTAATAATGTAGGGATGTTATACACAGTGTAGCATGAGGACACATATACCAGTAATAATGTAGGGGGGTTATACACAGTGTAGTATGAGGACACATATACCAGTAATAATGTAGGGATGTTATACACAGTGTAGCATGAGGACACATATACCAGTAATAATGTAGGGGGGTTATACACAGTGTAGTATGAGGACACATATACCAGTAATAATGTAGGGATGTTATACACAGTGTAGTATGAGGACACATATACCAGTTATAATGTATGAGGTTACGTCAGCGATGAGGAGGGCCTCTGACGTCAGCGATGAGGAGGGCCTCTGACGTCAGCGATGAGGACGGCCTCTGACGTCAGCGATGAGGACGGCCTCTGACGTCAGCGATGAGGACGGCCTCTGACGTCAGCGATGAGGAGGGCCTCTGACGTCATTGATGAGGAGGACCTCGGACGTCGGCCTTGGGGAGGGCCTGGGACGTCGGCGATGAGGAGGGCCTGGGACGTCGGCGATGAGGAGGGCCTGGGACGTCGGCGATGAGGAGGGCCTGGGACGTCGGCGATGAGGAGGGCCTCCGACGTCGGCGATGAGGAGGGCCTCCGACGTCGGCGATGAGGAGGGCCTCCGACGTCGGCGATGAGGAGGGCCTCCGACGTCGGCGATGAGGAGGGCCTCCGACGTCGGCGATGAGGAGGGCCTCCGACGTCGGCGATGAGGAGGGCCTCCGACGTCGGCGATGAGGAGGGCCTCCGACGTCAGCGTTGAACGCCTGGGACGTCAGCGATGAGGAGGGCCTCCGACTTCAGCGATGAGGAGGGCCTCTGACGTCAGTGATGAGGAGGGCCTCCGACGTAAGTGATGAAGAGGGCCTCCGACGTCAGCGATGAGGAGGGCCTGAGACGTCAGCGTTGAGGAGGGCCTGGGACGTCAGCGATGAGGAGGGCCTGGGACGTCAGTGATGAGGAGGGCCTCCGACGTAAGTGATGAGGAGGGCCTCCGACGTCAGCGATGAGGAGGGCCTGAGACGTCAGCGTTGAGGAGGGCCTGGGACATCAGTGATGAGGAGGGCCTGGGACGTCAGCGATGAGGAGGGCCTCTGTGGGGGGGGGTATACACAGTGTAGTATGAGGACACATATACCAGTAATAATGTAGGGATGTTATACACAGTGTAGCATGAGGACACATATACCAGTAATGATGTAGGGGGGTTATACACAGTGTAGTATGAGGACACATATACCAGTAATAATGTAGGGATGTTATACACAGTGTAGCATGAGGACACATATACCAGTAATAATGTAGGGGGGGTATACACAGTGTAGTATGAGGACACATATACCAGTTATAATGTATGAGGTTATACTCAGTGTAGTATGAGGACACATATACCAGTAATAATGTAGTGGGGGGGGGGGGGGTTTATACACAGTGTAGTATGAGGACACATATACCAGTAATAATGTAGGTGGTTATACACAGTGTAGTATGAGGACACATATACCAGTAATAATGTAAGGGGGTTATACACAGTGTAGTATGAGGACACATATACCAGTAATAATGTAGGGGGGTTATACACAGTGTAGTATGAGGACACATATACCAGTAATAATGTAGGGATGTTATACACAGTGTAGTATGAGGATACATATACCAGTAATAATGTAGGGGGGTGGGGGGTATACACAGTGTAGTATGAGGACACATATACCAGTAATAATTTGTAGGGGGGGTGGGGGGTATACACAGTGTAGTATGAGGACACATATACCAGTGTAGGGGGGGGTATACACAGTGTAGTATGAGGACACATATACCAGTAATAATGTAGGGGGGGGGGGTTATACACAGTGTAGTATGAGGAAACATATATCAGTAATAATGTAGGGAGGGTTATACACAGTGTAGTATGAGGACACATATGCCAGTAATAATGTAGGGAGGGTTATACACAGTGTAGTATGAGGACACATATACCAGTAATAATGTAGGGAGGGTTATACACAGTGTAGTATGAGGACACATATACCAGTAATAATGTAGGGAGTTATACACAGTGTAGCATGAGGACACATATACCAGTAATAATGTAGGGAGTTATACACAGTGGAGTATGAGGGCACATATACCAGTAATAATGTAGGTGGTTATACACAGTGGAGTATGAGGACACATATACCAGTAATAATGTAGGGGGGATGTTATACACAGTGTAGTATGAGGACACATATACCAGTAATAATGTAGGGGGGGGGGGGGTTATACACAGTGTAGTATGAGGACGCATATACCAGTAATAATGTAGGGGTGGTTATACACAGTGTAGTATGAGGACACATATACCAGTAATAATGTAGGGGGGGTTATACACAGTGTAGTATGAGGACACATATACCAGTAATAATGTAGGGAATGTTATACACAGTGTAGTATGAGGATACATATACCAGTAATAATGTAGGAGGTTATACACAGTGTAGTATGAGGACACATATACCAGCAATAATGTTATACACAGTGTAGTATGAGGACACATATACCAGCAATAATGTTATACACAGTGTAGTAAAAGGATACATATACTAGTAATAATGTGTGTGTGTGTGGGGGGAGGATGGCCTCCGAAATCAGCGATGAGGAGGGCCTCTGACGTCAGCGATGAGGAGGGCCTCTGACGTCAGCGATGTGGAGTTCCTCTGACGTCAGCGATGAGAAGGGCCTCCGACGTCAGCGATGAGGAGGGCCTCTGACGTCAGCGATGAGGAGGACCTCTGACGTCAGATTTGAGGAGCGCCTGGGACGTCAGCGATGAGGAGGGCCTCCGACTTCAGCGATGAGGATGGCCTCCGACGTCATCGATGAGGAGGGCCTCAGACGTAAGCGATGAGGAGGGCCTCCGACGTCAGCGATGAGGAGGGCCTCCGACGTCAGCGATGAGGAGGGCCTCTGAAGTCAGCGATGAGGAGCGCCTGGGACGTCAGCGATGAGGAGGGCCTCCGACGTCAGCGATGAGGAGGGCCTCCGACGTCAGCGATGAGGGCCTCCGACGTCAGCGATGCGGAGGGCCTCCGACGACAGCGATGAGGAGGGCCTCCGACGTCAGCGATGAGGAGGGCCTCCGACGTCAGCGATGAGGAGGGCCTCCGACGTCAGCGATGAGGAGGCCTCCGACGTCAGCGATGAGGAGGGCCTCCGACGTCAGCGATGAGGAGGGCCTCCGACGTCAGCGATGAGGAGGGCCTCCGACGTCAGCGATGAGGAGGGCCTCTGGGGGGGGTATACACAGTGTAGTATGAGGACACATATACCAGTAATAATGTAGGGATGTTATACACAGTGTAGCATGAGGACACATATACCAGTAATAATGTAGGGGGGTTATACACAGTGTAGTATGAGGACACATATACCAGTAATAATGTAGGGATGTTATACACAGTGTAGTATGAGGACACATATACCAGTTATAATGTATGAGGTTACGTCAGCGATGAGGAGGGCCTCTGACGTCAGCGATGAGGAGGGCCTCTGACGTCAGCGATGAGGAGGGCCTCTGACGTCAGCGATGAGGACGGCCTCTGACGTCAGCGATGAGGACGGCCTCTGACGTCAGCGATGAGGAGGGCCTCTGACGTCATCGATGAGGAGGGCCTCTGACGTCGGCCTTGAGGAGGGCCTCCGACGTAAGCGATGAGGAGGGCCTCCGACGTCGGCGATGAGGAGGGCCTCCGACGTCGGCGATGAGGAGGGCCTCCGACGTCGGCGATGAGGAGGGCCTCCGACGTCGGCGATGAGGAGGGCCTCCGACGTCGGCGATGAGGAGGGCCTCCGACGTCGGCGATGAGGAGGGCCTCCGACGTCGGCGATGAGGAGGGCCTCCGACGTCGGCGATGAGGAGGGCCTCCGACGTCGGCGATGAGGAGGGCCTCCGACGTCGGCGATGAGGAGGGCCTCCGACGTCGGCGATGAGGAGGGCCTCCGACGTCGGCGATGAGGAGGGCCTCCGACGTCGGCGATGAGGAGGGCCTCCGACGTAAGTGATGAGGAGGGCCTCCGACGTCAGCGATGAGGAGGGCCTGGGACATCAGCGATGAGGAGGGCCTGGGACGTCAGCGATGAGGAGGGCCTCTGTGGGGGGGGGGGGGGGTATACACAGTGTAGTATGAGGACACATATACCAGTAATAATGTAGGGATGTTATACACAGTGTAGCATGAGGACACATATACCAGTAATGATGTAGGGGGGTTATACACAGTGTAGTATGAGGACACATATACCAGTAATAATGTAGGGATGTTATACACAGTGTAGCATGAGGACACATATACCAGTAATAATGTAGGGGGGGTATACACAGTGTAGTATGAGGACACATATACCAGTTATAATGTATGAGGTTATACTCAGTGTAGTATGAGGACACATATACCAGTAATAATGTAGTGGGGGGGGGGGGGTTATACACAGTGTAGTATGAGGACACATATACCAGTAATAATGTAGGTGGTTATACACAGTGTAGTATGAGGACACATATACCAGTAATAATGTAAGGGGGTTATACACAGTGTAGTATGAGGACACATATACCAGTAATAATGTAGGGGGGTTATACACAGTGTAGTATGAGGACACATATACCAGTAATAATGTAGGGATGTTATACACAGTGTAGTATGAGGATACATATACCAGTAATAATGTAGGGGGGTGGGGGGTATACACAGTGTAGTATGAGGACACATATACCAGTAATAATGTAGGGGGGGTGGGGGGTATACACAGTGTAGTATGAGGACACATAAACCAGTGTAGGGGGGGGGGGGTATACACAGTGTAGTATGAGGACACATATACCAGTAATAATGTAGGGGGGGGGGGGTTATACACAGTGTAGTATGAGGAAACATATACCAGTAATAATGTAGGGAGGGTTATACACAGTGTAGTATGAGGACACATATGTAAGTAATAATGTAGGGAGGGTTATACACAGTGTAGTATGAGGACACATACTGTATACCAGTAATAATGTAGGGAGGGTTATACACAGTGTAGTATGAGGACACATATACCAGTAATAATGTAGGGAGTTATACACAGTGGGGGCCGAGGATGGTCGCACGAACTCGGAGCTCCCTCGGAGCTCCCTTTTCCCACCCAAGGAGTTCCCCCATCCTTGGCCCCCGGAGAGGAGAGGAGAGGCGGACGAGGTCGGGAGACGGACAGGAGAGGATCGGAGGCAGCCGGAGGAGGCGAGGAAGCTGGAGGGGCAGAGCACGCTAGCTCCGTCCTCCAGACTGATGGAGCAGCCGGAGGCTGCTGGGGTCGGTCCCAGGCTCCCGCTCCATTCCTCGGAGCTCCCACCCCTGGCGCCCCCCTCCCCTCACCACACGAGACGGGCATGCTTCGTGCAGGCAGCGGACCGAGATCCCCTCGGTGCAGCAGCGGACCGGGGATCCCCCTGGGCAGCGGCGGACCGGATCCCCCCCCGGGCAGCAACAGTCCGGGCCGAGCAGAAGACCACACATGAACCTCATCCACCAAGCAGCCCCAGCCCCGGCCAGTGGACCACGGGCACAGCGGCAGAAGAGGTCCACCCCCACGACCCACTGAGAGGTGAGGAGGATCTGGCATGGACACCAGCAGCGCCAGCCATGGCCCCAGGCTCCCTGGCTCACCCCCTCGCAGGCCGGTAGGAGAGGAGGCCTCTGCTTTGGAGGACACCGGCATATGCTGCATATGCTACCTTCCCTGCAGGCCCTCACCCCCGGCCCCCTGCCTCACCTAGGAGATGAGCCCCCCTGCCCCTGGATGCCTCACCAGCAGCTATCAGCAGGGTCGAAAAGACTATCGGGCAGCAGCATGGAACTCAGCACAGGGAGGGCCCAACTCCAGCCCCAGGCCTCACTGACTCTCCCCAGGCCTCACTGACTCTCCTCTCCCCTCCCCCCGCCCCCCCCCCACCGCAAATGGCGCCGCAAATGGCTGCCTCGGATCTGTGCACTCAGCCACATGTAACCCCTTATCCCCTGTCCCCCGTGTGATAAATTGTACTGTCTCTGCTATAACTGCAATGTCTCTGCTCATGCTGTTACCTTCCAGGCTGCTGCAGCGACCAGTGGCGCCGCTGATGGCTGCCTAGGCGCTGTGCAGCCTGGCGGGTATATGTTCTCTATGTGCCAGTACTGTCCCTGCTTATATTGTAACCTACCTGGCTGCTGAAGCGACCAGTGGCGCCACGGATGGCTGCCTAGGCGCTGTACAGTTTGGCGGGTATGTATTCCTTGTGTGATACTGTACTTGTCTGTACCTGCTTTCACTGCTACCTACCCGAGCTGGTGCAGCGACCAGTGGCGCCGCAGATGGCTGCCTAGGCGCTGTGCTGCTCGGCGGTATGTGTTCCCCGCATGTAACGTCTCAATGTAATGTATGTAATTCCCCCCCCCCCCTTCATCCCTGCTGATGCTGTACTGTATATCCACAAAAAATTCCTAGTGTGCGCAAGCACACATGGCCAATAAAGTTGATTCTATTCTATTCTATTCTATTCTATGAGGACACATATACCAGTAATAATGTAGGGAGTTATACACAGTGGAGTATGAGGGCACATATACCAGTAATAATGTAGGTGGTTATACACAGTGGAGTATGAGGACACATATACCAGTAATAATGTAGGGGGGATGTTATACACAGTGTAGTGTGAGGACACATATACCAGTAATAATGTAGGGGGGGGGTTATACACAGTGTAGTATGAGGACGCATATACCAGTAATAATGTAGGGGGGGTTATACACAGTGTAGTATGAGGACACATATACCAGTAATAATGTAGGGGGGGTTATACACAGTGTAGTATGAGGACACATATACCAGTAATAATGTAGGGGGGGTTATACACAGTGTAGTATGAGGATACATATACCAGTAATAATGTAGGAGGTTATACACAGTGTAGTGTGAGGACACATATACCAGTAATAATGAAGGGGGGTTATACACAGTGTAGTATGAGGACACATATACCAGCAATAATGTTATACACAGTGTAGTATGAGGACACATATACCAGCAATAATGTTATACACAGTGTAGTAAAAGGATACATATACCAGTAATAATGTGTGTGTGTGTGTGTGTGTGTGGGGGGGGGGGGGGGTTTATACACAGTGTAGTAAGAGGATACATATACCAGTAATAATGGTGGGGGAGATGTTATACACAGTGTAGTATGAGGATACATATACCAGTAATAATGTAGGGGGGATGTTATACACAGTGTAGTATGAGGACACATATACCAGTAATAATCATGCTTGCCTACTTTTGAAAACTAGTTTCAGGGAGATTATAGTTGGCAGTAGATTGAGGGGGCGTGTCATTCTCCACTTAAGGGCATGTCTAGTTCCATATATGGAGAGATTGTGAAAAGAGATTGTGAACGTGGCACCTAGAAGCGTGGGTGTGTACTGCTACATCTGAGAGGAATCTTGTAAAATGACTTCTATACACATGTAGATGAGCCCAAAGCAGTTAGTAAGAGCTACTATACTTGGTAAAGTGCTGGAAAATGGTGCAGATGATTCAATGTAAATGTATCTATCTCTCATTCCCTTTTTCCCCAAAAATGTAACAATGTAATGTGGGCTAGGTGACATGAGGGAGATTGCTAGACTAATGAGGGAGAGAGGGAGATTGCTGCTATTTCAGGGAGTCTCCTGCAGAATGCAGGAGGGTAGGTAACTATGGTAATAATGTAGGGGGCAGGGTATACACAGTGTAGTATGAGGACATATATATTGGTAATAATGTAAGGGGGGGGGGGTATACAAAGCGACGTGTGTGTCCCGTACCCAGCCCCCTCTGTATAGCACTCGGCAATCTCTCTCCCCTCCCTGTAAACACAAGCACTGTCTGTCTGTCTGGGGAGACGAGCAGATGTGCTCTGAGTAAATTGTATATGCCCAGAATATATATATTAGGTGCAGAGCCGCTGGCTGCTTATATTCCCATTTCCTGCTCCCAGTGACCTCTCGGCTATCCCAGCTGGGAAACTGGCCAAGTCCACAGCCTGGTTCCCACAGCCCCTCGCTATATCCTCACCAGGACAGACAATGCCGTATTCTCTATTGTGCGGGTATAAATATGTTCTTATTGTGCCGGAATCCCAATATAACGAAATCCCAGTATATAGTCCATAGTTATGTTATAACTATGGGGTATAGGGATCTCAGGGGAATGGCGTGTATTATATTATAACTATGGGGTATAGGGATCTCAGGGGAATGGCGTGTGTTATATTATAACTATGGGGTATAGGGATCTCAGGGGAATGGCGTGAATTATATTATAACTATGGGATATAGGGATCTCAGGGGAATGGCGTGTGTTATATTATATCTATGGGGTATAGGGATCTCAGGGAAATGGCGTGTATTATATTATATCTATGGGGTATAGGGATCTCAGGGGAATGGCGTGTGTTATATTATAACTATGGGATATAGGGATCTCAGGGGAATGGCGTGTATTATATTATAACTATGGGGTATAGGGATCTCAGGGGAATGGCGTGTATTATGTTATAACTATGGGGTATAGGGATCTCAGGGGAATGGCGTGTATTATGTTATAACTATGGGGTATAGGGATCTCAGGGGAATGGCGTGTATTATATTATATCTATGGGGTATAGGGATCTCAGGGGAATGGCGTGTGTTATATTATAACTATGGGATATAGGGATCTCAGGGGAATGGCGTGTATTATATTATAACTATGGGGTATAGGGATCTCAGGGGAATGGCGTGTATTATATTATAACTATGGGGTATAGGGATCTCAGGGGAATGGCGTGAATTATATTATAACTATGGGGTATAGGGATCTCAGGGGAATGGCGTGTGTTATATTATATCTATGGGGTATAGGGATCTCAGGGTAATGGCGTGTATTATATTATAACTATGGGGTATAGGGATCTCAGGGGAATGGCGTGTATTATGTTATAACTATGGGGTATAGGGATCTCAGGGGAATGGCGTGTATTATGTTATAACTATGGGGTATAGGGATCTCAGGGGAATGGCGTGTATTATATTATATCTATGGGGTATAGGGATCTCAGGGGAATGGCGTGTGTTATATTATAACTATGGGATATAGGGATCTCAGGGGAATGGCGTGTATTATATTATAACTATGGGGTATAGGGATCTCAGGGGAATGGCGTGTGTTATATTATATCTATGGGGTATAGGGATCTCAGAGGAATAACGTGTATTATATTATAACTATGGGGTATAGGGATCTCAGGGGAATGGCGTGTATTATATTATAACTATGGGGTATAGGGATCTCAGGGGAATGGCGTGTATTATATTATAACTATGGGGTATAGGGATCTCAGGGGAATGGCGTGAATTATATTATAACTATGGGGTATAGGGATCTCAGGGGAATGGCGTGTGTTATATTATATCTATGGGGTATAGGGATCTCAGGGTAATGGCGTGTATTATATTATAACTATGGGGTATAGGGATCTCAGGGGAATGGCGTGTATTATATTATAACTATGGGGTATAGGGATCTCAGGGGAATAACGTGTATTATATTATAACTATGGGGTATAGGGATCTCAGGGGAATGGCGTGTATTATGTTATAACTATGGGGTATAGGGATCTCAGGGGAATGGCGTGTATTATGTTATAACTATGGGGTATAGGGATCTCAGGGGAATGGCGTGTATTATGTTATAACTATGGGCTATAGGGATCTCAGGGGAATGGCGTGTGTTATATTATAACTATGGGATACAGGGATCTCAGGGGAATGGCGTGTATTATATTATATCTATGGGGTATAGGGATCTCAGGGGAATGGCGTGTATTATATTATATCTATGGGGTATAGGGATCTCAGGGGAATGGCGTGTATTATATTATAACTATGGGGTATAGGGATCTCAGGGGAATAACGTGTATTATGTTATAACTATGGGGTATAGGGATCTCAGGGGAATGGCGTGTATTATGTTATAACTATGGGGTATAGGGATCTCAGGGGAATGGCGTGTATTATGTTATAACTATGGGGTATAGGGATCTCAGGGGAATGGCGTGTATTATGTTATAACTATGGGCTATAGGGATCTCAGGGGAATGGCGTGTGTTATATTATAACTATGGGATACAGGGATCTCAGGGGAATGGCGTGTATTATATTATATCTATGGGGTATAGGGATCTCAGGGGAATGGCGTGTATTATATTATATCTATGGGGTATAGGGATCTCAGGGGAATAACGTGTATTATATTATATCTATGGGGTATAGGGATCTCAGGGGAATGGCGTGTGTTATATTATAACTATGGGATATAGGGATCTCAGGGGAATGGCGTGTGTTATATTATATCTATGGGGTATAGGGATCTCAGGGGAATAACGTGTATTATATTATAACTATGGGGTATAGGGATCTCAGGGGAATGGCGTGTATTATATTATAACTATGGGGTATAGGGATCTCAGGGGAATGGCGTGTATTATATTATAACTATGGGGTATAGGGATCTCAGGGGAATGGCGTGAATTATATTATAACTATGGGGTATAGGGATCTCAGGGGAATGGCGTGTGTTATATTATATCTATGGGGTATAGGGATCTCAGGGTAATGGCGTGTATTATATTATAACTATGGGGTATAGGGATCTCAGGGGAATGGCGTGTATTATATTATAACTATGGGGTATAGGGATCTCAGGGGAATGGCGTGTATTATATTATAACTATGGGGTATAGGGATCTCAGGGGAATGGCGTGAATTATATTATAACTATGGGGTATAGGGATCTCAGGGGAATGGCGTGTGTTATATTATATCTATGGGGTATAGGGATCTCAGGGTAATGGCGTGTATTATATTATAACTATGGGGTATAGGGATCTCAGGGGAATGGCGTGTATTATGTTATAACTATGGGGTATAGGGATCTCAGGGGAATGGCGTGTATTATGTTATAACTATGGGCTATAGGGATCTCAGGGGAATGGCGTGTGTTATATTATAACTATGGGATACAGGAATCTCAGGGGAATGGCGTGTATTATATTATATCTATGGGGTATAGGGATCTCAGGGGAATGGCGTGTATTATATTATATCTATGGGGTATAGGGATCTCAGGGGAATAACGTGTATTATATTATATCTATGGGGTATAGGGATCTCAGGGGAATGGCGTGTGTTATATTATAACTATGGGATATAGGGATCTCAGGGGAATGGCGTGTGTTATATTATATCTATGGGGTATAGGGATCTCAGGGGAATAACGTGTATTATATTATAACTATGGGGTATAGGGATCTCAGGGGAATGGCGTGTATTATGTTATAACTATGGGATATAGGGATCTCAGGGGAATGGCGTGTATTATATTATAACTATGGGGTATAGGGATCTCAGGGGAATGGCGTGTATTATATTATAACTATGGGATATAGGGATCTCAGGGGAATGGCGTGTGTTATATTATATCTATGGGGTATAGGGATCTCAGGGGAATAACGTGTATTATATTATAACTATGGGGTATAGGGATCTCAGGGGAATGGCGTGTGTTATGTTATAACTATGGGATATAGGGATCTCAGGGGAATGGCGTGTATTATATTATAACTATGGGATACAGGGATCTCAGGGGAATGGCGTGTATTATGTTATAACTATGGGGTATAGGGATCTCAGGGGAATGGCGTGTATTATGTTATAACTATGGGCTATAGGGATCTCAGGGGAATGGCGTGTGTTATATTATAACTATGGGATACAGGGATCTCAGGGGAATGGCGTGTATTATATTATATCTATGGGGTATAGGGATCTCAGGGGAATGACGTGTATTATATTATATCTATGGGGTATAGGGATCTCAGGGGAATGGCGTGTATTATGTTATAACTATGGGGTATAGGGATCTCAGGGGAATGGCGTGTATTATGTTATAACTATGGGCTATAGGGATCTCAGGGGAATGGCGTGTGTTATATTATAACTATGGGATACAGGGATCTCAGGGGAATGGCGTGTATTATATTATATCTATGGGGTATAGGGATCTCAGGGGAATGACGTGTATTATATTATATCTATGGGGTATAGGGATCTCAGGGGAATGGCGTGTATTATATTATATCTATGGGGTATAGGGATCTCAGGGGAATAACGTGTATTATATTATATCTATGGGGTATAGGGATCTCAGGGGAATGGCGTGTGTTATATTATAACTATGGGATATAGGGATCTCAGGGGAATGGCGTGTGTTATATTATATCTATGGGGTATAGGGATCTCAGGGGAATAACGTGTATTATATTATAACTATGGGGTATAGGGATCTCAGGGGAATGGCGTGTATTATGTTATAACTATGGGATATAGGGATCTCAGGGGAATGGCGTGTATTATATTATAACTATGGGGTATAGGGATCTCAGGGGAATGGCGTGTATTATATTATAACTATGGGATATAGGGATCTCAGGGGAATGGCGTGTGTTATATTATATCTATGGGGTATAGGGATCTCAGGGGAATAACGTGTATTATATTATAACTATGGGGTATAGGGATCTCAGGGGAATGGCGTGTGTTATGTTATAACTATGGGATATAGGGATCTCAGGGGAATGGCGTGTATTATATTATAACTATGGGATACAGGGATCTCAGGGGAATGGCGTGTATTATGTTATAACTATGGGGTATAGGGATCTCAGGGGAATGGCGTGTATTATGTTATAACTATGGGCTATAGGGATCTCAGGGGAATGGCGTGTGTTATATTATAACTATGGGATACAGGGATCTCAGGGGAATGGCGTGTATTATATTATATCTATGGGGTATAGGGATCTCAGGGTAATGGCGTGTATTATATTATATCTATGGGGTATAGGGATCTCAGGGGAATAACGTGTATTATATTATATCTATGGGGTATAGGGATCTCAGGGGAATGGCGTGTGTTATATTATAACTATGGGATATAGGGATCTCAGGGGAATAACGTGTATTATATTATAACTATGGGGTATAGGGATCTCAGGGGAATGGCGTGTGTTATATTATAACTATGGGGTATAGGGATCTCAGGGGAATAACGTGTATTATATTATAACTATGGGGTATTGGGATCTCAGGGGAATGACGTGTATTATATTATAACTATGGGATATAGGGATCTCAGGGGAATGGCGTGTGTTATATTATAACTATGGGATACAGGGATCTCAGGGGAATGGCGTGTATTATGTTATAACTATGGGATATAGGGATCTCAGGGGAATGGCGTGTATTATATTATAACTATGGGGTATAGGGATCTCAGGGGAATGGCGTGTATTATATTATAACTATGGGATATAGGGATCTCAGGGGAATGGCGTGTGTTATATTATATCTATGGGGTATAGGGATCTCAGGGGAATGGCGTGTATTATGTTATATCTATGGGGTATAGGGATCTCAGGGGAATGGCGTGTATTATATTATAACTATGGGGTATAGGGATCTCAGGGGAATAACGTGTATTATATTATAACTATGGGGTATAGGGATCTCAGGGGAATGGCGTGTGTTATATTATAACTATGGGGTATAGGGATCTCAGGGGAATAACGTGTATTATATTATAACTATGGGGTATAGGGATCTCAGGGGAATGACGTGTGTTATGTTATAACTATGGGATATAGGGATCTCAGGGGAATGGCGTGTATTATATTATAACTATGGGATACAGGGATCTCAGGGGAATGGCGTGTGTTATGTTATATCTATGGGATATAGGGATCTCAGGGGAATGGCGTGTGTTATATTATATCTATGGGATATACGGATCTCAGGGGAATGGCGTGTGTTATATTATAACTATGGGGTATAGGGATCTCAGGGGAATGGCGTGTATTATATTATATCTATGGGATATAGGGATCTCAGGGGAATGGCGTGTGTTATATTATAACTATGGGGTATAGGGATCTCAGGGGAATGGCGTGTATTATATTATATCTATGGGGTATAGGGATCTCAGGGGAATGGCGTGTGTTATATTATATCTATGGGGTATAGGGATCTCAGGGGAATAACGTGTATTATATTATAACTATGGGGTATAGGGATCTCAGGGGAATGGCGTGTATTATATTATAACTATGGGGTATAGGGATCTCAGGGGAATGGCGTGTGTTATGTTATATCTATGGGGTATAGGGATCTCAGGGGAATGGCGTGTGTTATATTTATGGGATACAGGGATCTCAGGGGAATGGCGTGTATTATATCTATGGGGTATAGGGATCTCAGGGGAATAGCGTGTGTTATGTTATATCTATGGGATATAGGGATCTCAGGGGAATGGCGTGTGTTATGTTATAACTATGGGATATAGGGATCTCAGGGGAATGGCGTGTGTTATATTTATGGGATACAGGGATCTCAGGGGAATGGCGTGTGTTATGTTATAACTATGGGATATAGGGATCTCAGGGGAATGGCGTGTGTTATATTATAACTATGGGGTATAGGGATCTCAGGGGAATGGCGTGTATTATGTTATATCTATGGGATATAGTGATCTCAGGGGAATGACGTGTATTATATTATATCTATGGGATACAGGAATTTCAGGGGAATGGCGTGTGTTATATTATAACTATGGTATATAGGGATCTCAGGGGAATGGCCTGTGTTATATTATAACTATGGTATATAGGTATGGCGTGTATTATGTTATAACTATGATATACAGTTGTGCTCATAAGTTTACATACCCTAGCAGAATTTGTAATTTTCTGGCCATTTGTCAGAGAATATGAATGATAACTCACAAACTTTTCTTTCACTCATGGTTAGTGGTTGGGTGAAGCCATTTATTGTCAAACAACTGTGTTACTCTTTTTAAATCATAATGACAACAGAAACTACCTTGTATTTCCCCCTTTAACATCAGTGACAGCTTGAAGTCTTTTGTGGTATTTGTGGATGAGGCTCTTTATGTTCTCCGATGGTAAAGCTGCCCATTCTTCTTGGCAAAAAGCCTCCAGTTCCTGTAAATTTTTGGGCTGTCTTGCATGAACTGCACGTTTGAGATCTCCCCAAAGTGTCTCAATGATATTGAGGTCAGGAGACTGAGATGGCCACTCCAGAACCTTCACTTTATTCTGCTGTAGCCAATGACAGGTCGACTTGGCCTAGTGTTTTGGATCATTGTCATGTGGGAACATCCAAGTACGTCCTATGCGCAGCTTCCAGGCTGATGAGCGCACATTTTCCTCCAGTATTTTTGGATAACATGCTGCATTCATCTTCTTCCTTTCTAGCTCACACATCCCCAAAACATCAACGATTCACCTCCGTGTTTCACAGTAGGAATGGTGTACCTTTCATCATAGGCCTTGTTGACTCCTCTCCAAATGTAACTGGTTGTGGCCAAAAAGTAAAATGTTGGTCTCATCACTCCAAATGACTTTGTTACAGAAGTTTTGTGGCCACTTTTTTTCACAGAGTCCTGTATTTCAGGGGAAGTTATTTGTGGATTTTTCTTTGCATCCCAAACAATTTTCCTGGCAGTTGTGGCTGAAATTTTTGTTGGTCTACCCGACTTGGTTTCCACAGAATCCCTCATTTTCAACTTCTTAATTAGAGTTTTAACACTGCTGGTTGGCATTCTCAATTGCTTGGATATCTTTTTATATCCCTTTCCTGTTTTATACAGTTCAATTAACTTTTCCCGCAGATCCTTTGACAATTCTTTTGCTTTCCCCATGACTCAGAATCCAGACATGTCAGTGCAGCACTGGATGAAAGATGCAAGGGTCTTTCAGGAGACCACAAACTCACTGACCTTTAATACACACACACACACACACACACACACACACACACACACACACACACACACACACAGTACAAGCAAAGAGATCACAGGTGAGGGTGGTTATCTTTAGTAGCCATTCAAACCCGTTGGTGTCAACTTGTGTGCATGTTATCAGGCCAAAATCTCCAGGGTATGTAAACTTTTGATCAGGGTCAGTTTCTGTTGTCATTATGATTCAAAAAGAGTAAACACAATTGTTTGACAATAAATGGCTTCACCCAACCACTGACCATGAGTAAAACAAAAGCTTGTGAGTTATCATTCATATTCTCTGACATATGGCCAGAAAATCACCAATTCTGCTAGGGTATGTAAACTTATGAGCACAACGGTATAGGGATCTCAGAGGAGCAGCAGTAATGGCCTATTGCCAATGACGTGTATTATGTTATAATTATGGGATATAGGTATGGCGTGTATTCTGTTATAACGCAGCATTATTACATGACGGGATACTAGTGTAAGCTATAACCATTTCTTGTCATCGGTCTGAGGCACTTATGTATTATATAGCTACCCTTCTGGACTTGTAACTTGGTGGGACTGCTATGGTATTACTGGTGCCTGTCCTTGTGTTTCCACCAATATCCCTATAGATTGTAAGCTTGCAGCAGGGCCCTCCTACCTCCAAGTCTGTATGTTGTTACCCAGTTTGTTTTATCACTGTCTACTATTGTAAAGCGCAACGGAATCTGCTGCGCTATATAAGAACCTGTAAATAAATAAATAAATCGGTCAGTCACATTTCCTGTAGATCTTTGTATTTGATGACTACTCTGTAGAGCTGCGTTTCCCAAATTCCACCCTCAAACCCCTCATACCTAACAGTCCTGCTTTAACGTATAACTATTGCCTGAATAAGGATGACTTGTTAAGAAGCCCAGTCATTTCATTTTACCATCTGTGCTAAAACATAGATATCCTTAAAAACCTGGCCTGCTAGAGGGCTTTGTGGTTGGTGTTTGAGAAGCACTGCTGTAATGCCAGAATAGGCCACATCCATCCCCAGCAACTGTGGGAGAATACAGACCAGCAATACTATATGGGGGTATACTGGTTCACTCGCAAAGGCAAATTCCTTCTTAAATGGAAAAAAAACATGTGCACTGCAGGCGGGGCAGATGTAACATGTGCAGAGGGAATTAGATTGGGTTTGGTTTTACTTCAAAGTGAGATCTATATTGCAGTGTAAAAATAAAGCAGTTATAAATCAATGCTACTGCAGCCCAGAGCTGTGCCAGCATAGGGTCTCTGCAAATCAGGGTCGGCACCACCACTAGGCAGCTTAAGGCATTTGCCTGGGGCGCCGGCCACTGGAGGGTGGCATTCTGGAGCAGCTCCCCCCACTTGGATCCGGTAAGCGTACCCCGCACCAAGCTCCCTCCCGGACTCCGCAGCCACATCACCCACTTCCCCCCAGGCTCTGCGGCGGCCGCTTCAAGTACCCCCGCCATCCCCTGACACTCGGCGGCCGCATCACTCCTCCGGACTCGGGCGCAGGTGAGCTCACACCCTCCCCCCCCCCTTCACTGCTCCGGACTCGCCGCTTCACTCCTCCCCCCCGCCACCTGGGGCACTGCGGTGCAATACATGGAAAACGGCCCTCCAGAGTCTGTAAGGGAAGCACAGCGTGTACAGCATTACCCGGAAGTGCTGGATTCCAGGAGCGATTGTGCACCTGCAAGCATGTAACGAGCAAGAACCCCTGGCACTGAGCATGTAACCCCTGGTAATGAGCAAGAACCCCTGGCACTGAGCATGTAACCCCTGGTAATGAGCAAGAACCCCTGGCACTGAGCATGTAACCCCTGGTAATGAGCAAGAACCCCTGGCACTGAGCATGTAACCCCTGGTAATGAGCAAGAACCCCTGGCACTGAGCATGTAACCCCTGGCACTGAGCAAGAACCCCTGGCACTGAGCATGTAACCCCTGGTAATGAGCAAGAACCCCTGGCACTGAGCATGTAACCCCTGGTAATGAGCAAGAACCCCTGGCAACAGGCATGTAACCCCTAGCAACAAGCATGTAAGCCCCTGGCAACAAGCGTGTAAGCCCTGTCAAAGAGTATGTAACTCCCGGCAACAAGCAAGAAACTACTGGGAATGAACAAATAATCCCTGGCAACAAGTATGTAACCTCTGGCAACAAGCAAGAAACTAGCAACTGACATATAATCCCCTGTCAACAAGCATGTAACCCCAATAAAACATGTAGGTAAAATAATTATAATTATGTATGTAGGAGGGGGCACAATAAACTTTTTTGGCAAGGGGGTGCAAAATTTCTAGTTACACTACTGGTCAAGGCATGCTGGGATGTGTAGTTCCACAGCATGTGGAAAGACTGTCAGCGTGCCTGTGGTTACATAGCAGCAAAGTTCCCACCAGAATCGCCTCTGGAAATTCCCATCAGATGCCTTTAATCTTCCCCATTCCATAGTCTCAGTGGTGTGGAGACCCCAAACTGGGCCCTTCTGCTGGTGAGGCCTGGGAGGCAGATGTCCTGGCCCAGAGGGGGCTAGACCACCCTATGGCCGACCCGGAGGGGGGCACCATGTGCTGTAGCTACAGCTGCCCCTCCCCTCACCCAAACCTTCTGCATTTGCTCCTGTTGGTGCATTGTCACATACTGATGGAATGCACAGAGAGAATTCTGGGTAAGGAAAGCGGAGTTGCAATGAAGGAATGGGGACACTGGCTCATAGTAAATCCCATCTCTAGGCAACGGCTGCTCACTGATTGGTCCCATCTGGACGATGGGCGGTCACATTGTGTTAGGAATGGAAGAGAGTCTACCCCCAAAACCATCGCAACTCAATCGCAGTTACGCACAGAATCGCAGCCATAATGCAAAGACAAGAAACATCGACTATCAGGGTAGACCTGTGGCCACGCAGACTGGACGCAATGTATTTACACATACGAGCTCGCAGCTGACGGCGGATACACAACCCTAAAGCAGCCATACATGCCAGCCCCCGCTAACACCTCACAGTGGTCACTTCCTGCCAGGCTGCAGGATCCACAGACAGAATGGTTCCCAGCTGCTGGGTTATAGGAGGCTCTGTCCCTGCGTGCGGACCCCAGACACTCATATTACATGAGGTTATTGAGGCCATGTGCTGGAAATCAGTCCACACACAGCTCTATGACAGGAGTTCTGGTGATACTAATACACATGGGTATGGATCATTGGATAGACAGCAACTAGGTCGACATGCATGAAGGTTGACATGACTGAAGGTCAACATGGGTTAGGTCAACAGGGTCATTAGGTCGACAGTCTACAGGTTTTTCACTTTTTTTGTCCCAAATGTCGACATGGACACTGAAATGGAGCACCGTGTCCCCTCGCACGGCTCGCTGCGCTCGGCACACTATTTTATTCTCCCACGACGTAATAGTGGATGGAAGGGCATGAAATACCGCCTGTGGGCACATGTCGGTTCCAAAAAAAAACATGAAAAACCCCATGTCGACCTAATGGGTGTGTCAACCTAATGACCTTGTCAACGTAACCCATGTCAACCTACCTGCATGTTGACCTTCAGTCATGTCGACCTAATGCTTGTTGACCTAGTGACCGTGTTCCACACACATATACTCTGGGGTGATGCCAGTCTGCCCCTATGCCCTGAGTTCCGGGTCAGTGGCACTGGTGGCTCAGCTCATTGCAAGCAGATGAGGAAGGATATACAGGGAAATCACAGCGCCGAGCCGAAGCAAGGGCCTCATTCAGCTACAAGTGTAAATGACTGATCCCACTATGAGGCCAGCACGCGTGTGCGAGCACTTAAACTGTGGACATACTATGGGGCAGATTTATTAATCTTGGAGAAGAGATAAACTGGAGGTAAAGCACAGCCAATCAGCTGTGTTTGAAAAAGACGGGAGTTGATTGGCTGGTGCTTTATCTCCTTTTACCTTTTCTCTGCTTTATCTCCAGTTGATCTCTTCTCCAAGCTTAATAAATCTGCCCCACAGTGCGAAAAATGCCATCCTGGAATTATGGAGGGGGCGTTCACTCAACATTTCTGGGGCCATGACACAGTATTCTTGAGGTGCAGGGCAGACAACATGTTTTGGGGGTGTCTCATGCAGCCGCTGCGAATCAATGAGCTTTTCCTGATGTTACGCTGTCAATGTTGACACCTTAGCGCGCCACATCCGGCCTTGCATGCAGCTATCTAACAACAAGCATCTCAGGAAGATGCGGCGCAGAGCATCTTACCCACAGGGGGGATTTTACTGTGATTACGTGCCTACCGTCACACAACGTGCACACATACTGCGGCAAGCCTGCTGCGATGACCTGCGGGTAAGCTGCAGAGCGTCATCTGTTTAGCATGGATGCGTACATGTGAGAGGTATACCATACACATGACTAGTAGCCTCACGTAGATGAGCCACAAAGCGGTCAGTAAAGCCCCGTACACACGGGGGAGATATATTGCTAGCAATATATGGCTGAGCAATATATTGCTCAGTTTCTCCTTTTCATCAGCGACCAGA
Organism: Crinia signifera; assembly: GCF_055691185.1. Taxonomy (NCBI): domain Eukaryota; kingdom Metazoa; phylum Chordata; class Amphibia; order Anura; family Myobatrachidae; genus Crinia; species Crinia signifera. The sequence continues at coordinate 17,197,444 of NC_139224.1, read as the reverse complement.
GATGGTCGCTGATTAGAAGGGATCCTCTGCCGGGGGAGCCGCAGAGGTAATCAGCTGGTTGCAGGAGCAAGCTCCTGCGACCAGCGATTAGAATGGGGCTGAAAACGGGAGCGCGCACCCGGCGATTTATCGCTGGTGCGCACTCCAATCACTGGCAATATGGTCGCCTGCGACCATATTTCCAGCGATTTCAGACCCTATCTCCCCCATGTGTACACAGCTCTTGACCTACTGCTGAGGAAAGACACTGATTCTCTGCTGAATCCCCCCCCCCCCCCTGGATATAACAGCTGCATTATGGGATACGATCAGGGGGATCACCGCTAGTTCAGGGAGTCACGCTGACAATCAGGGACAGTTGGGAGATTGTCAGCTGATAATAGCAGGGCCCTCCGCCCTCTGTATACAATTATACTGATACAATCCTCCCCTGGAGGGACACTGCCTTATTCCTGGACTTCCCTCTTCATTTATAATTGCCATCATCTGTGCTGACGCAGCTTTCTTGTCCATTAACCCTTTGAGCGCCATAAGATTTGGCAAAACAAACCATTTTCTTAACCCTGCCAACAATGCTGCGAGAGAGCGTCAAAATATCCATTAAATATGCCAGCACCGCTCACAGCGACTGGGTGCAATATTTAACTAAACCTTAATTAATTGGCTTGGCTGTATTTGTATTTAACAACAGTCGCTGTGAGCGGTCCTGGCATTTTTAGCTTATATATTGAGTATTGTTCACAGCAACATTGGCACTCACAGGATTAACCTGTTCATATAAATTAAGAGAGGGTTGCCTACCTGACCCTCTCATTCAGGGAGAAATGCTCTGTTCCTGGACGTCCCTGGTAATGTATGATTGCCATCACCTGTGGGGAGCTAGGTAATGGATAAGAAAGGTGTTTTACCACAGGTGATGGCAATCCTACATTACCAGGGAAGTCCAGGAACAGAGCATTTCTCCCTGAAGGAGAGGGTCAGGTAGGCAAGCCTGAATTAAGAGGAAAGTCTACAAACACCATGGCCCTAACTGTGTGAAGTTTGTGTATTTTCCTCTATGCTTGAGTGAGTTTCCTCCGGGTATTCCGGTTTCCTCCCATAATCCAAAAATATACTGGTAGGTTTATTGGCTCCCAAAATTAACTCTAGAATGTCTGTGTGTGCGTGTACATGTGTTAGGGAATATAGAGTGCGTACTTGACTACCCTTCTGGAATGCCCGGGAGGGTTCCACAAATCGGGTCCCAATCCCGGTCCCCCAGGAAGGTGGGCAAGTCTCCCACTTCACCGCAGCAGCCCCTGCTCCCCCAATCCACGGACCCACAAATTAACATGGCTGATGGGGGTGGGGCTTAGTGACATCAGCCTCACCCCGCCCCCTTTCACTCCTCTCCGGGCTTCTCTCTGTACTTCGCTGTGGAATATGTGTGCACTATATAAAAAACTGGTAATAATAGTCTCTGTACAGCGCTGCGGAATATGTGTGCACTATATAAAAAACTGGTAATAATATTCTCTGTACAGCGCTGCGGAATATGTGTGCACTATATAAAAAACTGGTAATAATATTCTCTACAGCGCTGCAGAATATGTGTGCGCTATATAAGTAACTGGTAATAATTATCTCTGTACAGCGCTGCGGAATATGTGTGCGCTATATAATAACTCGCAATAATATTCTATGTACAGCGCTGTGGAATATGTGTGCGCTATATAATAACTGGTAATAATATTCTCTGTACAGCGCTGTGGAATATGCGTGCACTATATAAATAACTGGTAATAATATTCTCTGTACAGCGCTGTGGAATATGCATGTGCTATATAATAACTGGTAATAATATTCTATGTACAGTGCTGTGGAATATGCATGCGCTATATAATAACTGGTAATAATATTCTCTGTACAGCGCTGCGGAATATGTGTGCGCTATATAAATAACTGGTAATAATATTCTCTGTACAGCGCTGAGGAATATGTGTGCCCTATATAATAACTGGTAATAATATTCTCTGTACAGCACTGCAAAATATGTGTGCACTATATAATAACTGGTAATAATATTCTCTGTACAGCGCTGTGGAATATGTGTGCGCTATATAATAACTGGTAATAATATTCTCTGTACAGCGCTGCGGAATATGTGTGCGCTATATAATAACTGGTAATAATATTCTCTGTACAGCGCTGTGGAATATGTGTGCGCTATATAAATAACTGGTAATAATATTCTCTGTACAGCACTGCGGAATATGTATGCGCTATATAAATAACTGGTAATAATAGTCTCTGTACAGCGCTGCGGAATATGTGTGCGCTATATAAATAACTGGTAATAATATTCTCTGTACAGCGCTGCGGAATATGTATGCGCTATATAAATAACTGGTAATAATAGTCTCTGTACAGCGCTGCGGAATATGTGTGCGCTATATAAATAACTGGTAATAATAATCTCTGTACCGCGCTGCAGAATATGTGTGCGCTATATAAATACCTGGTAATAATAATCTCTGTACAGCGCTGCGGAATATGTGTGCGCTATATAAATAACTGGTAATAATAGTCTCTGTACAGCGCTGCGGAATATGTGTGCGCTATATAAATAACTGGTAATAATAGTCTCTGTACAGCGCTGCAGAATATGTGTGCGCTATATAAATAACTGGTAATAATAGTCTCTGTACCGCGCTGCGGAATATGTGTGCGCTATATAATAACTGGTAATAATAGTCTGTACAGCGCTGGGGAATATGTGTGCGCTATATAAATAACTGATAATAAATAAACAGAGCTTTGCGTCCCTCCTGGAAGTGGTCATGTTGGGAAGTACTGTATGCTGTAATAATGTATTTATGGTAAGTTCCTCAGAACTATAACTCATGCCGACCTAATGCTTGTTGACCATAATGCTGGTGACCTAATGATCCATACCCGTATCGGGAATGCGTCATAATCTGGTAGCATCACATCACACATAGACACCTATGGGGGCTGCGGCTGCCGGTGGGAATGGGGCATTACAGCAGGTATCAGAGATATTCGCTGCGACCCCTCCTACATACAAGAGCTGGCCCTATCCAATTTGATGCCCTAGGCAAGATTTTTGTTGGTGCCCCTAGCAGATGATACCATCACTAAACTTAAGTTGCGCATGCAGTGCGGTCCGCAGGGTAAGGGAACGCGTGTGTATGATAAAGTGCAGTCCGCAGGGTAAGGGAACGCATGCGTATGATAAAGTGCAGTCCGCAGGGTAAGGGAGCACATGCATATAATAGAGTGGAGGCCGCAGGGTAAGGGAACGCGTGCATGTGATAGAGTGCAGGCCGCAGGGTAAGGGAGCGCGTGCATGTGATAGAGTGCAGGCCGCAGGGTAAGGGAACGCGTGCATGTGATAGAGTGCAGGCTACAGGGTAAGGGAACGCGTGCATGTGATAGAGTGCAGGCTACAGGGTAAATGAGCGCGTGTATGTGATAGAGTGCAGGCCGCAGGGTAAGGGAACGTGTACATGTGATAGAGTGCAGGCCGCAGGGTAAGGGAGCGCGTGCATGTGATAGAGTGCAGGCCGCAGGGTAAGGGAGCACTTGTGTGTCATACAGCGCAGGTCATAGGGTAAGTGAGTATGTGATAGAGTGCAGGCTACAGGGTAAGGGAACGCGTGCATGTGATAGAGTGCAGGCTACAGGGTAAGGGAGCGTGTGCATGTGATAGAGTGCAGGCCGCAGGGTAAGGGAGTGCGTGCATGTGATAGAGTGCAGGCCGCAGGGTAAGGGAGCACTTGTGTGTCATACAGCCCAGGTCATAGGGTAAGGGTGCGCGTGCATGTGATAGAGTGCAGGCTACAGGGTAAGGGAGCGCGTGCATGTGATAGAGTGCAGGCTGCAGGGTAAGGGAGCGCGTGCATGTGATAGAGTGCAGGCTACAGGGTAAGGGAGCGCGTGCATGTGATAGAGTGCAGGCTGCAGGGTAAGGGGATGTGTGTGTCATACAGCGCAGGTCATAGGGTACGGGAGCGCGTGCATGTGATAGACCGCAGGCTGCATTACTGGAGCAAAGTGCTGTACTGGCTGCCCCCTGAATACCAAGCATGGGGCAGACTGACATTTTTTTTTCCGCAGCAGCTGCACGTCGTGGTTGAACGCTGCCCCCACATCTCTCAGTGGCTGACCCAGTCACACCGTAGACCACGGTAACATTTTTCACAATGCGGAGATTGCTGAAAATCGTGATTTTCGGTAATCCACTGGGCTGTTCAATTAGCCCCACTGTCAGAACGGGCAGAAGAGACCCAATGAGCGGCTTATTGATCACTATAACTATCCTATGGACGTGCAAATTGATCAAGCAGCAGGAGTCATTGATGAAGCTCCTGGACCATATAATTGGGATAATTGGGCTCATTATCTCTGTGGTGGTCTCGTTAGCAGAGCAGAAGGCATTTCTCAGCTGGTAATTAGATGTGTGCTTGGCGTGACACTAGCGGTACATGTGTGGGACCAGCCCAATCCCATGAGCCCTGTAGGTGCCTGGCTGATAACCTGGCAGTCCCCGCAGCGGTCCCTGGTCTCGGATCTATTTCTTATGGACGCCATATATATCTTTCCTTCTGCGACGCCCAGAATGGGAAACGAGGTTATGTAACAATGCCGGAATAAGAGGACAGATTAAGGGGCTCATTTATAAATGAGTGATATGATAAATGGCGCCAATCGGCCAATCAGCGGGAGGTTAGCAGCACACATGGGGGGTCTGTTAGCGGGAGGTGGGCAGCACACATGGGGGGGGGTCTGTTAGTGGGAGGTGGGCAGCACACATGGGGGATCTGTTAGCGGGAGGTGGGTAGCACACATGGGGGGTCTGTTAGCGGGAGGTGGGCAGCACACATGGGGGAGTCTGTTAGCGGGAGGTGGGCAGCACACATGGGGGATCTGTTAGCGGGAGGTGGGCAGCACACATGGGGGGGTCTGTTAGCGGGAGGTGGGCAGCACACATGGGGGGGTCTGTTAGTGGGAGGTGGGCAGCACACATGAGGGATCTGTTAGCGGGAGGTGGGCAGCACACATGGGGGATCTGTTAGCGGGAGGTGGGCAGCACACATGGGGGGGTCTGTTAGTGGGAGGTGGGCAGCACACATGGGGGATCTGTTAGCGGGAGGTGGGCAGCACACATGGGGGATCTGTTAGCGGGAGGTGGGCAGCACACATGGGGGGGTCTGTTAGCGGGAGGTGGGCAGCACACATGGGGGGGGTCTGTTAGCAGGAGGTGGGCAGCACACATGGGGGATCTGTTAGCGGGAGGTGGGTAGCACACATGGGGGGGTCTTTTAGCGGGAGGTGGGTAGCACACATGGGGGGTCTGTTAGTGGGAGGTGGGCAGCACACATGGGGGAGTCTGTTAGCGGGAGGTGGGCAGCACACATGGGGGATCTGTTAGCGGGAGGTGGGCAGCACACATGGGGGGGTTTGTTAGCGGGAGGTGGGCAGCACACATGGGGGGGTCTGTTAGCAGGAGGTGGGCAGCACACATGGGGGGATCTGTTAGCGGGAGGTGGGCAGCACACATGGGGGGGTTTGTTAGCGGGAGGTGGGCAGCACACATGGGGGGGTCTGTTAGCGGGAGGTGGGCAGCACACATGGGGGGATCTGTTAGCGGGAGGTGGGCAGCACACATGGGGGATCTGTTAGCGGGAGGTGGGCAGCACACATGGGGGGGTCTGTTAGCGGGAGGTGGGCAGCACACATGGGGGGTCTGTTAGCGGGAGGTGGGCAGCACACATGGGGGGGTCTGTTAGCGGGAGGTGGGCAGCACACATGGGGGGGTCTGTTAGCGGGAGGTGGGCAGCACACATGGGGGGATCTGTTAGCGGGAGGTGGGTAGCACACATGGGGGGTCTGTTAGCGGAGGTTGGGCAGCACACATAGGGGGTCTGTTAGTGGGAGGTGGGTAGCACACATGGGGGGTCTGTTAGCGGGAGGTGGGTAGCACACATGGGGGGACTGTTAGCGGGAGGTGGGCAGCACACATGGGGGATCTGTTAGCGGGAGGTGGGCAGCACACATGGGGGGTCTGTTAGCGGGAGGTGGGCAGCACACATGGGGGGGTCTGTTAGCGGGAGGTGGGCAGCACACATGGGGGGGGTCTGTTAGCGGGAGGTGGGCAGCACACATGGGGGGGTCTGTTAGCGGGAAGTGGGTAGCACACATGGGGGGGGTCTGTTAGTGGGAGGTGGGCAGCACACATGGGGGGTCTGTTAGTGGGAGGTGGGCAGCACACATGGGGGATCTGTTAGTTGGAGGTGGGCAGCACACATGGGGGGGTCTGTTAGCGGGAGGTGGACAGCACACATGGGGGGATCTGTTAGCGGGAGGTGGGTAGCACACATGGGGGGTCTGTTAGCGGAGGTTGGGCAGCACACATGGGGGATCTGTTAGCGGGAGGTGGGCAGCACACATGGGGGGTCTGTTAGCGGGAGGTGGGCAGCACACATGGGGGGGTCTGTTAGCGGGAGGTGGGCAGCACACATGGGGGGGTCTGTTAGCGGGAGGTGGGCAGCACACATGGGGGGGTCTGTTAGCGGGAAGTGGGTAGCACACATGGGGGGTCTGTTAGTGGGAGGTGGGCAGCACACATGGGGGTCTGTTAGTTGGAGGTGGGCAGCACACATGGGGGATCTGTTAGTTGGAGGTGGGCAGCACACATGGGGGGGTCTGTTAGCGGGAGGTGGACAGCACACATGGGGGGATCTGTTAGCGGGAGGTGGGTAGCACACATGGGAGGTCTGTTAGCGGAGGTTGGGCAGCACACATGGGGGATCTGTTAGCGGGAGGTGGGCAGCACACATGGGGGGTCTGTTAGCGGGAGGTGGGCAGCACACATGGGGGGGTCTGTTAGCGGGAGGTGGGCAGCACACATGGGGGGGTCTGTTAGCGGGAGGTGGGCAGCACACATGGGGGGGTCTGTTAGCGGGAAGTGGGTAGCACACATGGGGGTCTGTTAGTGGGAGGTGGGCAGCACACATGGGGGGTCTGTTAGTTGGAGGTGGGCAGCACACATGGGGGGGTCTGTTAGCGGGAGGTGGGCAGCACATAGGGGACTGTTAGCGGGAGGTGGGCAGCACATAGGGGACTGTTAGCGGGAGGTGGGCAGCACACATGGGGGGTCTGTTAGCGGGAGGTGGGTAGCACACATGGGGGGGTCTGTTAGTGGGAGGTGGGCAGCACATAGGGGACTGTTAGCGGGAGGTGGGAAGCACACATGGGGGGGGTCTGTTAGTGGGAGGTGGGCAGCCGGCTGGCATCGGTTCCATCTTGTCCCATCTGAGACCACGGGCTGCCAGCTGGGTTATATCTCGGATACTGCACGTTCCTGGCTGCAGACTCCGTATTATTCTCACACCTCAGTAAATGGGTTTATCCAGTAACCAGAGTCTTACACAAATATTATCCCATGTGGCTGGGGCAGGGCGAGTGCTGCAGCTACTACGGGCACAGGCTCGTCTCTCTGTCTGGAAGCAGGGACAGCGCTCTCCCTCCTGAGTGCACAACAAGAGGGAAAACACACAAAGGGGGGATTCTAATACAATGGTCGGGCTGCGCGCATTTCTGCGAATAGTGGGATCGCTGGACGGTGGGCGGAGAGGGGCAGCGGGCAGCCCCATTACCTATATGGGAACGCCCAGCATTTCATGGGCGTTCCCATGAGTACGCTGGCTATTCTCATGGTAATGAGGCCGCAACGGATGTCAGCTGCTCGCCCATTTCCTCTCGAGGGTGCACGCATATATGGCTGCCGACCATCGAATGATGTGGGTGTTCCCCCGCAGCATGCGAATGGATGTTTATGATAAAATGATAAACATCTATTGGAATCAACCAGAATAGGCTTATTTATCCCCGACTCCCAGAACCAAATGGTCCCCTAGGAAGTAAGGGTCTTCTGATCCCCTTTTTACTATTCCATTTCCCTGAGGTCTGCCAAAGCGTCCCCCCTATACCTGCTCTTACCCTGGAGGAAGGAAATCAGAGTCTCAGGGGACCCCTCGTCCTAGATCTTAGGTAGAGGACCCCATTAGGGCTGCAGTAAGAACATGCAGTGACAAATAGTGGCAGACTAGAAGAATAACAAGGGCCCCATAAAATTCATCCCCAGCCCCGAGGTAATAGGTCCCACTGCGCAGTTCCTCACCCCAATCAACAGATTAACCCTTTGAGTGCCAACATCTCTGTAAGAGATGTACAAAATATCTGCTAAAAATCCCAGCGTCGCTCACATTTGTTATACAAATTCAAATATAAAATGTTGAATAAAAATGGATTCTATTTCCAATATAAGGTGACATCACAGGTCATTATGGTGACATCACAGGTCATTATGATGTATAGAAAGGTTTGCTTGGCAATTTTCACAACGATATTGACAAATTCACTTAGGACTCAAAGGGTTAAGAAGCAAATGACCAAAACAAGGAGCCACAGTATAATCCCTGTACAATGACGCACCCTACACCCAGGAGGTGTACGCTCGCCACGAAATATGGCCACACACTTACCTGTACTCCTGCCAGCGACCACTCAACCTACCCACACTTACCTGCACTCCTGCCAGCGACCACTCAACCTACACACACTTACCTGCACTCCTGCCAGCGACAACTCAACCTACACACACTTACCTGTACTCCTGCCAGCGACCACTCAACCTACACACACTTACCTGCACTCCTGCCAGCGACCACTCAACCTACACACACTTACCTGCACTCCTGCCAGCGACCACTCAACCTACACACACTTACCTGCACTCCTGCCAGCGACCACTCAACCTACACACACTTACCTGCACTCCAGCCAGCGACCACTCAACCTACACACACTTGCCTGCACTCCTGCCAGCGACCACTCAACCTACACACACTTGCCTGCACTCCTGCCAGCGACCACTCAACCTACACACACTTACCTGTACTCCTGCCAGCGACCACTCAACCTACACACACTTACCTGCACTCCTGCCAGCGACCACTCAACCTACACACACTTACCTGCACTCCTGCCAGCGACCACTAAACCTACACACACTTGCCTGCACTCCTGCCAGCGACCACTCAACCTACACACACTTGCTTGCACTCCTGCCAGCGACCACTCAACCTACACACACTTACCTGCACTCCTGCCAGCGACAACTCAACCTACACACACTTGCCTGCACTCCTGCCAGCGACCACTCAACCTACACACACTTACCTGCACTCCTGCCAGTGACCACTCAACCTACACACACTTACCTGCACTCCTGCCAGCGACCACTCAACCTACACACACTTACCTGCACTCCAGCCAGCGACCACTCAACCTACACACACTTGCCTGCACTCCTGCCAGCGACCACTCAACTTACACACTTACCTGCACTCCTGCCAGCGACCACTCAGCCTACACACACGTTCCTGTACTCCTGCCAGCGACCACTCAACCTACACACACTTACCTGCACTCCTGCCAGTGACCACTCTGCCTACTCACACTTACCTGCACTCCTGCCAGTGACCACTCAACTTACCTGCACTCCTGCCAGCGACCACTCAACCTACACACACTTACCTGCACTCCTGCCAGTGACCACTCTACCTACTCACACTTACCTGCACTCCTGCCAGTGACCACTCAACTTACCTGCACTCCTGCCAGTGACCACTCAACCTACACACACTTACCTGCACTCCTGCCAGTGACCACTCACCCTACACGCACTTAACTCTACTGCCAGTGACCACTCACCCTACACACACACTTACCTGCACTCCTACCAGTGACCACTCAACTTACACACACTTATCGGTACTTCTGTCAGTGACCTCCTACCCTACACACACACCCTTCTCCTGCTAGTGACCTCCTACCCTACACACACTTACCTCTTCTCCGGCCAGTGACCTCCTACCTCACACACACACACTTACCTCGGTACTTGTGTAGTTTCACGGCGCCAGCATGGCGCCGTGCTACTTCCGGGTGTACGCTCGCCACGAAATATGGCCAAAAAAGTAACTTAACTCCATGCCAACATGGATAGTTCATACCTCCACTATCCATGTTGGCATGGAGTTGATTTTAAATAGCGTGGCGAGCGTAGCGAGCCACCGAGCCCGCAGCGTGGGCGAGCGAAGCAAGCCCCGCAAGGGGACTCAGACGCACGGCGCCATGCTGGCGCCGTGAAACTACACAAGTACCCTTACCTCTACTCCTGCCAGTGACCTCCTACCTTACACACACACACACACACACTTACCTCTTCTCCGGCCAAAGACCACCTACCCTACACACACTTACCTCTTCTCCTGCCAGTGACCTCCTACCCCCCCCACACACACACACACACACACACACACACTCACACTCACACACACACTTTCCTGTACTCCTGCCAGTGACCACTTACCCTACACACACACACACCTCTTCTCCTGTCAGTGACCTTCTACCCACACACACACTTACCTCTTCTCCTGCCAGTGACCTGCTACCTCACACACACACTTATCTCTACTCCTACCAGTGACCTCCTACCCTAAACACACTTACCTCTTCTCCGGCCAGTGACCTCCAACCTCACACACACACACACACACACACTTACCTCTTCTCCGGACAGTGACCTCCTACCTCACACACACTTACCTCTTCTCCTGCCAGTGACCGCCTACCCTACACACACTTACCTCTTCTCCTGCCAATGACCGGCTACCCTACACACTCACACTTGCCTCTTCTCCTGCCGTTGACCTCCTACCCTACACACACACACACTTACCTCTTCTCCTGCCAGTGACCACCTACCCTACACACACACACTTACCTCTTCTCCTGCCAGTGACCTCCTACCCTACACACACACTTACCTCTTCTCCTGCTAGTGACCTCCTACCCTACACACATTTACCTCTTCTCCGGCCAGTGACCTCCTACCACACACACACACTTACCTCTTCTCCTGCCAGTGACCACCTACCCTACACACACACTTACCTCTTCTCCTGCCAGTGACCACCTACCCTACACACACACTTACCTCTACTCCTGCCAGTGAGCTCCTACCCTACACACACACTTACCTCTTCTCCTGCCAGTGACCACCTACCCTACACACACACTTACCTCTTCTCCTGCCAGTAACCACCTACCCTACACACACACTTACCTCTCCTCCTGCCAGTGACCTCCTACCCTACACACACTCTTACCTCTTCTCCTGCCAGTGACCACCTACCCTACACACACACTTACCTCTTCTCCTGCCAGTGACCTCTTACCCTACACACACAATTACTTCTTCTCCTGCCAGTGACCTCCTACCCTACACACACACTTACCTCTTCTCCTGCTAGTGACCGCCTACCCTACACATACTTACCTCTTCTCCGGCCAGTGACCTCCTACCCTACACACACACTTACCTCTTCTCCTGCTAGTGACCTCCTACCCTACACACACTTACCTCACACTTACCCTACACACACACACACACACTTACCTCTTCTCCTGCCAGTGACCACCTACCCTACACACACACTTACCTCTTCTCCTGCCAGTGACCACCTACCCTACACACACACTTACCTCTTCTCCGGCCAGTGACCTCCTACCTCACACACACACTTACCTCGGTACTATCCATGTTGGCATGGAGTTGATTTTAAATAGCGTGGCGAGCGTAGCGAGCCACCGAGCCCACAGCGTGGGCGAGCACTTACCTCTTCTCCTGCCAGTGACCACCTACCCTACACACACACTTACCTCTTCTCCTGCCAGTGACCACCTACCCTACACACACACTTACCTCTTCTCCGGCCAGTGACCTCCTACCTCACACACACACTTACCTCGGTACTATCCATGTTGGCATGGAGTTGATTTTAAATAGCGTGGCGAGCGTAGCGAGCCACCGAGCCCGCAGCGTGGGCGAGCGAAGCAAGCCCCGCAAGGGGACTCAGACGCACGGCGCCATGCTGGCGCCGTGAAACTACACAAGTGCCCTTACCTCTACTCCTGCCAGTGACCTCCTACCTTACACACACACACACACACACACTTACCTCTTCTCCGGCCAAAGACCACCTACCCTACACACACTTACCTCTTCTCCTGCCAGTGACCTCCTACCCCACACACACACACACACACACACACACACACACACTCACACACACACTTTCCTGTACTCCTGCCAGTGACCACTTACCCTACACACACACACACACCTCTTCTCCTGTCAGTGACCTTCTACCCACACACACACTTACCTCTTCTCCTGCCAGTGACCTCCTACCTCACACACACACTTATCTCTACTCCTACCAGTGACCTCCTACCCTAAACACACTTACCTCTTCTCCGGCCAGTGACCTCCAACCTCACACACACACACACACACACTTACCTCTTCTCCGGACAGTGACCTCCTACCTCACACACACTTACCTCTTCTCCTGCCAGTGACCGCCTACCCTACACACACTTACCTCTTCTCCTGCCAATGACCAGCTACCCTACACACTCACACTTGCCTCTTCTCCTGCCGTTGACCTCCTACCCTACACACACACACACTTACCTCTTCTCCTGCCAGTGACCACCTACCCTACACACACACTTACCTCTTCTCCTGCCAGTGACCTCCTACCCTACACACACACTTACCTCTTCTCCTGCTAGTGACCTCCTACCCTACACACATTTACCTCTTCTCCGGCCAGTGACCTCCTACCACACACACACACTTACCTCTTCTCCTGCCAGTGACCACCTACCCTACACACACACTTACCTCTTCTCCTGCCAGTGACCACCTACCCTACATACACACTTACCTCTTCTCCTGCCAGTGACCACCTACCCTACACACACACTTACCTCTCCTCCTGCCAGTGAGCTCCTACCCTACACACACACTTACCTCTTCTCCTGCCAGTGACCACCTACCCTACACACACACTTACCTCTTCTCCTGCCAGTGACCACCTACCCTACACACACACTTACCTCTTCTCCTGCCAGTGACCTCTTACCCTACACACACAATTACCTCTTCTCCTGCCAGTGACCTCCTACCCTACACACACACTTACCTCTTCTCCTGCTAGTGACCGCCTACCCTACACATACTTACCTCTTCTCCGGCCAGTGACCTCCTACCCTACACACACACTTACCTCTTCTCCTGCTAGTGACCTCCTACCCTACACACATTTACCTCTTCTCCGGCCAGTGACCTCCTACCACACACACACACTTACCTCTTCTCCTGCCAGTGACCACCTACCCTACACACACACTTACCTCTTCTCCTGCCAGTGACCACCTACCCTACATACACACTTACCTCTTCTCCTGCCAGTGACCACCTACCCTACACACACACTTACCTCTCCTCCTGCCAGTGAGCTCCTACCCTACACACACACTTACCTCTTCTCCTGCCAGTGACCACCTACCCTACACACACACTTACCTCTTCTCCTGCCAGTGACCACCTACCCTACACACACACTTACCTCTTCTCCTGCCAGTGACCTCTTACCCTACACACACAATTACCTCTTCTCCTGCCAGTGACCTCCTACCCTACACACACACTTACCTCTTCTCCTGCTAGTGACCGCCTACCCTACACATACTTACCTCTTCTCCGGCCAGTGACCTCCTACCCTACACACACACTTACCTCTTCTCCTGCTAGTGACCTCCTACCCTACACACACTTACCTCTTCTCCAGCCAGTGACCTCCTACCTCACACACACACACACACACACACACACACACACTTACCTCTTCTCCTGCCAGTGACCACCTACCCTACACACACACACTTACCTCTTCTCCTGCCAGTGACCACCTACCCTACACACACACTTACCTCTTCTCCTGCCAGTGACCACCTACCCTACACACACACTTACCTCTCCTCCTGCCAGTGACCTCCTACTCTACACATACACTTACCTCTTATCCTGCCAGTGACCACCTACCCTACACCACTCTTACCTCTTCTCCTGCCAGTGACCACCTACCCTACACACACACCTACCTCTTCTCCGGCCAGTGACCTCCTACCTCACACACACTTACCTCTTCTCCTGCCAGTGACCACCTACCCTACACACACACTTACCTCTTCTCCTGCCAGTGACCACCTACCTCACACACACTGAACCTCTTCTCCTGCCAGTGACCGCCTACCCTACACACACTTACCTCTTCTCCTGCCAATGACCACCTACCCTACACACACACTTGCCTCTTCTCCTGCCGTTGACCTCCTACCCTACACACACACACTTACCTCTTCTCCTGCCAGTGACCACCTACCCTACACACACACTTACCTCTTCTCCTGCCAGTGACCTCCTACCCTACACACACACTTACCTCTTCTCCTGCTAGTGACCTCCTACCCTACACACACTTACCTCTTATCTGGCCAGTGACCTACTACCTCACACACACACACACACACACACACACTTACCTCTTCTCCTGCCAGTGACCACCTACCCTACACACACACTTACCTCTTCTCCTGCCAGTGACCACGTACCCTACACACACACTTACCTCTCCTCCTGCCAGTGACCTCCTACCCTACACACACACACACTTACCTCTTCTGCCAGTGACCACCTACCCTACACACACACACACACACTTACCTCTTCTCCTGCCAGTGACCACCTACCCTACACACACACTTACCTCTCCTCCTGCCAGTGACCTCCTACCCTACACACACTCTTACCTCTTCTCCTGCCAGTGACCACCTACCCTACACACACACTTACCTCTTCTTCTGCCAGTGACCTCTTACCCTACACACACACAATTACCTCTTCTCCTGCCAGTGACCTCTTACCCTACACACACACAATTACCTCTTCTCCTGCCAGTGACCTCCTACCCTACACACATACTTACCTCTTCTCCTGCTAGTGACCTCCTACCCTACACACACACTTACCTCTTCTCCTGCTAGTGACCTCCTACCCTACACATACTTACCTCTTCTCCGGCCAGTTACCTCCTACCCTACACACACACTTACCTCTTCTCCTGCTAGTGACCTCCTACCCTACACACACTTACCTCTTCTCCAGCCAGTGACCTCCTACCACACACACACACACACACTTACCTCTTCTCCTGCCAGTGACCACCTACCCTACACAAACACTTACCTCTTCTCCTGCCAGTGACCACCTACCCTACACACACACTTACCTCTTCTCCTGCCAGTGACCACCTACCCTACACACACACTTACCTCTTCTCCTGCCAGTGACCTCCTACCCCACACACACTTACCTCTTCTCCTGCCAGTGACCTCCTACCCTACACACACACACACTTACCTCTTCTCCTGCCAGTGACCACCTACCCTACACACACACTTACCTCTACTCCTGCCAGTGACCACCTACCCAGGATATTGCAGTAATTAGGGCTTGGTCGGGCAGGTCCACCACAGATGACAATGTGTGGCGCATTGGAGGTTGGATTCTGTGAAATGTAGTAAATGGCGGCTCTGCGATGTTTCTGACTGGCTGCCTTGTTGTCTGTAGAATATAAAGCTGTGCTCATATTGCTTCTTCATATTCTGCCGGCAATGATGACGACAGTTGGTGAATGTTGGGTGTGCTCTGTACAGCGCGGCACAATACAGTGACACTAAGATGGTCATGTCTGCGCATACCCAATTCTGCGCATGTGCAAACCCCGACAGCAAACGGCCATGGCCAGTTACACACTCACCAGGACATTTGCAGTGGGGAGGGACAGGGGCGGATGGCGACGGGGCCGGAGAACCCCTATGGGAATGCCCAGGCTTTAAATGGGTGTCCCCATGATATTGCTGAGGATTCCCATGAATATGCCGATGCCTGCCGGGGACCGGGGGGGAGGGGGGCGTACGTCACAGGATGTCAGCCGCCGCCCCGTCTTCCTCCAGGCGCACGCTTTCACTGACTTCTATTTGCGAAGGCAGGAGAAATCATTCGAGGGTCGGCAACAATGAGGCGCTTGACAAGGTGCGATGTTCTGAATCAGGCCCTAAATAAGGAATAATATCACCTCGGGCGTATTGTAGGCCTCTGGTTTCTGTGACAGATCAGTAATAACGCAGCGCAGGGACACTCAGCACAATATGCTCTGCAGCAGCAGCAGCCTTATCTGTGGGATGTGGAGATTTCCGCTCTTATCTGCCGGCCTGTCTGGGGGTTAATTACCGCTATGCAGCAGCTTATAATGTTCCCTAATGATAGCAGATAGAGTGCAGGCGCAGGCGAGGTGTGAGGCACAGACACTTCAGCCTGTCCTGGCAGCTCTCTCTGAGGTACATTCACTGGGCCCCCACTGCTGGATATGTGCTGGTATACTCCCGTATATGAGGCAGGGGGTACACCTATATATGTACCCACCGCACAGATGTACAACTATATGTGTACCCACCGCACAGATGTACAACTATATGTGTACCCACCGCACAGATGTACAACTATATGTGTACCCACCGCACAGATGTACAACTATATGTGTACCCACCGCACAGATGTACACCTATATATGTACCCACCACACAGATGTACAACTATATGTGTAACCCACCGCACAGATGTACAACTATATGTGTACCCACCGCACAGATGTACACCTATATGTGTACCCACTGCACAGATGTACAACTATATGTGTACCCACTGCACAGATGTACAACTATATATGTACCCACCACTGCACAGATGTACACCTATATGTGTACCCACCGCACAGATGTACACCTATATATGTACCCACCGCACACATGTACACCTATATGTGTACCCACCGCACAGATGTACACCTATATGTGTACCCACCACCGCACAGATGTACACCTTTATATGTATCCCCTGCACAGATGTACACCTATATATTAAACCCCACACAGATGTACACCTATATATGCATGTAATGTGCAGTTGTACCCATGCAGACACACACAAGCTCTACATATATGAACTGTGCAGACACACACATATATACCGTGCAGACACACACACACATACACATATATATGTACCATGCAGACACACACACATTCACATATATGTACCGTGCACACACATACATATGTACCATGCAGATACACACACATATATGTATGTATTGCATGTACACACCATCATACAGGATAGACGGATTGTGCTGGCATATGAGCGCAGTAATGCTGGGTACATCTTGTGCGCCTAATGGCAGCACTAGTGGAACTATAAGTAAAAGCATGCTCTGACAGAGGCACGCCAATGTGCGGAGTATGATCTGTAACATGACAGACGGCACGCCCAGCGCAGGTTCTCCAAGAATAGCTGCATTGTCTGTATGTGTGTGGGTGCATATGTACCCCTGGTGTATACACACAGGCCGTGCCAACCATGTAGTCAGAGCTGCTGGTGCTGATGTATGTATGGCTGTAATAATACCCCTCCCACTCGCTGGCTGTAATGATGTCATTATGGTGTGTCCTCTCCCACTCGCTGGCTGTGATGTCATAATAATCCCAGTGACAAGCGACAGCCTCTGATGTCTGGCAGTATAACGGAGAGCTGCCCGAGGGTTGTCATATTGTGGTTACAGTTCTGTTACCAATAATGATATGTACAATATAAGTGCCCTAATCCCAATCAGATTTGACTCGGTACCCCCCTAATACAGGGCAATGCCTTTATGTGTAGTAAGCCCCCCAAATGGCCAATAGCCCCCTTATATGTGTTATCTCTGTGGTCCATGTTCTTCCTGCAGAGATAAATATCTGTCTTGTATTCCAGCTTCTGTGCTCTATACATGCAGTTATTATCATCATTGTAACAATGGGCTGGGGTCTTCCTGTGTGATTGTGGATTCGGGATCCCCGGTGACTGTTGGGCAGGCCATCTGTGACCCCCGTCAGGTGCTGCATTTACATGACAACAGGGCAGTGCGAGGGGGGTTGTGTATTGACTTGTGCTAAATTGGCTCGTGTAAGAGCTGCGATGTCCCTGCAGCATTTGTCACTCAGAAGACCCCCATTTGGCTGCAGGAGACACCTCCACCCCTGGCTGTACCCCCTCCCCCCCACCCTTGGCTGTAGAAGACCCGACAGGCAGACATAGATTTTATGAAAAACGTTTATTACAAAAAAAAAATTATTATAAAAATACAATAATATAAAAGCTGTATAAATAATAATCGGGAAAATCACGCGTCCGTGCAAGAGTCAGAAGAAGCTGGCGCCATCGCTGCAAATGATTGGCTGGCGACTGCGGCAATGTAAACCGCCGGATGACACCTCGGCAATGTCTGAGAGGGACTGGTGGTAATAAGGGGAGAGCGGCCGGCAGCCCAGCTGGGGACAGGATAAACGCTTTACAGCTTCTTGTTCAGTCCGCCCGCGGGCGCGGGACATGTTACCCAGCCGTTTCTTTACGTTACCGGACAGGCTTACCAGGAAGCCATGGGGCTTGTGTAGCCGGCGCGTCCGCTGGTCGTCTTCCTCTCCGTTCTCTGGCAGGTCCATCCACTGCTTCACCAGATCCGCAAAGCTGTTGTCTCCCAGTACCAGGGGCTGGCGGCTACGGCTTTGTGACAGCAGGCATCCCGTCCAGTCCTGGGAACCCATCCCCATGCCAATGCCCCCCCACTGTTCCAAGCAAACATCCGAGGTGGATTTGGGTCTTATTCTCCCTTGCCTGGCATGAAGTAACCCGCCAGAGGATAGGCGCGAAGAAGCCTGTGCGTTATGTCTGCGTAATACAGGCGGAGGGACGCTCTGCTCTTCATCTTCCACCTCATCCTCCTCCTCCTCTCCCCGCAGAGAGCTCCCGGACACCTCAGAATACCCCGAGTCCCATTCCAGGCCGCGCTGCCCGCAGCTGGCCGGAGACACATCGCTGGGCAGATCCATGCAGCAGGCAGAGTCCGCCTCTGATAGATCGGAAGTACGGTGGAAATTGCGGATGTCGCGCCTCAGGGGTCGGCGGATGGGGGGTGCAGGGGGTTCCCCGGTGGCAGGGGGCGGAGAGGAGCGCTTGAGATCCTGCAGGACGCGTAACACACACTCCATTGGCGTAGACGGAGAAGCGGGCGTCTTCATTCACTGCAGGAGAGACAAAGAATAGGAGATAAGAAAATGGCTACAAACCTCTCTAGTTACCCCATTAGTCAGCACCCCCTCTATGGGAGACAGCGTACATCAGCTCTTGGCTCACCCTCCTACACACGCGGGCGAGCTGAGACACGATGTGACTGGGCTGGTTCTGGCAGTGGGTGAGTGGGACTCGCAGCAAATCCCTGGCACACGCCTGATAGTAACGGGGAGGGGGAACTACATGCAGAATACATGGCCTGGGGCATAGAAAGGAGAATAATGCAGACCCAACCCCCCTCCCCGCAGGGAACAAGCAGAGACACGAGCCTACACATAGCGTTCAGCCTCAGGGTATGCGGACAGGCAATCCCGGGCCCACACCTATGGCAGCCATGGAATTAACCTCCTCACTGCCACAAGCTCCTGTTTGCTTTGGCTGCCTGAGCCCCATCTGCTGAACATCTGTGCGTCCCAGGCTTTGTTCTCTGGCAAATGGTAATATAGTCTGCAGACTGATGCTTATGGGCTCCCCGCCGTGGCTCTCTCCTACAGGCATGCAGATGCAGGGTAGCACAGTGGTCAGCATTGCTGCCTCACAGATCTGTGTGTGCGCAATATGAAGTCTAAAGCCAGGGAGGGGGTTATATAAGGGTGTTAGAGAATTTAGAGTGTAAGCTCCTCTGGCAAAGGCTCATATATGACAGAGGGAATGTCTGCCACGCACCCCACCAATCATCCTGCCCCAACCACATGTATCACCTGATGCAATCCCGCTCCTGGCCCGGGAGCATTTCCCGCGTTACTCACATGCCCGTCACCTTGTCTTCCTGCCCCTGTCATCTGTGCCATGACTAACCCTGTGCCAGCAATATGCAAGCTCTGACAGGAAGGCGGCCCAAGTGCATACAATAGATGGCAAGCTCTTGGGGTGCTAATGTGCTTTCTTATTAGGGTCACTTTGAGGCATGTTTTTGATTTGGCTGGACTGATCCCTAACCTCTGCCCCACTCAGACCTCCACCCTACTCACAGACCGCGGCCCCACTCACAGACCTTGGCCCCACTCACAGACCTCAACCCCACTCACAGACCGCGACCCCACTCACAGACCTCTACCCTACTCACAGACCGCAACCCCACTCACAGACCGCGACCCCACTCACAGACCTCTACCCTACTCACAGACCGCAACCCCACTCACAGACCACCATCCTACTCACATACTGCGATCCCACTCACAGACTGCGATCCCACTCACAGACTACATCCTACTCACAGACCACCATCCTACTCACAGACTGCGATCCCACTCACAGACTGCATCCTACTCACAGACTGTGGCCCCACTCACAGACCTCCACCCCACTCACAGCCTGCAACTCCTAATTGTTTGCTCAGCACACATAGTGGGGGTGGATGGCGCAGTTGGAGGGTTTGTAGTGTAACATTGAGTATGGATAAGAGGTGTATGGGGAAGGCTGTACGGACACTCACACAGCCACTGATAATGTACTCGCTGGGTACAGCCTGTATGGGACATTCCTCTATGCTGGTTGCTAACACTGTGCCCCTCTGTGGTGTCCATAGGAGGAGAGGGAGCATTATTAGGCTGCAGGGTGGACATGACCATTATAAAGAAGATTTCCAGAATCTACGTGCAAATCCCTGCACAGGAACATTCCCAGAGATTACACCCAGGAGTGATAGGACAGGCAGGGACACGTTCTCCCCTCATCCACCCTCCACACCTCACTGGCTGCATGCTCAGTCTCAGTATCTGCAGCAATGTGGCAGAGGCCCAGTACAGAGCAATGTCCCCCCCCCCCCCCCCTCCATAGGCAGCACACATGGGGCTGTTACATATACTCAGTCTCAGTATCTGCAGCAACGTGACAGAGGCCCAGTACAGAGCAATGTCCACCCCATAGGCGGCACACATGGGGGCAGTTACATATACTCAGTCTCAGTATCTGCAGCAACATGACAGAGGCCCAGTACAGAGCAATGTCCACCCCATAGGCGGCACACATGGGGGCAGTTACATATACTCAGTCTCAGTATCTACAGCAACATGACAGAGGCCCAGTACAGAGCAATGTCGCCCGTCCACCCCCATAGGCAGCACACATGGGGCAGTTAAATACATGTGACACTTAGTCTCAATATATACAGCAATGTTGCCCATAGGCAGCACAGATACCTACAATACTCAGTATCAGTGTATGTGACACAGTGCACAGTACACAGCAATGTTTCCTCCCATAGGCAGCAGTGACAGATACTCCTGTTCTCTGTATAAGCTTCTCCCCCTAACAGAATACATACAGGATGTATACGAGATACATACATACAGGCTACATCCAGGATACATCCTAGATACTTACAGGATACATTCAAGAATTTCAAGATACATAAAGGGTACATGCAGGATACATACAGGATACATACATGAAACACACAGGATGCATACAAGATACATACAGGCTACATCCAAGACAACATACATCCAGGATACATTCAAGATACATAAAGGATACATACAGGATACACATGGGATACATAAATTAAACACACAGGATGCATACAAGATACATGCAGGATACATTCAAAATGCATAGAGGATACATTCAAGATACATACTGTACATGATACACATGGGATACATACATGAAACACACAGGATGCATACAAGATACATGCAGGACACATAAAAGATACATACAATATTCATAAAAGATACATACAAGTAGCACACAGGATGCATACATGATACATAAAAGATACATACAGCCCACATGCAGCTATATAGTAACTTACCAGCTGGAGAGTGGGAGAACTCTGCATAGCCCAGATATCCGGAGTGCCAGCCCGGGGTGAGGGCACTGTGCAGGGCAGGAGGATCAGTGTCAGCCCGGGGTGAGAGCTCTGTGCAGGGCAGGAAGATCAGTGCCAGCCCGGGTGCTCTGTGCAGGGCAGGATGATCAGTGCTAGCCCGGGTTAGGGGCTCTGTGATGTGCAGGAGGATCAGTGGCAGTACGGGGCAGGGCTCCGTGCTGGGCAGTTGTAGTGGCAGTCCGTGGTAAGGGATCTGTGCTTGGCAGGAGGATCAGTGCCAGCCCGGGGTAAGGAAATGAATCTGCTGCTCTTGACTCCGATCTTCAATTCTCCTTCTTAAGACCAAGCCGGCCCCTCCCCTCTCCCATCCTGTCCCAACAGCAGCCAATCACTGACTCCGCCTCGCACCCCTCAGATTTGGGGATAATTTGAAGAAACCTGATCTAGGGGATGGGATGGAGGGGGGTGTAATTACATTACTGTTTATAGCAGCTGGAAATAATATAAGTGATGGGAAGGGGGGAATACTCTGCCTGTATCCCAGATGTGACTGCTGGGATACAGGCAGAGAGGGGACTGTTACCCTGCTGTGACTGCTGCTGGGATACAGGGAGAGAACATACTATTACTAAGATGTGACTGCTAGGAAACAGTCAGAGAGGGGACTGTTACCCTGCTGTGACTGCTGCTAGGATACAGGGATAGAGGAGACTGTTACCCAGATGTGACTGCTGGGAAACAGTCAGAGAGGGGACTGTTACCCTGATGTGACTGCTGGGATACAGGCAGAGAAGGGACTGTTACCCTGATGTGACTGCTGCTGGGATACAGGGAGAGAGGGGACTGTTACCCTGATGTGACTTCTGGGAAACAGGCAGAGAGGGGACTGTTGCCCTGATGTGACTGCTGCTGGGATACAGGGAGAGAGGGGACTGCTACCCTGATGTGACTGATGCTGGGATACAGGGAGAGAGGGGACTGTTACCCTGATGTGACTGATGCTGGGATACAGGGAGATAGGGGACTGTTACCCTGTTGTGACTGCTTGGATACAGGCATAGAGGGGACTGTTACCCTGCTATGAATGATGCTGGGATACAGGTAGAGAGGGGACTGTTACCCTGATGTGACTGCAACTGGGATACAGGGAGAGAGGGGACTGTTACCCTGATGTGACTGCTGGGAAACAGGCATAGAGGGGACTGTTACCCTGATGTGACTGCTGTTGGGAAACAGGCAGAGAGGGGGCTGTTACCCTGATGTGACTGCTGGGATACCGGCAGGGAGGGGACTGTTACCCTGCTGTGACTGATGCTGGGATACAGGGAGAGAGGGGACAGTTACCCTGATGTGACTGCTGCTGGGATACAGGTAGAGAGGGGACTGCTACCCTGATGTGACTGCTGGGATACAGGCAGAGAGGGGACTGTTACCCTGATGTGACTGCTACTGGGATACAGGGAGAGAGGGGACTGTTACCCTGATGTGACTGCTGGGAAACAGGCATAGAGGGGACTGTTACCCTCATGTGACTGCTGGGATACAGGGAGAGAGGGGACTGTTACCCTCATGTGTCTGCTGCTGTGTAGACGCATAGCAGAAGAGATTTATGACAGTCAGACATAGGCAGAGGAGATCCATGTGAGGCAGAAATAGGGCAGAAGAGAACCAAAAGGGGCAAAAAACATAGGGCAAAATAATAATAATAATAATTTTATTTATATAGTGCTCTTTCTCCAATAGGACTCAAGGAGCTTAACAGATAGAATAAATGAAGTACATAAAAGCTTTTCATAAACAATACTTAAGGGACTGAAGGAAACTCTTGAGTAAATAGGAAAGTCTTGAGTCTGTTTTTGAAGCATTCTAGAGTGGGGGACTCTCGAACTGTGCATACACAGCAGTTAATGATGGACATGATTGTGTCCATTCACACGGGACGGCCATGGGGGTGTCCATTTCCACCATTCTAAACTTCTGTGTGCGGCACAGCTTCTTGGCCGTGCGGGGTTTCACCACCCGGCAGGAGCCTGAGCGTGTGAAAGGGGTCTTAGGGTTGTTATTGGGTTTTCAGTGCCTGGAGAAAAGGACCAGTACAGCTACGTGTCATCTGCATAGCAGTGGTAGACAAAGCCATGGCACCTAATTATTTCACCCAGTGGCAGCATGTACACTTCAAAAAGCATGGGGGATAATATAGAACCTTGTGGGACACCGCACGGCAATGGCACGGATGAAGATGAGTATACTCCAGATGAAACTCTCTGTGACTTGCCAGTGAGAAATGATTTGAAACCAGCTTAGTACTGTGCCATCCAGTCCACATAAATTTTCCAGGTGCTCAATCAGAAGCCCATGGTCCACAGTATCAAATGCTGCAGAGAGATCCAGAAGGATTAAGATTGAACAGTCACCTCTGTCTCTTGCCATCACAAGATCGTTTAGCACATATACCAGGGCTGTTTCAGTGCTATGTCTTCTCCTGAATCCTGATTGGAATGGATCATACATATCATGAGATATCAGGCAGGTTTCTAGTTGATTTGCAACCACTTTTTCATTGACTTTTCCTAGAAAAGGAAGGCTTGATACCGGTCTGTAGTTGGTCATGCAGTCTGGATCTAAATTAGTTTTTTGAAGAAGAGGTCTAACAATCTCTTCCTTTAGAGGTTGAGGAAAAATCCCTGTCTGCAATGAGCACTGAACAATTTTTGCACAGACGGGGCCAAATATATCCATGCACCCTATTAGGAGCTTGGTTGGGGCAGGGTCCACATCACGGGTAGTGGGACGCAAAATCTGGACAATTTCAACAATGTCCTTTACATCCATTGGGTCAAAGCTGGTCCATGAGGATAGGTGGCTTACATTGTCAGGCTTGATAGTTTGGCACTCTCTGACGGAACTGTGGACCCAAGAGGGGCTGATACAGGGCAGAATAGACCCAAGATGGGCTGATACAGGGCAGAATAGACCCGAGAGGAGCAGACACAGGGCAGAAGAGACCCAAGAGGGGCAGACACAGGGCAGAAGAGACCCAAGAGGGGCAGACACAGGGCAGAAGAGACCAGAGAGGGGCAGACACAGGGCAGAAGAGACCTGAGAGGGGCAGACACAGGGCAGAAGAGACCCAAGATGGGCTGATACAGGGCAGAATAGACCCGAGAGGAGCAGACACAGGGCAGAATAGACCCGAGAGGAGCAGACACAGGGCAGAATAGACCCGAGATGGGCTGATACAGGGCAGAATAGACCCGAGAGGAGCAGACACAGGGCAGAATAGACCCAAGAGGGGCAGACACAGGGCAGAAGAGACCAGAGAGGGGCAGACACAGGGCAGAAGAGACCTGAGAGGGGCGGACACAGGGCAGAAGAGACCTGAGAGGGGCGGACACAGGACAGAAGAGACCCGAGTGGGGCAGACACAGGGCAGAAGAGACCCGAGTGGGGCAGACACAGGGCAGAAGAGACCAGAGAGGGGCAGACACAGGGCAGAAGAGACCAGAGAGGGGCAGACACAGGGCAGAGAGGGGCAGACATAGGGCAGAAGAGACCAGAGAGGTACAGACATAGGGCAGAAGAGACCAGAGAGGGGCAGTATAAACCCAGGAGGGGCTGACAGTGCAGAAGAGACCTAAGAGGGGCAGACATAGGACAGAAGAGACCCATGGGGAGCAGACATGAGGGACACAACACACATCCATAGGCCCAGAGGTGCTGGCTGACTGTAGCACAAATGAGGCAAGCATTACAGATCTCCCTGGGGCATTTGTTACTTTAATGGGATGGTCCCATTCATATGATAATACTCCTGCATCTACGGTAAATGTGGCCCCAGGCTGAGTGTATCTGAGGAGATTAACATCCTAATGGCCGCTGTAATTAGTGTACACATCACACAGACACATGGGCACTCGCTCTCCTAAACTGATATACGCTGTTGTTCTAGATATGGAAATTGACCATTCATGTTATTCTCTGTGTCAGAGAAGAATATAGGGGTTTATTCTAGTTCATTATTTTTGACAAAATCCTTCTTAGATGGACAAAACCATGTGCACTGCAGGGGGGCAGATGTAACATGTGCAGATAAAATTAGATTTGGGTGAGTTATTTTGTTTCTGTGCAGGGAAAATACTGACTGCTTTATTTTACACTGCAATATAGATCTCACTTTGAAGAAAAACCCCACCCAAATCTAATTATCTCTGCACAAGTTACATCTGCCCCACCCGCAGTGCACATGGTTTTGTCCATCTAAGAAGGATTTTGTCAGAAAGAATGAACTAGAATAACCCCCATAGAGTGAAGGGCCCTGCACTGACACATTGGATCGCCTGTTGCACTGACACATCGGATCGCTTGTTGCACTGACACCACGGATCGCTTGTTGCACTGACACATCGGATCGCTTGTTGCACTGACACCACGGATCGCTTGTTGTACTAAACATCGTATCGCTGGTTGTACTGACACATTGGATTGCTTGTTGTACTGACACATCGGATCGCTTGTTGTGCTGACACATCGGATCGCTTGTTGTGCTGACACATCGGATCGCTTGTTGTGCTGACACATCGGATCGCTTGTTGTGCTGACACATCGGATCGCTTGTTGTACTGACACATCGGATCGCTTGTTGTACTGACGCATCGGATCGCTGGTTGCACTGACGCATCGGATCGCTGGTTGTACTGACGCATCGGATCGCTGGTTGTACTGACGCATCGGATCGCTTGTACTGACACATTGGATTGCTTGTTGTACTGACACATTGGATTGCTTGTTGTACTGACACGTCGGATCGCTTGTTGTACTGACACGTCGGATCGCTTGTTGTACTGACACATCGGATCGCTTGTTGCACTGACACATCGGATCGCTTGTTGCACTGACACATCGGATCGCTTGTTGCACTGACACATAGGATCGCTTGTTGCACTGACACATCGGATCGCTTGTTGCACTGACACATCGCATCGCTTGTTGCACTGACACATCGCATCGCTTGTTGCACTGACACATCGCATCGCTTGTTGCACTGACATGCGCCTCTGTATGGGGGTGCGGCGTAACCAGAAGTTTCCAGGCCCCATTACCATCCAAGTGAGGCTGATTTACACATTGGCCAGGGGTGGCGGGAGGTCCCATCTGCGCTCATTACACTGCATACTACACACGTGTGCCACGTGTTCCGGGCTACAGAGAGCTGACTGTAGTCACAAGACAGAGCACAATGATTAGTGAGCGTTACAGGGCTGCTATGTATACTGCTGAGTGCTATATGTTGGGTAACGGCCTACAGAAGGCCATGTCTGTTATGTGCAGCCGTCTGCATCACCCGAGGCTCATAAAATGCAAAAAATCCTATTGAAAATCTTGTTGCAGCCTCCAAGCAGACTTGAGCGTGACGAAGGCACATTCCGCCATATTCCAGCCCTGTACGCCTTCCCTCGCACGCACAGGACACTCAATCGAATCTCTCTGCACGTTACATCTGCCCCCCTGCAGCACAGCATGGTGTTACCAAGTTGTTTATTTTGCTGTTTTTGCCTTGCTAACAAATCTGATCAGGCCCAATGTCTGGATTTTCTTGTTTTTCCGCTACGGGAAAATAAAGCGCTAGATGCGTTTTACCTGCGATTGAGACTTTGGGTCTGATTCAGAAGCGCGGGTAAATCACGGTTTCAGTGCTGTCAGGGGGAGCAGTCAGGACACAGGCGTGTCCTGGCTGCTCGGGGGGAGGAGCCGCGACTGCGTGACATCACACACATGGTTCAACTCAATGAAGGTCGACACACATTGCGTCAACCACTGAAGGTCGACATTCCTTAGATCGACACCTGAAATAGGTGGACATGGCTAAGGTCGACAGAGCTGGATCAACACAGGCATTAGGCAGACATTTAAAAGGTCAACATGAGATTTTCAATTCTTTTGACCTGAATGTCGGCAAAGTTGACATGGACACCGTCTACGCGTTCCATATCCGCTCGCCATTCTTCGGGCACGATGCTGCGCTACGCCCGGCGCACTATTATATTCTCCCACCACATTGTAGGGAATGGTAGCAAATTAAATACCGCCTGTTGGCACATGACCTTTTGTCTGTCGACTTTCCCATTGTCGACCGAATGATTGTGTCGTCCTTCATTGGGTCAACCTAGTGACCGTATCCTGCACACATGGCCTGCGTCTGTCCAGGTTCTGCCCCGCGATGTGCCCCTGGGGCAGGCAGGGTGGCCTTGCTCTATGCTGGGCGGCCCTCACGCCACCTAGCGCCAGGAGAATTCCCGACATTGGCCCATGTCATAAAAACCGTCTTCCCTGCCCGCGCTACTATCCGTATTCTATGTCACAATCACCAGTCATTCATTACCGGCAGACAGCGTCACACTGCTTGTCCACTTGGGACACCGGGAACGTGGCCACAGACGGTTCCATTACCACAGGCAACCAGTAACGGGCAGTATTGGGGCTCATTCTACCAGGTCAGTCAGCGTTTCCTGAGTGCTGTCCTGGTCCTCAGTCCATTCTCCTACACTACAGGAGCGGCATCCCCTATATAGGCGGAGTTATGTGCAACAACGTTCCATCCCTTTAGCGCTTCTACGTTGTTAGGGGTTTTCAGTGTTACTATTGCTATTCTCCATTGGTTGAGTGTTTTGCTCTATCTTTTTTTTTTTTTTGGGGGGGGGGGGGGGGGTGTCATTTATTAATGGGGGTATAGAGGCTACTGCAGCAGGAAGACAGCTTTGGCGTAAGTACAAAGATCCTCCTATTCCTCCTCACAGCTATTTACTCAGATCTATAACCGCTTACTCCATCCCTGTGACCTCAGGCTTGTTTGTATACTACTGTATCAGGGCGCCATCTGCTGACAAAGCAGAGTATGACATAAGATGGGAGAGCGAAACATTGGTGTAGGATCACCTGGCCTCAAAGGGGGTCCTCAGAACCGCAAAGAGGTCACCGAGCAGGAGCACAGGTGTAGTTATTACTCATGTTTGTAATCGGTTCTTAGGGCCTTATTCTAGTTCACTTTTTCTGACAAAATCCTTCTTAGAAGGACAAAACCATATGCACTGCAGGTGGGGCAGATGTTACTTGTGCAGAGAGAATTAGATTTGGGTGGGGTTTTACTTCAAAGTGAGATCTATATTGCAGTGTAAAAATACAGCAGCCAGTATTTACACACACACACACAGAAACAAAGTAACTCACCCAAATCTAATTCTCTCTGCACAAGTAACATCTGCCCCCCCTGCAGTGCACATGGTTTTGTCCATCTAAGAAGGATTTTGTCAGAAAGAGTGAACTAGAATAAGGCCCTTAGTGCTGCGTTCCACTCCTTGGTGTGTGTGGTCATGATGACTGTTTGAAATAAGGTGCTCAAAAACGTTACTATGAAAAGGTGCATAGACAATAACGCTAAACGGTACGTTGTGCAGGTACATAAACACACAGATATTTGACCCTTCCCTATGTCATGTAAAGTATGTTGTGTACTGTTTTTATTGTATGGTCGAAGCTGGAGTTGTATTGTATTGTAGCTGGAGCAGCCATCAGAGTCCCCAATGCAGTTGCCTGAACAGTGGCAGCCATCAGTCACAAAATGTCACAGTGAGTGGTAGTTAACGGAAACAAATTCCTGTGTATTATCCATTGTGTATTGATACACCTGGCAATAAACTGATTCTGAGATTGGTGTTGTGCGATGGGGTTGTGGGTTGGGATTAGGGGTTTGTGTGAAGACGGCCACTATCCAGATACCCTGTGGGTGTGTGTGGTTATTTCATCCAATGGGTGACACGGCTGTCGGCATGCTTGTTGTTACTGGGGGTGGGAGAGAGCGAGTCTCCTACTCGGTGGGGCAGGGATGTGGCAGTCGGAAAGGGATGGCGGTAGTGGCGGGTCTGGGCGCGCCGCGTGTCCGTTCCATGGCTGGGTCTGGCAGCCTGGAAATAAGTGTATAGCCATCTGCATGCAGCCAATCCCTAGCTGTACGCCTGCCTTGTGCGCACTTACACCAGTGTATACTTACTGTATGAGCCCAACCTTATACGGCCATTGCCAAGTACTCCAGGGTGCCGGATGACGGTCCGACAGTGGGGATCCTGACACACAGGGGCTATTCTCCCTTGTGGGGGTCCACGACCCCCATAGAGGGAGAATATAACCTGTAGTGAGCCACCGGGTCCGCACCGTGGCAAGGGCAGCGAAGGGGCTTCTTTGCGATCGCCCCCGTCGGAGCCTCATACCACACCCGTACTCCATGGAAAAACATCACATTACCGGCACCGAACCTACTCTGTATTATAATATGGTGTCAGATTCTAGAATCACTTCCCTCAGACAGTTTCAAGAACATGTTGATATTTTATAGAATCCGTTGATCACAGCAATCATCCCACATGAGGGTGACTGGAAGGCATACGCTGCTCCTTCTACATGTATTTTCTAACATCTCTCCTGATGTACTCTGTGCTGCTGGGAAATCTCCTATTATATAAGTCTCAGTCTGTGGATTCCTGCTGCTTCCATTCCCCTCCTCAAATCATGTCACTGCCCCTGTCACATGCAGCCCTGTCCTCACTGACACATCCCCCATCTCCTGATATACTCTGTGCTGCTGGGGACCCTGCTCCTCCCACTATATAACTCTCAGTCTGTGGCTTCCTGCTGCATCCATTCCCCTCCTCACATCATGTCACTGCCCCTGTCCCATTCAGCCCTGTCTGTCCTCACTGACACATCACTCATCTCCTGATATACTCTGTGCTGCTAGGGACCCTGCTCCTCCCACTATATAACTCTCAGTCTGTGGCTTCCTGCTGCCTCCATTCCCCTCCTCACATCATGTCACTGTCCCTGTCTCATGCAGCCCTGTCCTTACTGACACATCACTCATCTCCTGATATACTCTGTGCTGCTGGGGACCCTGCTCCTCCCACTATATAACTCTCAGTCTGTGGCTTCCTGCTGCCTCCATTCCCCTCCTCACATCATGTCACTGTCCCTGTCACATGCAGCCCTGTCCTCACTGACGCATCACTCATCTCCTGATATACTCTGTGCTGCTGGGGACCTTGCTCCTCCCACTATATAACTCTCAGTCTGTGGCTTCTTGCTGCCTCCATTCCCCTCCTCACATCATGTCACTGCTCCTGTCACATGCAGCCCTGTCCTCAATAACACACCCCTCATCTGATACACTCTGTGCTGCTGGGGACCCTGCTCCTCCCACTATATAACGCTCAGTCTGTGGCTTCCTGCTGCCTCCATTCCCCTCCTCACATAATGTCACTGCCCATTGCATGCTGCCCTGTCCTCACTGACACATCACTCATCTCCTGATATACTCTGTGCTGCTGGGGACCCTGCTCCTCCCACTATATAACGCTCAGTCTGTGGCTTCCTGCTGCCTCCATTCCCCTCCTCACATAATGTCACTGCCCATTGCATGCTGCCCTGTCCTCACTGACACATCACTCATCTCCTGATATACTCTGTGCTGCTGGGGACCCTGCTCCTCCCACTATATAACGCTCAGTCTGTGGCTTCCTGCTGCCTCCATTCCCCTCCTCACATAATGTCACTGCCCATTGCATGCTGCCCTGTCCTCACTGACGCATCACTCATCTCCTGATATACTTTAGCTGGGGAGCGCAAAAATTCTAGTTATGCCACTGTCTGAGCATGAGCAGATGTCAGTCTCCAGGGCAGTGGCTGCTCCCGCTCAGCATTATGGAGACACACTGCCACCTACTGGCCACACTGTGCAGAGCACCCTGACCCCCAACCCACGCGCCAACATCCTCTGCATTACGGAGACATGCTGCTACCTACTGGCCGCACTGTGCAGAGCACCTTGACCCCCAACCCACACTGCCATCCTCTGCATTATGGCTGGCTGCATTGTTCAGAGCAAACTGACCACCAGCCCAAACGCTGGCATCCTCTGCAAGATGGAGACACCCTGCCACCTACTGGCCGCACTGTGCAGAGCACCGTGGCCACCATCCTACGCTCCGGCATCCTCTCTGCATGATGGAGACACTGCCACCTACTTGCCGCACTGTGCAGAGCACACTGACCACCACCCCACACTCTGCATGATGGAGACACCCTGCCACCTACTGGCCGCACTGTGCAGAGCACCCTGACCATCACCCCACACACTGCCATCCTCTGCATGATGGAGACACTACCACCTACTGGCCTCACTGTGTAGAGCATCCCTACGCTCCGGCATCTTCTGCATTATGGAGACACTCTGCCACCTACTGGCCGCACTGTGCAGAGCACCCTGACCCCCAACCCACGCTCTGGCATCCTCTGCATTATGGAGGCACTGTCACCTACTGGCCTCACTGTGCAGAGCATCCCGACCCACCACACTTCAAAATGATCTTGACAATCTAGATGAGTGGGCAAAATAGTGGAAGATGAGGTTCAATGTGGACAAATGCAAGGTCATGCAACTCGGGAGACATAACCAGTGTGCTAGGTATAACCTAAGCGGGGATGAATTGGGTAATTCAGTACTCGAAAAGGATCTAGGAGTCCAAATAGACAACAAACTAGGGTGTAGTGCTCAATGTAATATAGCAACAATAAAGGCCAACAAAATTCTCGCATGTATTAAAAGGGGCATGGAAACGGGAAGCGGTCATCTATTAGAATGAACTTAGGTCTACAGTGATTAGGTCGACCCCACTAGGTCGACTGGCAGGAAGGTCGACCTGACTTAAAGTCGACATGGGCCAAGGTCGACATGACTTAAGGTCGAATTTGCATAAAGGTCGACATGAGGAAGGTCGACTGGTCATAAGGTCGACATGGGTTTTTCACTGTTTTTTGAGCTGACATGTGCCGACAGGCGGTATTTCATGCCCTACCATCCACTAGGGCGTGGTGGGAGAATAAAATAGTGTGCCGAGCGCAGCGAGGCACCGTGCCCGAAGCATTGCGAGCGAAGCGAGCGATGCGAGGGTCCGATTCTCATTGCCAACTGTGTCCATGTCGACTGTGTCGACATTCGGATAAAAAAACAGTGAAAAACCCATGTCGACCTTATGACCAGTCGACCTTACTCATGTCGACCTTTATGCAAATTCGACCTTAAGTCATGTCGACCTTGGCCCATGTCGACTTTAAGTCAGGTCGACCTTCCTGCCAGTCGACCTAGTGGGGTCGACCTAATGACTGTAGACCTAAGTTCATTCTGACAGATTTACCGATTCCCATGGAAACTAGGGACTCAAAAGTAATTATGCCACTGTATAAATCATTGGTTAGACTGCACCTCGAATACGGAGTACAATTCTGGGCCCCACACTATAAAAAGGACATCATAGAATTAGAAAAAATCCAAAGAAGAGCAACAAAGCTTATTAGGATAATTTAAGCTACGAGTAGATGTTAAGCAATTTGGGACTATTTACACTAGAGAAGAGACATTTAAGGGGGGACATGCTCAACATGTATAAATATATTAGGGGCCAATATAAGGAACTGTCAAACACCCCTTTTTCTACTAGAAAGGAATCTAGGACGCGAGGGCATGAGTTTAGATTAGAAGAAAAAAGATTTTGTTCATCTAGAGCAGTGGTTCCCAACCTTTTTTCGCTCCCGTACCCCTTGATTAGGCTTTACATTTATGAGTACCCCTCCTCTCAATTTGAAATATCCACAGAACTTCTGAGTGAAGTGGAAGAGAGTGGTATGTGTGTACTTATATTAAGGAGTAGCGGAGGAGTAGAGTGCGGTCAGGAATCCGTTCCCTCTGTGTCTGGCCACTGGCTGTGTCCGGGGTTCCCAATAACGCCTGTATTTATTATTTTGATTTATTTACAGTTTCTTATATAGCGCAGCAGATTCCGTTGCGCTTTAAGAATTAAAGCCACTGTTTCCTCCACCCGTGTCAGATCGCTGATGTCTGAGGGCAGCCGCGGGTAGCTACCAGTGGATTGCTGGTCAGGCCAAAGCAGGAGGAGATGCTAATGATGCTGCCGTTTGAACCAAAAGTGACGCAATGTGGTTCGTCTCAATGGCAATGGGAGATTTTTTCCACCATCGGGAAACCTTTTTATTTTTCCGCCATTATCAATATTATTTTCAAGTACCCCCAACAGGTCTGCAAAGTACCCCCAGGGGTACTAGTACCCCAGGTTGGGAACCACTGATCTAGAAGAAAAAATTTCTTTACAGTCAGAGCAGTCAAACTTTGGAACTCTCTTCCTGGAGAAGTGGTGTCGGCCGACAATAAATACGTTTAAAATAAGTTGGATAAACATTTATTGGTTAAAAACATCCATGGGTATGAATAAGTAACATAATCTGTCTTTAAAATATCAGAACATACTATACAACAAGGGATAAGCTACTATAAACATAGGTTGAACTAGATGGACGCAAGTCTTTATTCAGCTTCACCTACTATGTAACTATGACCCCCAACCCACGCTTCAGCATCCACTGCATTGTGGAGACACGCTGTCACCTACTGGCCGCACTGTGCAGAGCACCCTGACCCCCAACCCATGCTTTCGCATCTTCTGCATAATGGAGACACACTGCCACCTACTGGCGGCACAGTGCAGAGCATCCTGACCCCCAACCCACGCTCTGGCATCCTCTGCATTATGGAGACAAGCTGCCACCTACTGGCCGTACTGTGCGGAGCACCCTGACCCTTAACCCACGCTCTGCCATCCTCTGCATTATGGAGACACGCTGCCAACTACTGACCGCACTGTGCATAGCACCCAGACCACCATCCTACGCTCTGGCATCTTCTGCATTATGGAGACACTCTGCCACCTACTGGCCACACTGTGCAGAGCACCCTGACCCCCAACCCATGTTCCGGCATTCTCTGCATTATGGAGACTCCATGCCACCTATTGGCCGCACTGTGCAGAGCACTGACCCCCACCCCACCCTCCGGCATCCTCTGCATAATGGAGACACGCTGCCAACTACTGGCCGCACTGTGCAGAGCACCCAGACCACCATCCTACGCTCCGGCATCTTCTGCATAATGGAGACACACTGCCACCTACTGGCGGCACAGTGCAGAGCAGACTGACCCCCCCACACTCTGCCATCCTCTGCATCAGCGGTTCCCAAGCAGTGGTAAGCGTACCCCAGGCGGTATGCGTCCACCCACTCGGGTGTACTCGGTGGCCCGGACTGTAATGGTGGCGGTCAGGGAGGAGGGAGACGGGTTGCTGGGGGTATGCAGTGTAGTGTCATGGCGGGGGGGTCGCGGAGACGCTGGGTTGCTGGGGAGACAGAGGCAGAGCCTGATCTAAAGCTGAAGCAAGTCACTTCCGCCATTATCTCCAGGAATCAGGGCGGCTCCTAGGAGGCTCCTCGGCAGCATTGATGGTGGCGTGGGTGGCAGCGCGAATGAAGGGGACATTTTTCTACAAGTGCAGGTATATATATAAATCATTAATTTATTTTTACTTGACCCACCTGACAGAACACATGGCTTGGACACTTGGGAATTAACCCCTCTGCACCAGCACTCCTGCACTGGCTATATTTGAGCTGCTACCATCTGCCATCCAGCTCCTGCCTGCAGCTCTCGTGATTCTCTCCTGACCATGATCTCCCCATGCTTAGACTCACTGGGTGACATTCTATGGGATGAGATAAATGCGCATTTTTTTATCTCGCACCACATCGCCGCTCTTCGCACTTTTTTAAAACGCATTTTTTGGTAATAATTCACATATTTAATGGGATGCGATTTGGAGGCTGAAAAGTGCGATGTAGTGCGATTTGCGGCGAAGTGGTGCGATTTTATGACACAAAAAAGTGCGATTTCTTCCGCCGGTCATGTGCGAGTTTTGGACCAACCGGAGTGCGATTTACAAGACTGTCTCCGCATGACTAAGAACCCCCTAACCTATTGGCCCACCTCTGTCCCCTCCATTATGCATCACACCCCCTATATAAACGGGTACTGGTGCCATTTCTCTCTTTGATAGGAAGTAAGGAGCATGGAGAGGAGCAGTGGCAGTGTGAGCAGAGGAAGTGGTGTTGGTTGCAGAGTGAGGAGTGGCAGAGGGCTAATTGCCTCAGAATATAGGCGTCATGGCAGTTCCCAGGGAAGCCTGCTACAACACTTAGGATTTTGAGATGAGCATCACATACCACCTGAACGTTCAAAGAGTGCCGCCCACGCCGATTGACATAGACGTATCCCTGCACGTGCGGTGCCCTAATCCCAATGTGTGTGCAGTCTATAGCTCCCAGCACGTGAGGGAATGCTGAGAGTCTATAGAAAGCCACCTTGTGGTCCTGCCACTCCAACTCAGAACGAGGGAATCTGATGTATGTCCGCCACAACTTCTTTAAAGCAAGTAACACTTGAGTAAAATGCTTAGAGAAAGTGGGCTGTGATACCCCCAAGGACCATGAGGTCACAGACTGGAGCCTGTGGCCAAATAGTAGAGGGTACAAATTAATTTCTGCAGCCCAGATACTGCATAGTTGCCACCCCCGAAAGGGTCCAAATCATCTCTCACCTGCTCATATAAGTCCAACAGGTTATTGCGGTTCAGCCTAAACATCCCCACAACCTGTTGATCTGAGAGGGAGTCCAGGTACAGCCGAGCACGATACATACGTGGGGTACGCAGTAGTCGGGGGGCTACCTGGATCTGGTGTGCAGCTTCCTCCCTCCTGCGCAGCTCCTCCAAATGGGCCACATCACAAATCAGCAACTCCAAACCACTCTGCAAAATCTCCATGTCTCAAACCCTCGCAGGTGTCCTTAATGATGTTGGGGTATATGTAGGGGTGTTTCTGAGTGAAATTGAGTGCACCTGTGTTGAAATTAACCATTTGTGCACTTGACCAAA
This sequence comes from Crinia signifera, assembly GCF_055691185.1. Taxonomy (NCBI): domain Eukaryota; kingdom Metazoa; phylum Chordata; class Amphibia; order Anura; family Myobatrachidae; genus Crinia; species Crinia signifera. The sequence goes on along the minus strand of NC_139224.1, from coordinate 17,160,576 downwards.
GTGAGTTCTGGGCCAAATCGCCCAACAGAACCTGGTCTGAAAAAAGTGCGATTATTAGACACCTTAAAAGTGCGATTTGCGAAAACGCATCCCATTAAATTAGCGATTTGTATACTTTTCTGTACGAAAACATCTGGATGCGATAAAAATGCGATTTTTTTTTCTCACACTTTCGGTCCGCATGAGTTATCGCACATAATATGCGATATCCGTCCCTTAGCGCATCCTATTAAATATGCGATTTCAAGGAAAATGTGATGTTGCCTTTTTTTTTTACTAATATTTGCCAAAAAACACACATCTCATCCCATAGAATGTCACCCTATATTCCCTGGACCTACCACATGCACACACACATTCTAGGGTTAATTTTGTTGGGAGACATTTAACCTACCAGTATACAGTATATTTGGAATGTGGGAGGAAACCGGAGTACCCGGGGGAAACCCACTCAAGTTCGACCGGATTCGGTGTTGTAGTGAGTTGCACTTGTCTGTGGGAAGCGACATCCTCAGTAACTGAGTATCCAAAAGAGCTCCCAGATGCAGCATCTGTTGAGAAGGGATCAGTGAAGACTTCTCCCAATTGAGGAGCCACCCGTGTGATTGAAGAGTCGTGATTGTTATCTGAAGGTGTGATAACAGGACTTCTGGGGACTTGGCCACCAACAAGAGGTCGTCCAGGTATGGGAATACTCGGATTCCCAGTTGGTGGAGAAGTTCTGCCATAACTACCATGATTTTTGTAAAAATCCTGGTAGCTGTGGCTAGCCCAAACGGGAGAGCCTGGAATTGGAAATGACGGCTCTGAATAGCAAACCTGAGGTATTTCTGGTGTGCTGGCAGAATGGGGACGTGCAAGTAAGTGTCCTGAATGTCCAGGGAGACCATAAAATCCACCTTTTCCAGGGCTAGGATTATTGTCCTCAGGGTTTCCATTCGGAACTTCGAAACCTTTACCACTTTGTTGAGTGATTTTAGGTTAAGGATGGGCCTGTATGTTCCGTTTGGTTTTGGAACCAGGAGAGTCGAGTAGTAACCAAGTCCTTTCTCGTGTTGAGGGACTGGAACTATAACTCGAAACTGTAGCAGATCTTTAGCAAATGTTCTGCTTTGTGTGGATCGTGAGGTATACCCGTGCAGAAAAACTTGCGTGGGGGAGGCTTTTTGAACGAGATGGAGTATCCCCGGGACACAACTTCCCTTACCCAGGCATTCTTTGTTGTGGATAGCCACTGGTGAGCAAAGTGGAGAAGTCTGCCTCCCACCTGGGGATCCCCCTGCGGGAGGCAGGTCCCGTCATACAGAGGGCTTGGCAGGGGCCTGTCTAGTGGCCCAGGCCTGCTTAGGCTTTGCGGTACTTTTTTTTTCTAGCACGGCGCCCATCTCGTTGATTGTATGCCTTAAGTTTAAGGCACTTAAGGCATACAATCAACGCGATGGACCCGATTTTGTGTCAATCACCAGCTAATTTGCCGGTGAAAGACAAAATCACGTTGATCGCGGCCCCTAATAAGCGATGCGACCGACGCGATCAATGCGATTTTCCCATAGGGAACAATGTTAAATAATTTTTAACGTGAAAATCGGGTTGATCATTATAATGGCCCGCGATGCGATCAACCCGACTTTACATAGGTGACAATGAATATGTTTAAAAAGTATGTTTAATGCCCCCCCCCCTCCCCCCTCATTTTTAACGCCATCCCACTATTGACGCCAACCTGAAGTGTGGCGAGCGCAGCGAGCCCACGAGGGGCGGCGGTATGCGTCCTCCGACCTTTTCATACCCCTACTATCCATGTCGGCGTGGAGTTGATTTTATAGTGTGGTGAGCCACCGAGCCCGAAGCAGCTTGCCCCGCGGATACCTGTGAAGCCCGCGAGGGGACGCGGATACCTGTGAAGGTATCCGCGTCCCCTCGCGGGCTTCACAGGTGTGTTGCGCTCGCCACGCTTCGGTGGCTTATAAAATCAACTCCACGCTGACGTGGATAGTAGGGGTATGAAAAGGTCGGAGGACGTATACCGCCGCCGCTCGCCACGCTTCGGGTTGGCGTTAACAATGGGGGGGGGGGGGGTTGGGTATAAAAATGGGGGGTTTGGGGGCTTTTTACATTGAAATCAATGTAAAATTGGGTCTCAGGGACCATTTTACATTGATTCCAATGTAAAAATCGGGTCGATCGCGTCGCATCCTATTTGGATGGCATGCGATGTGGTCGACGCGATGGATACAATGAAAATCGGTGGCGCCGTGCTAGGAAACAAGTACCGGCTTTGCCTTGCCTGTCTTGTTGGAAGGAGCGTTCCTGGGATAGGATTGCCCCCTGACTTTTCCTTGGGGAAGAAAGGAGAAGGTCCTAGGTTTCTGTGGCAGAGCTGTAGGGAGACAAGCCATTTTGGCAGCTGCCAGAGAGGCCACAATCTTATTAAGCTCTTACCCAAATAAATTCTCGCCCTTAAAGGGCAACAGTTCCAAGTTTTTTTTGGATTCTAAATCCGCTTTCCATGGCCTGAGCCAAATGATGCGGCGGGCCTGAACAGAGCTGGCGGACACCTTGGCCGCTAAAGAGCCTGCGTCTGACATGGCTTCCATAATGTATAATGCCGCTTGTTTGATGTGTACACATAACTTGGCATCCTCAGAGGCATCTGGAATAAGCTAGTCTTCCACTACCTGAACCCACGGCAAAATGGCTTTTGCCGCCCAGGTTGCAGCTATAGTAGGCCTCTGGACCGCGCCAGTGAATGAAAAATGAGATTTATGTCTTACCTGGTAAATCTCTTTCTTTCAGGGGCCACAGCGTTACAGTGGGTAATAGGAGTGGGAGAGAGCTCCAGCACCCTAGAGGTTAACTTTAACTGCCTCCCAGGCAGCCAGGCTCCTCCCCTCCTATACCCCGCCTCTAGGCCAAGGACCTCAGTTTTTTTAACAAGCCATGGCAGGAGACAAGAGAGAAGGAAGAGAAACACCACACAGAGACACATTCTGAAACATGTTAGTACCCTCAACAAAGGAATAATATAACCAATGAAACGTAACTTTAACGTAACTGAAGCAGGCGCGGGAGGGAGGGATCCCTGTGGCCCCTGATGTCCTTGAAGAAAGAGATTTACCAGGTAAGACATAAATCTAATTATCTCCTTCGGGAGACATCGGGGACTTGTCCCAATTGATGATCCAGCCGTGTTGTTCCAGGAGCTGTATCACCACAGTCAGGTGGTCCCGGAGAACGTCTGCAGAATGTGCGAGAATCAACAGGTCGTCCAGATATGGGAGTATCCGGATACCCTGGGTGCGCAGACTGCTGCCCATTACTGCCATCACTTTTGTGAACACACTGGGGGCAGTGGATAGACCAAATGGTAGGGCCCTGAACTGAAAATGCCGGTCCAGGATGTCAAAGCACAGGAACCGTTGAAGTTTCGGACGGATGGGGATGTATAAGTACGCATCCTGTATGTCCAAGGATGCCATGAAGTCCCCTGGCTGAAGGGCCAGGACAATGGAGCGTAAGGTCTCCATCCTGAACTTGGGAACACGTACAAACTTGTTTAGCTTCTTTAAGTTGAGGATGGACCTGTAGAAACCGTTTGGTTTCCTGACCAGGAAGAGGTTGGCGTAAAACCCCGAACCCCTTTGGGCCAAAGGAACGGGTATGATGACTCCTGTTTGAAGCAAACGTTGAACTGCTTGTTCTAACGCTTTGTGCTTTTCCAGGTCTGATGGTATACTCGTGGAAAAGAACGATCTCGGTGGGCGATGCCAAAAAGTGAAGGAGTAGCCCCGAGAGACCACCTCCTGAACCCAAGCGTCTGTGGTGGATTCCAGCCAGATGGGTGAAAACCCCAACAGACAACCGCCCACCTTGGGATCTCCCAGGTGGGGGCCCACCCCGTCATGCGGCAGGCTTGTCCGCAGGCTTAGGGTCAGGGCGTCTGGTGGCCCAAGGACGCTTGCCTCTAGGACGGGAGGATCTGCCCCCTTGGAAAGATCTGGAGAAGGCCTGTCCCCTACCACGACCCTGGAACCGAAAGGACTGAAAAGCCGTCCGGGGCCGTGTAGTCGGGGTGGATGGTAGGACGGCAGTTTTTGAAGCTGCCACCGTAGCGACCATCTTATCCAGCTCGGGACCGAATAAGAGGGAACCGTCGAATGGAAGAGCTTCCACAGCCTTCTTAGAGTCAGTGTCAGCCTTCCCGGAACGCAGCCAAAGTGATCTGCGGGCGTCCACTGCTGAAGCGGACACCCTGGAGGAGAGAGTAGCGGAATCAAGAGCTGCCTGCCTGCTGCCCCAGCTGTGGTGTAAATAAGCTTCAGGAAGTTTTACAACTTCCTATCCGTCTGGTCCTTAAGAGATGCTGTAGGAATTGGCAACAGAGAGGCTTTTACCAGTTTTTCCACATGAGCGTCTACCCTGAGGGCAGTCTCCCAGGGAGTCCTATACTCCTGGGGGAGAGGATAGAGGGAGGAGAAACGTTTGCGAATGACAAACCTCCTATTGGGGACCTCTCAAGCCTCCCTAATGACCTTTTCAAGATTATCCGACTTGGGAAACAAACTTAAGGAGCGTTTAGGGCGCTTAAATATAGGGCCCGACTCCGCAGGCGGATCAGCGTGGTCGTCTATTAGAAGGACCTTCTTAACCGCTGTAATCAGGCCTGGCACATCAAGGTGAGACGGGGGATCCTCTCTATGAGACAGGGGGTCCTCTCTAACGCAGGCGTCCCCTACGTCAACGGCGGCCTCCTCCAAATAGTCGTCATCCTGATTGTCTTGCTCCTCCTCCTCATCATCATCTGAATCATGCATGAGGAGGGGCCGGAGTGCCGCAGGTCTTTTAACTAGAGACCTGCATCTATCTGCGGGCAATGAACCCTCTCCCTGAGCATCCAATGCTGGGGGGGGCTGCACCCGCTGCCGATGAGGACGGCACGGGCTGCGGGGCATCGCAGCTGAGACTGTATCCACTGCACAAGGGATGAGGCCCAAGCAGGTTCCTGAGAGGAGGCCGTAGGCATGGGCAGCGCCTGCGCATTGTAGCAGCTTGCGCATAAGCCTTCCTGTACGTAGTCCAGGGGAGATATGCACAGCCTGTAATGCGGGCCTGACAGCAATGCTGGGGCGTCCCCCTTCTTAGACCTGCCCTTGTTGGGCATAATTACTGTAAGTACAGGAGGGCTAAGTACAAAATGACACCAAATACACTGCAGCAGCTATTGGGTTAATAAGTACACATATACAGCAAGCATACATAGGCATACAATGCAATGACAAGGCAAATGGCACTAGGCTCTTGCAGCAGCTATGGCTGGCTGGAGCACTCAGTAACTGTGACCTGTGTCCCGCAGGAGAGGTACAGGGGGGACTTGCCCAAGCCTCCTGGCAGTAAAAGAGTGGAACCCCAGGTGGCAATGGAGCTTCTCTGTGTAACTCCTCACGTGCAGCCAGGAAGGGATGTCAGTGGCAGGAACTCTCTGTGCACCAAGCACAGTTCCCTGCCTACTGTTCCGGGGGAGGGTCTGATGTGGGGGGAGCCACCGCCCCCTGCTAACAAATGACCGCCAGGGAAGAGGTCCACCTGCAGCGCCGGTAAAATAGCGGGGATCCGGCGCGCGCCGGGCGGCCCCGCATACCAGCGCTGCTGCCCACAAACTAGGATCCCTGGTGCTGCAGCTGGACGGGCGGCGAGCCGGCCGCTTGCTAGCACACCCGGCGGTCACCCCTCGCAGGATGTAACAGCTACTCTGTGCGCCTCGCTGGGCTATCGCACACGCTCCCGGCGGGGAGCGTGTATACTCAGTGTCATCGCCTGTGGTCCCCGTCGTCCGGCTGTGGCTCCCCAGTACCCGCTGCAGGTCCCCACCCGCGGGTGGCGATGCAGCCGGCAGCGCAGGAGTATGCTCAGACCCCGAGCGCTGCTGCTCTGACACGGAGTTCCAGTGTATAGGAGGGGAGGAGCCTGGCAGGCAGTTAAAGTTATCCTCTAGCTAGGGTGCTGGAGCTCTCTCCCACTGTAACGCTGTGGCCCCTCATGTCTCCCAAAGGAGAAATATGGCCCTAAGGGAATGCTCCAAGCGTCTGTAGGATCCTTTAAAAATCGACCCTGAAGTAACCGGGAGGACCGAAGGTTTTACCAACCTGGTCACATAGGAATCAACCGAAGGAGGAATCTCCCATGGTTTATAATCCTCAGGAGGTAGTGGATACCTGGACAATAGCTTTCTAGGGCTATTTGACTTCTTTCCCAAAGCCTCCCCTTGATCCGTTCTGATCTCCGTTAAGTGATCAGAGTGAGGAAATTGGGCCTTGATCACTTTCTGCTTTTTAAAAACATCTCTGGTTTTGGCAGTAGGTTCCGGCTCCTCCGAGTCTGAAAATAGTACTTCACGGATTACGTGAATGAGAGCTGCCACGTCAGGTGTCTCTGCTTGTGAAGCAGGAGTGTCAGTAGGCATAAGATCATCATCCTGATAGTCATCAAGATTGACGTCAGGTTACAGTGCACAATAGGTAAATTCAACCAAGGAAAACCTAGAGTGATATCACTAAGTACGTGACCCTTGAGGCTGAACCGCAGTAATCTTCCTCAGAAGATATAAGAAAGACAGTGCAAAAATACTGACAGTGAGATTAACAGAACTAGCACAATAGTCACACACACACACCAATAGCCTAATAAAAGCTATCACACCGTGTTATCAACTGCTTTAACTATGGCGTAAGGGGGATTTAGGGTGGCTGTGAAAGCAACTACTTAGCCTGTAGACTGTTTCACAGGGGAGAATGTGCCCGGTCTCTGGAAGACTTCGGTGCCTGTAGAAATGGCGCTGGTCTGAGAGAAAGGGGGCACAGGCTTAACACAGCTTGTGGATGGCAGATCTGCTGGGAGATTGGCGCCAAAGCTGGGGGAGGGACTGCAGGCCAAGCGCCACCTCGCCTTGCTGGACTTCCCCCACCAATTTGCGCTCCCTAAGGGAGCCTTACCTGCTCCCGGCCACGCTGTCCGGCAGTGCTAGGCGCGGTTTACCTCCCCCGCCGGGCTACCCCGCTGGACAGAGGTCGTGGGTGGAATGTTGGCGCCGGCAGGAGTGACGCGGCTGCTCGCTTCGCCGTCAGATGATTGAGCGGCAAATTCAAAAATAAAGCAGCTTCTTATGGGATTACCTCAGTGAGGTAATCCCTGCTGATAAAAGGTGCGTCTGCTTCCTGCAGGCACCAAACTAAAACTGGCTGCCTGTGCCTGGAGGAGAGGTTGTGGGGGAGAGGGCTCTGAAAAGGAAACAAATTTAATTTTGTGTAGAGAGATGGGTGGGGGTGATTTGACATGCGGGATACAGGAGACAAAAGGTTGGGGAAAAACTGCTCTGCATGATGGAGGCACTACCACCTACTGGCCGCATTGTGCAGAGCACCCTGACCACCACCCCACACTGTGCCATCCTCTGCATTAAGGAGAGAAGCTGCCACCTACTGGCCGCACAGTGCAGAGCACCACGAGCCCCAACCCACGCTCCAGCATTATGGAGACACCCTTTGGATTTTGCTTTCAAATTTATTTCGTTGGGGAAAAACAAAAAAACTGTACAAAGTTCATCATCCGGCAGCAGAGCGACACCACCACTACCGGGAGGAAACTCACACCCTTCACATAGAAATAGAAACATATGTACACTGTACAGAGTCTTATTATACATATATACAGGGGCCACAGCCCCTTCCTTCTCAGGGGTCAGTACAAGGCTGCTAAATGCAGATCTGCTGCTGCCCCCTAGTTGCAAAAGTTCAAGCATTTTCTTCCCATCTGTTGTTCATTCCATCTCCGTGAACCGCGCAAACATGGCTTTCCTTACTGCGTCCTTGTAAGAATCTGATGTGTTGGCGCCATACGAGCTTCCTTTAGCGCCCAGTCCTGCACCGCGCATCCTGACCTGGGCCTGCAAACAGAGAAAGACGTTCAGTACCTGCATACATCACCCTGTAAATGCCCCCTCGGACAGGGTACAGCGGAGGGGGCCTATTCCTCCAATACGTATCTAAGCCGAGATCATACGACAGACATGTGCAGCCACCATAACGAGATTTATGTCTTACCTGTTAAATCTCTTTCTTCGAGGACGTCAGGGGCCACAGGGATTACAATGGGTAGAGAGTGAGGTCACGACCTTTCCAGCACCAGAAAGGATAAAACTTCTGGACTGCCCAGAGACAGCCCTGGCTCCTCCCTCCTCTACCCCGCCTCCTAGGCTAGCTTACTTTCAGTTTTTCCCAAAGCCAGGCAGGAGACAAGATAGAAGGAAGAGAAACCCATACAGTAACACATTCAACCAATATATGTGTGTGTGGTTGCTCAACAGAGAAACCATAACTGTGACATGTGTAAGTACCTCAACAAAGGAACTTTTAACTAAGTTCACTCAACGGAGGAACTATGAACTTCAATACCATGAAGCAGGCGCGGCAGGGAGGGATCCCTGTGGCCCCTGACGTCCTCGAAGAAAGAGATTTAACAGGTAAGACATAAATCTCGTTTTCTTCTGCGGCAGACGTCAGGGGCCAGAGGGATTACAATGGGATGTCCTAAAGCAGCCACCTAAGGGTGGGGACGCGCCTGTGCCGCGGCCAATATATTGTGGCCGAATGCCGAGTTCTGAGAGGCAAACATAACAAACGCAAAAAAGCGTAAGAAATCGTTGGCAGACGACCAAGTTGCCGCCTTGCCAAGTTGCTCTGCCGTTGCACCACCTGTAAAAGCCCGAAACACACCCACAGATGTAGTGGAATGAGCCCGTACCCCTGCAAGAACGGGGAGTGAGGTGAACAAGGAATCCTGCTTGATAAACGACCGCAGATATCGGCTGGCAATAGTCTGCATGGTAGCAGACCAGCCCCTCTTATAAATTCTCTAGTGGCTAAAGAGAGAGTCAGATGGCCAAAGTATTACAGACGTGCCAAGCACAGACCATCTCCAGTTGATGCCCAGGAGAGACCGCCGGCCTACAAAGGGCAGGGATCACTATCTCCTGGATGACCTGAAATTCAGGAACCACCTTGTGAGGTGTAAAGTAACGTTTCAAAGAATCCGTTCTATGAGAATGAAAGACTATGAAAGGCGATTGACCTAACAGAGCCTACCGGGCAGACACCCAGCAGCAACGGTCAACAGGAAAACCGTTGTCCCAGTTAGCCTGTAAAGAGCCGTAAAGGGCCCAAAGAATCAGAGAAAGATTTTATCAAACCACCATGTTTGTAACAACCAGAGGTTGGATCTGCAGGACCCCCTGCAAGAATGAGCGGAGATCATACCACAGAGCTCATAGGCTGTGGAATACAAAGGAGAGAGCCGAGCCCTGTTGCTTTAAAGAAACAGGCGGAGGCCAGCCCCCACTACTTCTACCGAAAGGACAAAACCCTAGACAAACGGTAAATTCTGGGATTGAATTCAATCCCGTGGCTCTTAATAAGGTTGTCTTAACAGCCCTGTGAGCAGTTCTGGCCCCAGAGGCAGACAGATAAGAGAGACCCCTAACAGGGTTCACAGATCCGAGAACCAGATTCTCCTGGATTAAGGTGCCCCCACCTCCACTTTTAATGTACAAATTACTTTGAGGAGGAGCAAAAATGGGGAAAAGCCTACCTCCGAACGAATAGCCACTGGACTGACATAACAGAGCGTGGACTCTGTAACCTGCAGGGTCTCGAGACCTGGACACATACAGGGTGACCTGGTAAATGTGACGCAAAGCCATCAATCCACCATTGGTCCACCCCAATGGCCTACCAACCACAGGAACACCTCCGAAGGGAGGGTCCATCTGCCGGTATAGTTTTGCCAACAAGGCCGGGATCTTGCGCTGCACCCATTGGAAGAAGCGGGAGGCCTAAACCTACAGCACCTGGTATTCCCAGACGGCCTCCCATCCAAGTACTAACCAGGCCTGACCCTGCTTGGCTTCCAAGATCAGACGAGATCAGGCGTGTTCAGGGTGGTGTGGCCGTAGGCTCATAGCCGGCCCACTCAGAGTGTCGCCCTAGTGGTTGATAACAAACCACCCTTTTTGCATCACCCGACTGGACCTGCACAGGGTGACCTAGAAACCAAGGTTCTACCTTGCAGAAATCCCACAGGACTGTCTTTTTCACTTCGGTTTCAAGACAGAAGCATCTTTTCTATAATAGCATTAAGTCTATGCCTTAAGATGTACTGTTGCGTGTATAAAACACGGATTTACCAAAAGGATCAGTTTTGGTCATAATGTATGTGTATGTAGATACATTAGAAAACAAACAAACAGGAAACTATATCGAACCGCTGTTTGAATGTAAGAAGCGAGAATGCTGACCTAGCACCGCTATATATATCCACATATATATATATATATATATAACATATATATATATATATATTGTGTATGTACATGTACTGTATATATATATATATATATATATATATACACACATGTACATACACAAATGCCTACAAGCATAAACATATGCATTCATGTACCCCTATACAATAGGTCGTACAGATTAAGAGGCAACATATTGGTATATAGCATATGGTGGCGCTGATATGAACAAGGCCATCAACATTGGCAACCAGTAAAACTTCTACCAAAGTGAGATTGCGTCCCTGAAGAGATGCGTAGTCAAGGCCATATTAGCTTTTAATTATAAAAGCTACAGCCAGTGTTACTCCGCTAACATAACTTAAAGGAGAACCATAAGAAATGACAAACCGAATTGTTTGTGGGAGAAAACGGGAGTACCTGGAGTAATCCCACGCAATTACGGGGAGAATACACATAAACTCCACACCGTTAGGGTAATGGCATTGTTTGAATGGAACCCATGTTATCTACAACAGCTGGTGTTCCCATGTGATCTCAAACGAGATTCGGCATATCCAATGTGGTATGAATATAGATTGACATCAGTGCCGTGAGGTAGTAATGTTAACCATTACACAGTTCGTACTGCACCTCCACAGCTGCATCTCCCAAAAATGCTACCCCGCTGGGGTGCAAGGCTACTAGAGGCCTGGAGGAATACTAAGTCAAATTATCTCAAATGTGCGATCTGCATGCTACATGCATGTGATCCTAATGTAAATCCGACTACATAGTCAGATCCCACACTGGATTGTATTGTGCGTACACACCACAACCAGCTCTGTATGTGACAGTGCAATGTTCCAACTTCCAATGACCAGGAATACCGAAGGTTATCCTGTGGAGAAATTACACTTTAGAATCCACCGTTGGTGACGTTTGCCATAGTGCCCTGTCAGAGCATGAAATAACCCCTCGTATTGTGGGGACTGAATCCTTATAGCCGTGCGCCTTGTCTACTTAAGAGTTGGGAGCGTTGCTGATTGAGCTATTGCTCTATTAGGGTAAAACAGGCCTGGACTATGTTCCGACAGGGTTTAAAAGTTAGCAGAGGTGTCTTACACTAAGTGTCTGGACCAGAACTGTAATGGCTGCACACACTGTGATTTCTGATTGACTTGCTATGGAAAACTTTGCTAACTCATGAGTTAGTAACATACAAGTCATGCTATCTGCATTAGACATTGCTGCCCTTGCCTTTGATTAATGGAGTGACCTCTGTGTCACTCTGATAGCAGGGTATAAGACTTCCTGCTGTCCTCTGTATGACCTAGCTGGCAGCAAACTGTCCCCCCATAAACTGTAATCTGAGAACACAGTATCTTTCTGGAAGAAAGCAAGAAGGGGTTTTTATTTTGTCAGCCAGCAGATACACATTGCACATTTAGAGGCTTATTGCAGAAATCTAACGATCTCTATGTCACAGAGGAAAAATACATCAGGGAAGGCAGCAGAGACCTGCCTCAGATGACAGTGTAAACGGAGTTATACACTTTCCACCTGACAATATATACACTACACACACACACAGAGAGAGAGAGAGAGTAGGTATAGGTAACCAGAGATAGAATCACTGGATAAGAGAGACAGTATAAGGAGATGAGCTGCCACAGGCCAATCAACAACACCATGGTATATAACACAGGAGTGCTATGACCTAATTTACATACAGCCCAATACTGTTCCACTATGCTCTAAACCCCACTGTCTGATCACAGAACCCGGGGGAGCTACTGCATTCAATATGCAGTTAACCAGGACAAGCTTGAGCACAGCCCTGGCATTAGCAGTCAGGAGCCTCCAGCAGCGTGCAATGGCGGCAAGTATGTTAAAATGACCGCCAGAACCGCGTGATAGCTGGGGAAGTGTCATGGTCTCTGGGAGCAAACCCTGCGGTAAGCTTCCCTCCTGACCAGCTCCGTCCTTACAATGGCGTCCCTTTTTGAAAGGGTAGCCGCGCCATCAGGCTATACTCATATGCCCAGGCTGGCCGGTGGTACACGGGCCAGCCTTGCAATGTGTGCAGGACACCAATATAGGAGTCCCTGTGTCACTATCGCTGTCCTCTAAGATTGTACAAGAGGCAGCTAAACTGGTACAGCTAACACCTATACTTCTGACATGCAGTGATGGTGTTAACACAGTTATGAGACATAGCACAATGCAAATAATAAAGTGGCACTGAGCTCCGCAAAGCACAAAGGCCGGCAGGAGCATAAAGTACTGTACCCTGTGCTCCAGTAGGAGAGGTACAGGTGGGATTTGCCCATATGGCCCGGCAGTGAAGAGATGGAACTCCAGACTGGCAGAGAGCTCTCTGTGTCCTTCTTACACTTGCAGCAGGCAGGCAGGAAGAGATCAGGGCTGGAAACCCCATGGGTACATCCTAGCTCCTGTCTCCGGGAGAGGGGCTGTGTGAGGAGAGGCTCCCTTCCCCCTACTAGCAAATGGCCACCGGGATTTCATGACTCATGCGGCGTCGGTAAAATGGCAGGGATCCGGCGCTTGCCGGGCGGCCCCGCATACCGACGCCGCTGCCCACACTCAAAGTCTCCCTGGTGGTCCAGCGGGTCAGGGTGCACACCTAGTGAAAGGCGGCGTTCTGGCCGCTTGCTAGTGCAGCCCGGCGATCCCCCCCACCGGGCTGCTCAGCCGCTATAACTGCGTGCGCATTCGCACTCCCGGCGGGGAGCGCGTTACCTGAAAGCGGTTGTCCCCGCTGATGTCCCGGTCCCCGTCGCGGCTGTGCTCTCCAGTGCTTCAGAGCCAGCCGAACACCTCCGCTTGTGGAAGCCACGTGGGTGGTGTTGGGCTGCCGGGTCCCGGGTGATGGAGCGCAGTGCAGGGGTCTAACAGACCCCCAGCGCTGCTGCTCTGTCACTGACCAATAGTCAGTGTAAAAATAAGAATAAAATAAAATTAAAAACGAAGTTTAAGCTGCTTTAACAGCAGCCCTTTCAAAATGCGTGTTGGCTCCTGCCAGCACAATCAAAACTGAAAGTAAGCTAGCCTAGGAGGCGGGGTAGAGGAGGGAGGAGCCAGGGCTGTCTCTGGGCAGTCCAGAAGTTTTATCCTTTCTGGTGCTGGAAAGGTCGTGACCTCACTCTCTACCCATTGTAATCCCTGTGGCCCCTGACGTCTGCCGCAGAAGAAATCCATGCCGTACAGAGGGAACAGCCTGGGAACATATGCAGTGACCGGTACGGAGGAGCGAGTGCAGAGGTAACAGCCTGGGAACATATGCAGTGACAGGTAGGGAGGGGCAAGTTCAGAGCGAACAGCACAGGAACATGTGCAGTGACAGGTAAGGAGTGGTGAGCGCAGAGGAAACGCACATGAATGGGTATTCTTGTCGTTAAAAAAGGATTTTGGTACTTACCGATAAATCGCTTTCTCTGAGTCAAGAGGATACACTGCTAGTCTTTACTAATGGGGTATGGATGGGCGAATAGTGGAGCCGGGCACTTTACATTGTTTAGTGTGTAACTGGCTCCTCCCCCTCTATGCCCCACCCCAGTTAAGAAACGCCAATACGAGCAAGGGGAGGATACATAACAAAATATGAACCTGAACAACAGAACCACCTCAGGAAAGGAACTGTAGCCAAGTACTCAAGTCGCACTCAGTGACACCTACCAACCTGCTGGATGAACAGCGCAGAGGTGGGCGCCCAGCGTATCCTATGGACTCAGAGAGGACAGGATTTTGGTACTTACCAATAAATCCCTTTCTCTATCACCCATAGGATACACTGCTAGTCTTTACTATTGGGACGTCACAGAGCCCAGGGCGGCCAAACTGACTATACGCTGTTGCAAAAGTATCAAATCAGTAACACTTTATAAATGTGTTTTCCCACCCAAGTGGCGGCACGCGCAGGAAGAACCCACCGAACACGTCGAATGAGCACGAATGGAAGCTGCCACTAGATGAGAAGCCCCAGTGTAAACCTGAAGGTTTGCAAACCTTAACCAACTTGCTATAGATACCCTCCGAGCAGAAGCGAGGGCAAGCAACATGGCGGTCTTCCACTATAGATACTAACTCTGTAAACTCTAAGGGCTCAAACAGTGGTGACTGCAAAAACTACCACAAAGTAGGTCCCACGGAGCAGGAGGGACAAAAGGCGGTTGAAGCCTAATGACCTATTGTCTACAGCTCGTCAGAGAGTAATGACAGAAGATCAGCGTACCATGTCCTTCGTGGCCAATCTGGGGCTATGAGAATGACCGCCACCTTCACCTTCCGCACTTCAGAAATCTTTGTCGCAGGAAAGGTTGAAATGCATAAGCAAGGATAAACGGCCAAGGTGCCGTCAATGCCCTCAGGTCTCTGGTCCTGGAGATGTACAGATGTACTCGGGCATTCTGCCTGGAAGCCATGAGGTCTATTTGAGGAAGACCCTAACGAGCTACCAGTTGCTGAAACACCTCCAGCTGAAGAGACCATTCCCCTTTGTGAAAAGCTTGTGTGCTTAGATCAGTGATGGCTAACCTTGACAGTCGAGCTGTGGCCATGCTAAAATTGATGCAGGGGATGCTGGGATGTGTAGGTCAGCCATCAGTGGCTTAGTTAGATAGTCCGCCTCCCAGTTTTCTATGTCGTGAATGAATACGGCGGACAATGCGAATTGTTCTGCTCAGCAAATGATGGGTCTGACCTCTCTCATTGCAGCTCTGCTCCTGGCCCTGCTTGTCGATATACGCCACAGCCGTGGTGTTGTCAGATTTAATCTGTATGGCCCTGCCTCTGAGAAGAGGAGCAGCGCAACAAAGAGCTCTGTAAATTTCTCGTAACTAGAGCACATTTATGGGGAGAACGGATTCCTGAAGAGACCAAAGACCCTGGAATGTCTGAGCCTACGTCACTGCTACCCAGCCGCGAAGGCTGGCATCCGTCGTCTGTAGAACCCAACTTGGAAGATCAAAAGGACAGCCCTTTCATAGATTCTCATCCTGTATCCACCACAAGAGAGAGTGACTAGCTAGTGGAGACGCTCATGCAATCCCGACCATTGGGAGAGCAGATCCAATTGAAAAATCCTGTAAATGGAACCCTCCGTACTGTATAGCCTCAAATGTTAAAACCATCTTTCCCAAAAGCCTGATTGAGAGATGTACAGAAACCTTCTTGGGATACATCAGATGGACTAGGATCTGAAGAGCCTGCACCCTGTTTTCCGGCAGATAAATCCTCTGACGGACAGTGTCTAGAATCATCCCAAGGAAAAGAATCCTCTGGGTTGGAACAAGATGAGATTTGGTCATATGGATTATCCCCCCATGCGTCACCAAGGCCTGGTAAATTAACAGAAAACTTGGATGGATGAAGAGCCTCTAAAGAAGACTGCTTCCGAAGCAGGTCATCCAAAAAGGGAATTATATTCACCCCTTGGCTATTATCACCACCAGTACCTTGGTGAATACCCGTGGAGAGCACGAAGGGCAACGCCTGGAAAGGATAATGGGATAACATTACTGTGAAACGGAGGTTCTGTTGATGTGGCCTCCAGATAGAAACATGCAGATAGGCGTCTCTGATGTCTAACGACATCAGGAACTCTCCCTCGTCTAGGCTTGCAATGACGGAGCGTAAAAGACCCCATCTTGAAACTGAAATTTCCTATAAAAGAATTCAGAGACTTCAGATTCAAAATTGGACGAATGCAGACTTTCGGCTTGGGAGCCACAAACAGACTGGAGTAAAACCAAAACTGAGGAGCGGAGTATTGAGGCAGGGTTGTAGGGGAAAGAAACCGTGCATTCTGGGAAACTTTTAAGCTTCGCTGATTGGTGCCACATTCCTCTGGATCCACCTACAACCCTGATGTCCCGTGGGGACTATGAAATCCCAAATAAGTAATATTTTCCCTCTGGAGCTCCAAAGTATGTGGCCGGATCTACCGGGCACATTTCTAAGGCTGGTCTGGGGTGGGGCATAGAGAGGGAGGAGCCAGTCACTGTACACAATTTAAAGTGCCGGCTTCACTAATCACCCACTAGTAAAGAGTAGCAGCATATCCTATGGATGATAGAGAAAAAGGTAATAGGCGCATAACTGCTTACATAGACCTAGTATATGTGTGTATGCAGAACCTCACCTGAATAGGGGCCGTGATTCCTTGACTCTTCCGCCCCAGACCGGAGCCCTCCTTCCAGCCCATGGCTTGCAGCATCTTGTTGCCGATATTGCTAGTGTCTATGCCATCCTTGGTGGGCTGCTCATAGTTCCTGCCATACAAGAGGGGATGTGGTTAGAAAAGTGCACCAACTGGAGGCTAGATCCGCTCTACACCCCGGGGTCAGACACTTACACCACAGTGGGATCAAACTGCTTCTTCCGCTTGGGCTCTGGTGGTTCCGGGATGCCGTACTTCTCCCGTCTCTCTGCCGCCCGGTCCCTGTACTTAGACTGGAGGAAGGAGAATCCCGATCACTAATGTCCACAGGTTCTGGCCTACATCTAAGGTCACTAACCCCCAGCTGCCATACCATGAGGGAGACCATGGTCAAAGTCTCTACCCTCTGCAAACTACCCAGCCAGGCCGCAGTGACCTGAAGGATCTGTCCGAATAACTTCCCACCAGAAGCCTTAATCATAATGCCCGCACCATTAGATGTTTGCTATATCATTAGGATTCCCAGCACCCTTAACGCCAATAGCCTCACAATCATTCCTACTACCAAAACCAAACTCATTAACTGACAAGCACACCCTTAATGGGCAGACTTGACGGGCTTAATGGTTATCTGCCATTTTTTCCTACATCAGTGGTATACGGGGAAGGGACAGGAAGCATTCTGCGGGCAGCGTACAGACAGAGGAGCAGCATTATACTGTCCTCACTGTTATATCCGTCAGTGGTATACAGGGAAGGGACAGGAAGCATTCTGCGGGCAGCGTACAGGCAGAGGAGCAGCATTATACTGTCCTCACTGTTATATCCTTCAGTGGTATACGGGGAAGGGACAGGAAGCATTCTGCGGGCAGCGTACAGGAGCAGCATTATAAGGTCCTCACTGTTATATCCGTCAGTGGTATACAGGGAAGGGACAGGAAGCACTCTGCGGGCAGCGTACAGGCAGAGGAGCAGCATTATACTGTCCTCACTGTTATATCCGTCAGTGGTATACGGGGAAGGGACAGGAAGCATTCTGCGGGCAGCGTACAGGCAGGGGAGCAGCATTATACTGTCCTGTTTTATCAGTCAGTGGTATACGGGGAAGGGACAGGAAGCATTCTGCGGGCAGCGTACAGGAGCAGCATTATACGGTCCTCACGGTTATATCCTACATCAGTGGTATACGGGGAAGGGACAGGAAGCATTCTGCAGGCAGCGTACAGGAGCAGCATTATACGGTCCTCACTGTTATATCCGTCAGTGGTATACGGGGAAGGGACAGGAAGCATTCTGCAGGCAGCGTACAGGAGCAGCATTATACGGTCCTCAGATCAGTCAGTGGTATACGGGGAAGGGACAGGAAGCATTCTGCGGGCAGCGTACAGGAGCAGCATTATACGGTCCTCACGGTTATATCCTACATCAGTGGTATACGGGGAAGGGACAGGAAGCATTCTGCAGGCAGCGTACAGGAGCAGCATTATACGGTCCTCACTGTTATATCCGTCAGTGGTACACGGGGAAGGGACAGGAAGCACTCTGCGGGAAGCCTACAGGCCCAGGAGCAGCATTATACTGTCCTCACTGTTATTTAGCAGGTAATGGTCTGTATACAGACAGGGCCGGTTCTCACCTCTCTCTCGCGCTGCTCCAGGGCATCCAGATCCTGCTCAGACAGCTTCGATCTTCTGTACACATCCAGATTTTGCTGTAAAACACGATGAGAGAAAGGATATAGAATGATGCAGCACAGAGCGGTGATAAGAGTCAGTGACATCAGACGCACCTTGTGCAGGTCTGACAGCTGCTGGTGTCTTGTTAGAGCGTCCTTGTTGGGGAACTGTCTACGGCACAATAGACACGCCAGTTTCTTCCAGTCTGTTAGTTTCTCCTCATCGACCGTTCCTTGCAGCCGCTCTGGTTCCTCTTCATTGTCACTGTCACCGCTGTAAGCTGCAACCAGCGCCCTCTACACACACAGACACACAAGGGAAAGAACCCGCTTAGTCAGAGCTACAGAACAGCAGACACACTGTAAGACACACAGTGGGCTCATTCTCACCTTGGGGGGTTTTTCCTCCTCAGCAGCCACCATCATCATCATGTCTGGGAACAGTTGTCTCTCCAGCAATGCTCCCTGCTGTGGAGGATAGGTTACATTGTGAGTGAGAACAGACCTGCTGTCACAGGACACAGACCGCATGGGGACAACGCACCTTCTTCTCGAACAAAGCAAAGCCAGCGTCTGCCGCGGCAGACTCCTTCCGCTCCTCATCACGAGCGCTTAGGGGCTGGAAACTGTTCTTGAAGTTCTCCTTTTGTTTGTTCAGGCTCTTTGCCCAGCGCTCCATGTCTTTTGCAATCTGTACGAGAGACAAGACGTTAGGGTGCCAGGAGATTGGAGGGTGGCAGGAATCGGAGGGTGCAGAATGCTTACCTGCTGAGCAGTCTTGCTTTTGGGCTTTTCCTTCTTCTCCTTGCCCTCCTTAGTGCCGCTGGTAGTAGCACCGTTGGCCTGTGCCCCACTCTGTGATGCCCCCTCTGCAGCTGGCAGGTACGTCTGCTTCTCCCCGTCCCAGTACAGGTACTGCTGTGTCAAGGAGTTGTAGTAATACTATGGAGACAGACAACATGCGGTCAAGAACTTGGCTTCCTATAACAAAGCCGCAGAAGCAGGAGCACCCCGATACTTACTTGGGAATTGGGATCGTAGTAGAGACCAGTTTGAGGATCATAGTAATAGCCAGAGGACTCATCGTATTGATATGTGGACGTGTCTGGAACAGCTGTGGGAACATAACATTCTATAACTGTGTTCTAATCCCTCGGGGGAATACAGGCTGGAAGAGAACGCCGTACTTACAGTATTTTGCACCAGGTATAATGGCATTTGGGGGGGCAGCCTCTTCTGTGCTTGTACTGGTGCTGGGCGCTGAGCTGGCAGCGGTACTGGAGCTGGCCTGTGTCTGGAGAGGCAGAGTAAGGAGCAGTCAGTTACCCATATATATATATAAGGGCTGAGAACTCTACACCAGAACCTCAGATACGCCAGGAGTAATTGTTCTACCATTAGGCCATACTGGACAGGTCTAGTGCAGAATAAATGCCATGGGAGGAGACACCAGTAATGGAGGGTGGTGATCCCCTTATTCCTTTCCCACCACTACCAGTTATTCACCTACTGTCTGTGCACTACTTTGTCACTCGTATTATCCTTGTACATTAACACCTGCCCCCGTTAAGGACACTTACCGGAGAGCCGGGCTGCTGGTAGAGCTGTGGACTCTGGCACAGCACAGCAGCACTGGTGCTGGCAGTGGCGGCACCCTCTGTAGAACAAGCCATAGGTTAGGACACCACTCCAATACAGGCTGCCCATTATATTTCCCATACCCTGCTCCCTACTCACCTGCTGCTGCTGTGCCCGGTTCAGATGCCCCACTCTGACTCGTATAAAACGGCTGGCCGTCCTGTGAGGGGGAGAGGGGGTCAGTCACATTGTCCCGGGAGAGGGGGGTCAGTCACATTGTCCCGGGAGAGGGGGGGTCCAGTCACATTGTCCCGGGAGAGAGGGGGGGGGGGGGGGGGGGGGGGGGGGGGGTGTCAGTCACATTGTCCCGGGAGAGAGGGGGGGGGGGTGTCAGTCACATTGTCCCGGGAGAGGGGGGGTCAGTCACATTGCCCCGAGAGAGGGGGGTCAGTCACATTGCCCCGAGAGAGGGGGGGTCAGTCACATTGCCCCGGGAGAGGGGGGGTCAGTCACATTGCCCCGGGAGAGGGGGGGTCAGTCACATTGCCCCGGGAGAGGGGGGGTCAGTCACATTGCCCCGAGAGAGGGGGGGGTCAGTCACATTGTCCCGGGAGAGGGGGGGTCAGTCACATTGCCCCGGGAGAGGGGGGGTCAGTCACATTGCCCCGAGAGAGGGGGGGGTCAGTCACATTGTCCCGGGAGAGGGGGTCAGTCACATTGTCCCGGGAGAGGGGGTCAGTCACATTGTCCCGGGAGAGGGGGTCAGTCACATTGTCCCGGGAGAGGGGGTCAGTCACATTGTCCCGGGAGAGGGGGTCAGTCACATTGTCCCGGGAGAGGGGGTTAGTCACTGCTGTAATAAGTGCGCAGCACAGGGATGGTCAGATGCTGAGTGACTCACTTGTGAGTATCCTTCCTGTCCTTGAGCGTATCCATATTCTGCACCCTCCCCGCTCTGCTGAGCCTACACAGGGGAGAGATCGGCTTACTACAAGCACATGGTAATGGTGTATTATAAAAGATCAGAAAGTCAGCAGGTTGGTTCCATAGGGTCAATTACAATCTACCATCTCCTTACAAACCATCAAGGAACACCACGACGACCAGCAGGTGTCAACCTAGTTACTGTCCATCTTCCATTTGGATACCCAGAACAAATGCTATAAATTCAGTGATGGGGAACTGTGGCACTACATATCCCAGCATGCCTTGCAACAGCTTTGCCTTTTGTCCATGCTAAGTGTTGCAGGGCATGCTAGGATGTGGCAAGGCTCTCCATCCCTGCTATAGATGAACATTAGATGACAATGCACGTAGTGGACACTGGGCTTTACCTGTGTAGAAGACCATTGAGCTGCGGCAATGGCTGTGCTCGCTACAGAGAACGCGCTCACTCGGTTTCCATCCGGCAACACAAGATCCCTACAGCGAGGAAACAAACCGTGTTAGAGGCGTATACCGCACCACCACCCATTGTGCACCATATGTCCTTATCCCTACAAGCACTAGATCATCGCACCCGACACGGGACTCACTTTCTAGCACTTTTGGCAAAATCAACTCCGATTGTCTTCCCATCAATTTTGAGAGGTGGATGTAGAGTCTGGAGAATCTGCAGGAGCTGCGAAGCTTCCTGTGAGGAGAAACATGACAGGTGGAAAGAGCCCAGCAACGCACGTGCTCCCTCAGGCACAGCGACCCACACGCCATCGCCCCCCCCCCCCTTTTACAGAGACGCACACACCTCCCCCAGGCACATCGACGCCCACCTACTCCCCCCCCCCCCCCCCCTGGCACAGCGACATACACCCCCCCACAACAAGGCTTGCCCCTCGCTCACTCACCAGTGCAGAAGGCAGCTGGACGAAGGCGAACCCTCGGTTTTGCTGGGTCTGTTTGTCTTTGATGAGCCGGATGTTACTGATTACCAGTGAGACATATGGAGCCAGGGCAGCCAGGATGGAATGCACCACAGTGTGTGGCCCGATGTTCCGGAGGATTATGGCTGAGGATACATAGCCGCCTAATAAGGTTACACCTAGCTGTCTGGAAATAGGGATCCTCTGCACAATATCTGTAGCTCCCTAACTACCCCACATGTACAGCGGTATACATAGCAGCTCACCCAATAACTACCATATACCATGCCCATCTATAACTGCCCTCCAACAGCACCACCACCTTATGTATAAGTAGTGCTCCCTTCTTCCATGTCATACACCCCGCCCCCTCTACATGTCATACACCCCACCCCCTCCCCCGGTTACATGTCATACACAGTGACCCCACTACAAATTTAATAACAGCAGCCTGCGCAACCTTAGAAACACTTACTGTCACTGTAGTAGTCAGCTGACTGCAGAGATTCAGAGGCCCCTGAAGGTGCTTCCATATCAGAATCTGAAGGGACACAATGAGGACACTTAACCAGAGCAATCCTGGAGTCTCATGTTCTCCTCTACAGAGAACAGTCCCAGCTCATAGCCAGAGACCATAGGGGACTAGCCACTAACTATAGGATGACAAGGCGTCACGTGCTCAGAACACATGGGAGGATCTCTGATACAGACATCATTTAGGCATACAGAGAGCAGAAGCTAAACTCACCGGTCTTGGCTGCCCCGCAGCGGAAGCATTTTAGTCTTCGGCGAAAGTTGTAGAGGCCACACTATAAAACCAGAGAGCTTTGTACTTAGTGGTCACTGTTCAGCTTTCCCGGCATGCCACCCACCCACCTATCAGCTCCCATGTTATTACCATGCACCCGACTGAGCGCTCACCTTATTGCACAGCCAGTCCTCAAATTTGGGGCGGGGATTGCTGTAGTGCATTGCGATGGTCTTTCCCTGGATTATCAGCTTCTTCTGCAAGAAGATAAAAGACGACAAGTTATTCCCGGCATCCTGGTGTGCAGACATCTATCCTCTGGCGGAGGGGAGTGAGCTCCCGACTGTATAACGGACAGCAACGTGGGGAAGGACCACCCACTGCCAGCTAAATGCATTGCCTGGCCAACCCCCACCACAGGGGTGGATAGAGGAGAGGGATTCAGAGGCGCACAGAGCTGCCGAGGGAAGAAACAGAAAGAGTGAGGGGTAGGTATAGCCAAGGGCATGGGGCTCCAGAAAGATGACAGTCTGAACACTGCACGCGCAGTATTACCAATCGGCATAACAAGTCTGCAAATATGTGCGATTATCGGAGGTAGCCCCCATGGCCCAACCACTTCAAAGCCATAGGGGCAACTGTGCAACCTCCTCCGGCATTAGAAGGGTCAAGATGAGGGAACTATAAAATGATGACCATCAGGTGCACAAATATCCCTGCTCAATCAGAGGCTTCACCCTCCACCCTGGAAACCCCCACCCTGTAATCTGTATGGGGGTGCATAATATTACTTGTCCTCCATCCAGGACATAATGCCAATAAATCGGGACACTCAACGCTTATCTGCTGGGGATCCATCAGACCCGTTCTAGAACAAGGCCAAATTATCCGACGACTAAACATACTATTCTCTACAGATACTCTCCCACGCAATTACTATGTGGGAACTACACATTACATGCACGGTCTACAACCCAGGGAGGTATCTGTGGAATAACAGATACCCATCTAACCTGGACAGTACCACCAGTCACTGGTACCTCCCACTGCATTACCAGGCCGTGCCGCCTGTCTGGTACTAATACTGAACATGTGTCTGTCCGATGTACTCAGCAGTAACCCGGGAGAGGGAGGGGACCCCACCTGCACATCACACAGACCGAATAGCAGCGCTGTGTACATGAACGCCCCCATCCCCCAATAGACACTAAGAGTCTGCTATGAGCAGTACTGGGACATACAGGAAGCTAGGCTGGCATGTCTCCCAGGAGTTGGAATTAATCCTTTATACTGATTACGAGGGATTGGCATTTCCCTACCGATATTAGTGACATAGCGTTAATGTACACAGAGCTGGCCCCCATGGAACCTGAAAGCCTCTCTCCCTTCACCCCCTCCCCCCCCATCCTCGTTCTGCTTTTCGATCTCGGTTACAGACATATGTAATGTGCCATTTCTCAGGAATATTCTAGACTTGGCGAGTGAAGCAACCTGATTGGCTTCCATCCAGCTGGTAGCATCTTGCAAGTGATAAAACTCCACGAAGGCGAAACCGCGGCTTAAACCTAGAGACAGCATTCAGATATAGACGGGATACTAGTGTTAGTCAGTTCCTTTTACATAAAACACAGCTGCATCTCTCCAACTGAAAAAGCCCATGGATCTAGCAGTGCTTTATGGCATGGCCTCCATGGTTGCAGTCCTCTGGCCTGTCTTAAAGTGGGTTGCCATGGAAAGGAGCCTCTGAACTAATTAGCGCCACCAAACCACCTATTCCGCCACCCAAGTCTAGAGGCCGCCACATGGTGACAGCCCACCTGCTGAGCAGCGCGTGAGGGGCTCACAGGGAATAAGGCTGGTGGAGCAGACTACAGACCATGCAGCAGACATTACACCAAACAGGTTTACTTACCAGGACCAGACAGAGGAAATACGCAGCATATAAAATCAAAGCTCAATACTACAGAGGTTCCTTAGCCATGGCAAGCCCAATCAATACCTGATGGTGTATGGGGATGGAGAGGGGCTAATCCCCAAGGGACAGCGATCTGAAGGGGTGGGAACAACAAACGAGTGAGACTGTACGACATCACGCCGGATAGAACCTCACCTGTTTTTCGTGTCATCAGCCTCACGTCGGCAGGCTGTGGCCCCTCAAAGGACTCTACCATTTCCCGAATCTGCAAATAGCACAGCATTATTCCCAAATCTCTGGGTAACATAGTAGGTAAGGTTGAAAAAGACTTCCGTCCATCAAAGTCACCCTTTTACAGGACCCGTTAGAGGGCTGTCTAGAAGTTAAATCTTTTTTTTTACATAGATCCTACTTTTTGGGCTAAATTCTGTTTTTCGGCCATACCACTGAACGGTTTTTATCTAACAAATGCTTGTCCAACCTTATTTAACTGTACGAAATCTTCTCTCCGCCAGTCTGAGCGCATGCCCACCTGTCCTAGTCTCTGACCTCCCAGTAAATGTACATGCTTAGCATGTCTCCCCATAAACGTCTCCTCCAGCGAAAACAGTCCTTATAGCTTAAGGACGCCAACCCTGGGTGAAGCAGCAGAGCATCATGTTCCCTGCACAGCCATACTACATCCATAGATCACCCATAAAAGTCTATGTTGGTAATAAATACCCACAACACACTCAGGAGTTCTCCTTACCAAACAAGAGGCCTACACACAGACTCTGCCTTCCCAAACACACATACAGACAGACAGACTCTGCCTTCCCAAACACACATACAGACAGACTCTGCCTTCCCAAACACACATATAGACCGACAGACTCTGCCTTACCAAACACACAAACAGACAGACAGACTCTGCCTTACCAAACACACATACAGACCGACAGACTCTGCCTTACCACACACTAATGTACTCACATCATTTTCACTAATGTTTATAGGGAGACCTCGCAGCATGATGGTCTTGCTTTCCTTTTCATCCATGTAATGATCATTGCGATAGTCGTGGTCCATATAGTCACCGTCAGAGTGGTAGCCATCTTCTGAGCGGTCGCTGTTTCTCCTCTCACGATCTCGGTCACGCTGGAAGACAAAACAAGCAAAGATCCAGGAGCCCGAAAACACCATTGCATTAAAGGGGGACCGTGCTCCTCCCACTATATAACTCTCAGTCTGTGGCTTCCTGCTGCCTCCATTCCCCTCCTCACATCATGTCACTGCCCCTGTCCTCACTGACACATCACTCATCTCCTGATATACTCTGTCCTGCTGGACAGGCCCACATTTATTTATTAACAGTTTCCTATACATATTACGCAGCACTTTACAGAGAATAGTTGAACATTCACATCAGTCCCTGCCCCAGTGGAGCTTACAATCTATATTCCCTACCACATGTACACGCGCACAGACATTCTAAGGTTAATTTTTGTTGGAAGCCAATTGACCTACCAGTATATTTTTGGATTGCGGGAGGAAACCAGAGTACCCGAAGTAAACCCACGTAAACACGAGAATATACAAACTCTGCACAGTTACGGACATGGTGGGTATCGAACCCATGACCTCAGCACTGTGAGGCAGTAATGCTAACCATTACACTATCCGTGATGCCACATGTGAAACACTACACAGCTTTCAACATTTCAATGATCCCATTGGCAGAAGAACAGGATAGATATGATGAAGAGATGGAGTGTATTCATCCCTTATAATGAGCTTCTGAATATTACTTACATCGGGGCTGTCATAATCCCTGTAATCATCGTATCGATCATCGCGATCATCACGGTATCTCTTGTAATCATTCGATTCCCTGCGTCTGTTTCTGGAGACTCTGTCATCACGCTCATCTCTATCAAATGCTGACCCATATCTTCCACTGCGCTCACTGCGACTTACACTGCAGGACAATACGAAAGATACAAGTCGGCCTTCATGTTTAGGATCACTTAATATAAGCCTCTGATACTGTATACACGCTGAATACATGTAATGTGTGAGCTACTTACCGCTTATCCGAGCCCATGCTTCCCCACGTGTACAGTCTGGATCCTCTGAGGGTTGGTATGGCTGAGCAGTCTGCATAAGAAACAAAAAAACTTTTACTCTGATGCCTGACTTCCAGCCTCACTAGTCCCCCATGGCCGGCCAGCGACAAAACATAGGTGATGGCTGCTCCCTGCACAGCTACAACGGGTGATGACATCTCTGCATCACATACACAGAACCCGCAGCATTGTACACGCAGTACGCCGACTCCAGAACCACAGCATTGCACACGCAGTACGCCACCGACTCCAGAACTACAGCTCCCGCAGCATTGCACACGCAGTACGCCACTGCCTCCAGAACTACAGCTCCCGCAGCATTGCGCACTGCCTCCAGAACCATTGCAAACGCAGTACGCCACTGCCTCCAGAACCACAGCTCGCTGAGCATTGCACACGCACTACGCCACTGGCTCCAGAACAGGTATAAAACATGTTTGCTGCTCTACACAGATGCCACAGCACCTCGGTTGCCAGTAGAGTAATACACATCAGTGGGTCTCGTATATAGTTGCCGGTATAATACACATCAGTAGGTCGGGTATATAGTCGCCAGTATGGTAATACACATCAGTAGGTAGGGTATATAATTATCCATCTCCAGCTGCTGCCCCCCACCTGCTCGGCCACTGCTGCCGCTCCCCCCAACACCTGCCCGGCCACTGCTGCCGCTCCCCCAACACCTGCCCGGACTCTGCCGCCGCTTCCCCCAACACCTGCTCCCAGCCACTGCTGCCGCTCACCCCCTCCCAACACCTGCTCCCAGCCACTGCTGCCGCTCACCCCCTCCCAACACCTGCTCCCAGCCACTGCCGCCGCTCACCCCCTCCCAACACCTGCTCCCAGCCACTGCTGCCGCTCACCCCCTCCCAACACCTGCTGCCGCGCCCCCCCCCCCAACACCTGCTCCCAGCCACTGCTGCCGCTCACCACCCCCAACACCTGCTCCCAGCCACTGCTGCCGCTCCCCACCCCCAACACCTGCTCCCAGCCACTGCTGCCGCTCCCCACCCCCAACACCTGCTCCCAGCCACTGCTGCCGCTCCCCCCAACACCTGCTCCCAGCCACTGCTGCCGCTCCCCCCAACACCTGCTCCCAGCCACTGCTGCCGCTCCCCCCCCCCAACACCTTCTCTCAGCCACTGCTGCTGCTTCCCCCCCCCCCCAACACCTTCACTCAGCCACTGCTGCCGCCCCCCCCCCCAACACCTGCTCCCAGCCACAACTACACAGTGTCTTTCTGTGTAAAATTCCCAAAAACCCAAGTAGCACCCTTTCAGACAGTATTCGAACTGGGTTTTTGGAATTCAGATCCGGGAAAAACCCTGATAAATTCCAGGGTCGAAGCCTCCTGACCAATTCCTGGGATGATGCTCTAGAGGTCGAGTGAAACTGTGCCCATTTAACCATGTTGAACATCAATACCATAAGGCCCAGGATCTGCATTGCCAGGTGGATGAAGACTCTGGGACGTTGAAGGAATTGGCATATTCTTTGATGCAGAGTCTGACATTTTTCTGGTGTTAGAAATAGCCTTGGTGCATGGGAGTCGACCAGTGCCCCCAGATGCAGCATCCATTGAGATGGCGCTAGAGAGGATTTCTCCCAATTGAGAAGCCATCCATGCTGCTGAAGAACAGCTATTGTTGTCTGCAGGTGTGCGGACAGAACCTCCGGTGATTTGGCCACTATGAGGACGTCGTCTAAGGGAATACTCTGATGCCCTGTTGTCATTGACAGGCGGCCATGACTGCCATTATTTTTGTAAAAATAATGGGTGCCGTCACCAGGCCAACTGGGAGTGCCTGGAATCAAAAGTGACGAGACAGGATAGCGAAGTGGAGGAACTGCTGGTGTGAAGGTAGAATAGGGATATGCAATTAAGCAAACCATATATACCGACACACCATATAGTCCACCGGCTCCATTGCCAACACTACTGTCTGCAAGGTTTCCATGCAGAATTTTGGCACTTTGACTAACTTGTTTAGTGCCTTTAAAGTTTAGAATGGGCCTGTTTTGTTTCAGAACTAGAAACAGGGTCAAATAAAATCCGATCCCTCTGATGTTGTGGGACTGGTACAATCACTTGAGATTGTAACAGGGAGTGTAGTGTTTCCCTTAGCTTTTCCGCTTTTTGCAGGTTGGATGGAAGGCCGTGCAAAACACCCCCCCCCCACACCTTTTCTGGGGTGTGCCATTTGAATTTGGGGTCCCCCTGAGGGAGGCCCACCCCATCACGCTGTAGATTTGTTACGCTTAGCTAGTGGCCCAGGCCTATTTGGGCTTTGACTTGGCTGGCTTAGATGCACTGGAGGTGTGAGGGAAACATTGGCCTCTGGCCTTGCCTTGGGGATGAAAGGACGATGTGGGAGAGCTGATGGGAGACACGCGGTCTTAGCAGCTGCCAGAGAAGATACAATTTTATTATGCTCCTGCCCAAAAAATATGTTCCCTTTAAACTGTAACATTTCTAGGGTCTTTTTTAGACTCTGAATCAGCCTTCCAGGCTCGTAAGCACAAGATACGACTTACCAGTACAAAAGTGGCAGAGGCCTTTGCGGCCAATACACCAGCGTCAGACAGAGCTTCCACATTATACAATGCCTCCTGGCTGATATGAGAGACAGAGTCTGGCATCCTCTAATGCGTCAGACGGCAACTCATCCTCAAGGGAGGTCGTTTCCCCCAAAGCTTCCCGTTGATCCGTTCTTATTTCCATTAAGTTATCAGAACGTGGAAAATGTGATTTAATAACACATCAGTTTGTTTTGATGCTGGTTCGTCTACATCGGATAAGAGCACAAGCCCATTTATCAATTAAGGCTGGTATGTCTTTTACCTACGTAGCATGTACCTCAGGTGCCCCTTACCCTGAGAGAGTGGTATCCTCCTCCTCACTCATCTCCTGTAGTATCGTCTTCCTCTAAAGCTGGCCATACATCTACAGTTCGATTGTCAGATTGGGCTGGTTGGAACAAAATCCTGGTAATGGATGAGAGCAAATGACAGTTGACCATTTGCGTTGAAATGCTGGAAAACTGCCAAAGACTGTCATTCAGATATTACCAGGTTTTTGATCCAACCAGACCAAACTGACAAATCTATCTGTAGATGTATGGCCACCTTAACTCTGGAACTGATGGGGAGGAGGATATGGGGAGTTGGGGCTTAGTAACAGTGTGGCAGCTGGCGGATATTTTTGCATTGCTACAGCAGTCTGCACCAAGGTTTGTACCGCCATAGTTAAAATATCCACCCATGGCAGAGGAGCCTGCACAATGGGTGGCATTACCACAGGGGGCACATAGGAGGCGATCTACTAAAGCACCAATAAGCTGCTGAAAAGTTGCCCAAGGAGGCTCCTGTACAGCCGCCGGGGCCGAGGACTGACCAGGAGGGATAAAGCAGTTTACACACAAACCTTCCTGGATAACATCCTGCTCAGACAGACCTGCAGAAAAAGCCTTACAGGATAAGAGCTTGGGAGACTGCCTGCGTGCGCCCCCATTTACAAGTTATGTTAAAACACAGGGGAGCGCAAATATACAAAATAGGTAATGCCTGGTAGGGAAACCTAGAGTGATATGTATATCAGTATGTGACTAGTGAGGCGTTTAACCTGGTCACAGAAGGTAAAAGAAATAAAGTGGATAGAGAATATATATAGGATAGAGAATGCATATGGTGATGTAATGTACGCTGCACAAATATATCTTGTTTAATCAGATCGTGGAGTGCCGCCCGTTTCTTACAAACCATTGGTGGATGGAAGTGAGTGCATTAAGGGAAGGCAATCCAGCAAATGAAGGTTTTGTCCAGAGTGTCTAAAGCTGGGGGGGGAGGTACCGCAGGCTTGCGTCGCGTCACCCCCCCCCCCAGTTGGACTTGTCCCACCAGTGCAAAATGGGTGAATAAACAGAGCCTGCACTCAATGGCTGTCTAGTGGAGTCCCTGCCGCAAGCAGTAGTGTCCACACCAGCCGCTGCTGGCTGTCTCCCTGACCCACAGCAATTTGTGCGCTCAGCCTTACCTGCCCCTGTAATACCTGTCCTGTCCAATAATTTAGTTGCCAGTATAATAATGCACATCCGTCGGTCTCTTAAATAGTCGCTGGTATAATAATACACATTACTAGGTCTGTAACATCTTCCGAGGACTCATGTGCACACGGAAGCATTAATAGTCAGACACACAAAGCCTATTCCCCTCACATAGCCCTGATTAGCACACACAGGTTTAAGTATCAGCCCAAAGCTAACATATGGGAAAACTTGCTAAGCAGCAATGCACCAGTGGCAGTCAGACAATGGCGGGCTGCTGGGACGTGGCCACGTATGTCAGAGAAACAGGGCCATACACCACAGGGAGAATGGTAGCCACAGCACTGCTGGAACTTCAGCATCGGTGCCCATCACTGCCACATAATACAGTGTGCAATGTACAGGCAGTCATGGCTGCCATATGGACACTCACCCTCCAAACAGCCTCCCCCACCTAGAGAGGGACTCACGCCACAGACTTCAACACCTAAAGGGGGTTCATCTATGCATCCAACCACCCCTCATCACACCGGGGAGAGCACCCCTGCATCCCCCGTCATCCACACACGCCCCCCCCCCCCCCCCCCCATATCACACTGGGGAGAGCACCCTGCATCCCCCCATATCCATACACGCCCCCCCCCCCCCCCATATCACACCGGGGAGAGCACCCTGCATCCCCCCCATATCCATACACGCCCCCCCATATCACACCGGGGAGAGCACCCTTGCATCCCCTCTCATCCAAACACGCCCCCGATCCCCCTCATCACACCGGGGAGAGCACCTCTGCATCCCCTCATTTAAACACGCCCCCCCCCTCATCACATCAGGGGGGGGGGCACCCCTGCATCCCCCCTCAACCAAACACGCCCCCCCCCCCCCCCATCGGGGGGAGCACCCCTGCATGCCCCCTCATAATCACATCGGGGAGAGCACCACTGCATCCCCCCTCATCCAAACACGGCCCCTCGCCCCCCCACCGGGGAGGGCACCCCTGCATCCAAATAGCCCCCCCTCAACCCACCGGGGAGGGCACCCCTGCATCCAAATAGCCCCCCCTCACCCCACCGGGGAGGGCACCCCTGCATCCAAATAGCCCCCCCTGGCAACACCCCTGCATCCCCCCTTCATCCATACACCACACCTGGGAGAGCACCCTTGCATATTTCTCTCCCCTCTCCCTCCCCGGATAACCCATGCTGTACACTCGGTAACCGCGGTAGACATCCCGCGGCCGCCATACTGATAATAATGAAGCTGAGGGCGGTAGGACAGGCATGCACTCACCGTCAGGCCGCACCTCGGGCGCAGCGTCCTCCACAGTGACTGTTTGCACGAAATGGCGGCTTCAGCTCCACCCGTCTCCTCCCCAAAGTGCACCGCGCGCCTGGAAGATTCCAAAGAACAGCACGCATGCGCGATCGCCCGGCCAACCAATGGGAGCGCAGCGCGGCACGGGAGCGGGGCATGACGGGAACGGTAGTCCAGGCGCTGTCGCTACTGCGACGTTGTGTGTCCTGAGGTAAAGCAGTCACTCACAATGCAAACGGCTTGCGGCATTACAAGTCCCAGCATTTCCCCACAACAGTGTGCCCTCCGTCACCAACCCCTGTGTCAGGGAGGAGGGTGATGTCGGTCAGTTAGTGTGTGTGTGTGTGTGTGTGTGTGTATGTAGGGCGGCCACTGTACTGCGGGGCATGGTGCGTCAGGCTCAAATTGCCCGCACATCATACTTCCCAACCTGACACTCTCCTGGGAGAAAATGCTCTGTTCCTGGGCTTCCCTGGTAATGGATGATTGCCATCACCTGTGTGGAGCTAGGTAATTGATAAGAAAGGTGTCACCCCAGGTGATGGCCATCATACATTACCAGGGAAGTGCAGGAACAACAATTCTCTCATGGAGAGGTTCAGCTAGGCATGTAACTATGCGCACATATGGTACAGTGTCCACCATAGCGAGCAGCATGGTTGGTGTAATGGTTAGCATTATTTGTCTCAAAGCACTGAGGTCATGGGTTTGATTCCCACCATGGCCCTTACTGTGTGGAGTATGTATATTCTCCCCGTGCTTGCGTTGGTTTCCTCCGGGTACTCTGGTTTCCTCCCGCAATCCAAATATATACTGGTAGGTTAATTGGCTCCCAACAAATATAACTAGAATGTCTGTGTGTGTGTGTGTTAGGGAATATAGAGCGTAAGCTCCATCGGGGCAGGGACTGATGAGTGTTCTACTGTAATACAGTACAGAGCCATAGTAGCGTTTTCTACTATGTTTGCAATCAGATAGCAGCTTCCAGGAAGAAGAGACAGGAGCCATGAGGTGGGAGAATGTAAAGGTGCCCATACACGGTTGCGATGATCTCACCCATTATGAGCTAATCACAACGCATGCGATGTGAGGGCAGTACAAAAAGTATGTGCAGCACTTACTTTTTGTACTGTGCGATGAGATGCCCGCAGGAGCGCGCATCACACGGTGCAAAACGCACCATCTTTGGGCACCTTTAGCTTAAAAAGTGCAAAGCTAATTCTATTATATTTGTGTATTTCGTACTTGTGTAGTTTCACGGCGCCACTAAATCGTATGCGATTTCACATGCCATTTACTATCAAGTTCATAACTCCACTATCCACTTGGGCGTGCAGTGGATTTTATATAGTGTGGCGAGCGCAGCGAGGCAAGCAGCCATGGAATATATTCCACGGAATTGCATGCAAATGCCATGCGATATCGTGAGTTGCTGTGAAACAACACAAGTAGCGTAATCCGCGTGCGCTCACCACGCTTCGGGCTCGGTGGCTCACTGCGCTCGCCACACTATATAAAATCAACTCCACGCCCTAGTGCAGGTATGTCCAACGTTGGCCCTCCAGATGTTGTGAAACTACACATACCAGCATGCTTTGCCACAGTTTTGCTATTAGAGAATACTAAAACTATTGCAAAGCATGCTGGGATGTGTAGTTTCAAAACATCTAGAGGGCCAACGTTGGACATGCCTGCCCTAGTGGATAGTGGGGTTATGAACTGGATAGTAAATTGCATGCAATTTAGTGGCGCCGTAAAACTACACAAGTACCGTGTATTTTTATTTATTATGGGATATTTAACCTCCTATAATATATATATATATATATATATATATATTTCTATTTTGTCCATTCTGGTGACACAGCTTAACCATAGGATATAGTTGGGTCCAGAGGAGCCAAGGAACATATGCTATGTCTTTAAGAGGCAGGCTTTTCCCCTGCTGCAACCCAGAAGACCATTTTGTTTAGGTGCCCATAGGAGTGGGTGTATATGCTATGGGGCTGCGTGATGCAGCCAATTAGAGTTAGGTAGGATGTGAGCACTACTACTTCTTCGAGTCCTCCGGAGACACAGGGCTATGCTGGGTATAGGTGGTGTGGTCCAGGCAGGCACCAAACGGGTTAAAACCTTTACTGCCTCTTGGAACAGTGCTCCTCCCCTCCTATACCCTGCCTCAGGCTACCCAGTTATTTAGTTTGGTGCGGCAGGAGCAGAACCTTCTTAACGGGGGGCTGTTTTTATGTATTTACACTGGGCTGGCAGAGCTGGGCGTCTCAAGGACGCCTACGCTGCTGCCCCACCACCCCTGGTGCCGGCGGCCGCAGCACCGCGACAGGGTGAGTGCCTCGGCCGGGATCCCCAGCAGCAGGACCTGCAGTCACCGCCCGGAAGCAGGTAAGTGGCGCTGGGTGCCTTTCAAAGGCTCGCAGCCCGGTGGGTGGGGGCCCCCAGACTGGGCTGACCGAGCAGGGACCGGGTCGCTCATTTCCCCACTAGACCACCTGGGTGCAGGCAACGGATCCCCGCTGCTTCACTCTCCGTTGGCCCCTCCCCCAGGCCTACAGGTGCCAAACTACTGAGGTTTTCGCGCCGCAGGCTTTCTCTTCCCTTCTCCCTCACTGCACTGCATGCGGAACAGCCATTACTGCCTGGTTCAACTGCCTGCTGCACCTTTGGAGAACCAGGGCTGTCCCCAGTATACCTCCACAGGACAGGCTATACTTTCTGCCTCCTGCCACCCTTGGGGTTTCAGGAGGCAGTTGAAGGCTGCTGCATTTATTATTTTTCATTTATTACTGGCATTGTATGTACTGCTATGTGCTGGGGCTGCTGTGTGGGTGTTAGCTGCTGCTTCAGATCCTCCTTGCGCTTGCAGCACATTGCTCAACCTATATTCTCACACCAAGGGGTGTTGCGTAATTATTTGCCTCCCATTAATATGTCTAGAGGTAAAGCACCCAAGTGGTCTGTCCCCTCAGGATGAGGTTCATGGTGACCTATGCCCATGCTGTCATACTTGTCAGCAAGAGCTGGCGGCTGCCTCATCTAATTGACGAAGCAGCGGCAGGGTCCAAGAAACTATAACCAGTGTCTGTTCCCAGCAGACGCCGGCTATTTATTCAAAATTACCGCCCCCCACGGCTGCTGACGTCTGCCGAACTGAGAGACGCTTGCCGGGCGGAAGTTCGGGGACATTGCCTAGCAATGCCCCGGCGGAAGGAAGCGAAGAAGCAGAAGTCCCCGAAGCTCCTCCACTACACTGTGCTCGCCGCCCGTCCTGGTCTTGTTAGTCGCAGGAGACGCACCAGACCGGCGGCGGCTAACAGTGGGAATCTCCTCCCCATGTAGATGCGCATGTAGCTCACTTAGGGCCTTATTCGAGTTCACTCTTTCTGACAAAATCCTTCTAAGATGGACAAAACCATGTGCACTGCAGGGGGGCAGATGTAAAATGTGCAGAGAGAATTAGATTTGGGTGAGTTATTTTGTTTCTGTGCAGGGTAAATAATGACTGCTTTATTTTTACACTGCAATATAGATCTCACTTTGTAGCAAAACCCCACCCAAATCTAATTCTCTCTGCACAAGTAACATTGCCCCACCTGCACTGCACATGGTTTTGTCCATCTAAGAAGGATTTTGTCAGAAAGAGTGAACTAGAATAACCCCCTTAGTGAGGGCCTCTACCTTGCCCATCCCTAATACCGCTTCCTCAAAGGAACCTACGGACAGGAAGGTGGAGATCTTTCTAAATATTATTTATGCGCATGCCGGTGCAATTGCCAGGCCTACCTTGGCCTCAGCATGGGTAGCTAAGGCTCTGATGGAGTGGGCGGAGTCAGGGGATTATCCAGCGGCACCCCTTGAGAGGAATTGCAAGTAGCGTACAACAGGCTGCCTCTTATTTGGGAGAAGCAGCCTTGGATGCAGGGGTCCTGGCTTTGAAGATTTCTGCTTCTGCAATCTCTGCCAGACGGGCCTTGTTCTTGGCCTTTTACAGGTACGATCCTCTTTGGTCCAGATTTGGACAAGATAGTCCGACAAGCCCGCCGCCTGACAGGCGGACCTCCACCTGGGGGACCCCAGAGTGGGATGTCGTCTGCTGAGATTTTCTGCCGCATGGCTGGACACAACAGACGGTTGGCTCCGCAATGTAGTCACGCAAGGTTATGCTCTCACGTTTCGCCATCGCCCCCCCCCCCCTCTCAATTCTTTTTTCATCCTTCTACCCAGGGATCCCATCAAAGCATGGGCCCTCAGGAAGTCCATTCAGTCCCTCCTACAGTCCAGGGTCATAGTCTGGCCTAGGATGCTATGCCAGCCTATTCCTGGTTCAGAAACCCAGTGGGGCGTATCAGCCAATACTCAACCTCAAATCCCTAAATCGTTTCCTCTGGGTTTCAAGGTTTCGGATGGAATCCTTACGTTCCATCATTCTGGCCTTGGAACCGGGAGACTTTGGCATCCCTGGATATCCATATTCGTCTTGAAAAAGTTTCCAGCAAACAATTGGTTACAAAACGCGTTGACGTCAGTCTACATTCTCCGTGGGGTCTCCTGTTTGTTTGATCACACTCTGCCGGATTACGCTGTATAATGTCCCTACAATTGGAGGAACTGCTAGATTATAGCAGCAGCACGGCTATTACACACTTCCCGGCAGCTTGCGGCTTGTCACACAATGATTACATCTATTGCCGGCTTTCCTACACGAGCAGCCGCCGAGCGGTGAGGTCTTCTTTGTCCGACGGGGACCGGCTACTGCACAAATTGGATGAGCAATCTACCAATTTCTATGATCCCTATCTTTATTCTACAAGGGCCGACTAAAACCATCTATATTATTGCCTATTATACTAACAGACTTTCTGCCAACCAACACTTCTTTGCGTGTTATGCCTACATGCTAAAGTATTGTCTCTCTTCATTATTTGGGCATATTAACTCTGCTGTATTAACCCTTGACTGTGCTGACCTTCAAATTTTGCATTGAACTGCTACTACTATTTGCCGCTAAACTGATGCCGCATCTTGGGGGGCGTGGCTTGACCTGCACTGAGGACGGACGCTGGGGGTGAGAGCTCCTCTCTTATCCTTTGAAAATATCCTGCCCCAGTGTCCACAGACATCCTACCCTTACCTCACTCTCTTTCTAAGACTCTTCTGTGCCCACTGTGGCTCTCGTGGACAGCCCGTGGAGACGGTGGTGACAGCTTCGGCCTGCTGCATGCGGCGCTCCCTGTCCTCCGGGTGTAGGCGCCATCTTGGATCTCCCTTACCTCCTCCTTCGATCCTGCCTGGCCGCCGCGTCGGTGTTACCAGTCGAGTGGCGCCGCAGCCACTGATGACCCTTTTCTGGCAGTATTTTGCGGGGAGACTGAACGAGAGGGACCTGTATCCACCATTGGCTTTGTTTCAGCAGTGGGACTCCGGTACTGCTTCTGACACAATACACATGGGGTTCTGTTACGCGGCGCCCTGCTGGTGGGCGATCAGTGGACGAGAACAGTGTGTCCTGAGGTCTCTCCGGAGTGTGTAGCGGGGAAGGCGGGAAGCGGGCACCTCTGTGTCACGCTGCTGCTGTCTGCACGGAGGGAGAGGGCACCATCTTGCCTTACTTACCTGCTCGCTGAGCTGGGGTGCTCGCGTTGACACTCATTAGATC
The DNA here is from genome assembly GCF_055691185.1 of Crinia signifera. Classification (NCBI taxonomy): domain Eukaryota; kingdom Metazoa; phylum Chordata; class Amphibia; order Anura; family Myobatrachidae; genus Crinia; species Crinia signifera. The sequence goes on along the minus strand of NC_139224.1, from coordinate 17,123,154 downwards.
CTGAGATTGCTGCTGGAGCCTCTGCTACTTGGAGGTCCCTTCCAAATTAACATTGCTCCTTAGTGTGACTCTCTGGCGACTGCTGAGCGATTTGTACCCTATATGATAGATCCTGTGACCTGGGCCATGGAGGACTCTCTACAACAAATCCTTGATGCCATAGCCGCTTCAGAACAGAGGCTCATCCTAATGTATGTAAGTAGTATAGATGGTTGGCGCTAATACAGATATGTTTAACACTCGAGCCGCTGGTCCTCAGTAAAAGGGGGGCTGCCCTTTCGAAATAGTAATGGAAGGGGGGGATGTGAAGATCTGCACTCAGGGTGTGCAATAAGTAACTGACAGTGTGTGATTGAATAAATGCAAGTTTTATTCACTAACAGTATATCCAATATATGCTGCGTGCAGCTGGGGCAAAAAATGGGTGAAAAGGGGGGGGGGGGGTTTATTGTGCTTTACCCCATGTAAAGCACACAAGGGGTGGTGGAATAATGGCAGTCAATGGGAGAGAAAATAAAGTCACAAACATTTACTCCCTGAAAAAGACCCAAGAGGGTCGCAACGCGTTGGAGCTACATTGCCACCACTACAGACACCCTTACAAGTCTCCTCTCGGCTGGGAGTCGAGCGCACGGCACTCGCTACAGACGGACCCCGGCGCCAAGTCCCGCGAGACGCGAACCCGGAAGTCCCGTCTGTGCTGAGGCTGTGGAAGCCGGCGAATCGAGCGGTCAAGGCGCCGATTCAGCCGTGGTGTAACTGAGCAAGCAATCGGAAGGAGGACAGAGGACCAGCATCACCCGTCCGGTGAGAACAGGTAAAGTGCACTGCGGGTGGGACGGGACGCCAGCCCCCCGCACCACTTACCTGTGTGTTTGTGACTTTATTTTCTCTCCCATTGACTGCCATTATTCCACCACCCCTTATGTGCTTTACCCCATCAGCACAATAAACCCCCCCCCCCTTTTCACCCATTTTTTGCCCCAGCTGCACGCAGCATATATTGGATATACTGTTAGTGAATAAAACTTGCATTTATTCAATCACACACTGTCAGTTACTTATTGCACACCCTGAGCGCAGGTCTTCACATCCCCCCCTTTCATCCTAATGTTTGATGCTGCACTGGGGGGTGGCACCCCAACGTACCTAGATGGGCCATGCTACCCTGGAGATGTGCAGGAATTTGATCCATTACCTGGCTCTGTACTAATTACACCATCTTTACCTGAGAGCGATGAGGATCCGGCAACTCCATGGGTCAAGCCTACAGCCGACTAATAGTTGTTCCACTACTGGTCACCCGGCACTACATCCTATAACTTACTCCGGACATCTGCAGGAACCTAGAATAATGTCTGCTTCTACACAGCCAATATATCCTGTGTCTAAGGGTGACATGGAGCTTGAGCTCTTTCCCTTTGTGCCTGCAGCCAACCTTTTAAGTTGTTCTATTATTAGATGTTCTTGTCCGACTGCTATCCTTTTCTTAAATATGGCAATGTTGATCCTGGTAGAATGTTGTCTACATAGCCTCGACTATTTAAATACTTGGTATCTACATACTGTAGACTATTGGCCGGACTAATGGATAGTATTGTTTCATATACGCTGACATATGCTCCGTATTGGCATATGTACATATGATGTACTCTACACACAATTGGAACTGCTCATACTTATACTATGGAACGTATTCTGTTATTTTTCCAGATGACGCCTTAAATCCTGGTCCCTTCGCAAAATAGCCGTCACGATTTGATGCTGCTACTCTACTTTAGCCTGATGGTTCAATATTTTTGGTACTAGGCCAATCCCCCCCCCCATTAGCCCATATGTTCTTTATCCGGCACAGGATGGGTGGGCTGGGTATTAGTAGTTCATAGTTTGGGGTGGAGGGGATGGTTTTAGTTAGTGTAGTTAGGGGTTAGTGGGTTGGGCTCCAGGTATGCCTCAGTTGGGGTTAGGTTATACAGGGTGGGTGTTTATGGGGAGGTTTGCTTTGGGTCCTTTTATTTGGGTACTGTTAAAGTCGAGTTGCACACACGCCATTTTAGGATAGTATGGCCGCCATTTTGGTTCGCGGGGTTGCGCTAATAAAGTTTCCATACCCGAGTCTGTGTGACAAAGTGGACCAGAAGCGTAGCCATACTATTACACATAAATTCATAAGAACATACTGACACTAAATAAAATATAGTTAAAGGTTTAGAACGCCACACATCGCTTAGTTAGCATTTTGCATACATCTGTCTGTATAGTGTTTAGTACCGTTCCGTTTCTTATGCGCAGAATTCCGGTCATTGCGAATATTTCGCAATACACACGGCCCGATAGTTATGGACATAATCCATATTCCCAAGACAGTTTCTGTTGAAAAGTATATAACAAAGGAACCTACTAAAACCGGTTTTGACTGCTATTTACAACTCCTGACGACGATACCGACAAACAAAGGACTCCTAAAGTCACTCCCCTGCACCTATTCAAACCAGGTGCATCACCTAACCCCCCAATCACAGTGGACCTGACATACGATCTCTGACCAATAGGAATGGCCTTTGACCTCCCCCTTCTGACCCTATAAGATAGGTGACCCAGGGCGGCCTCGGTCACTTCGGCACATCTTCCTTTCCCTGACCATTGACCGGACTATGTTCAAGCCTGAACATAGTGAGCTCCGACCGGACTGCGCTGCGCTATTTCCCCTGAAGGTAACGTTCGTATTCCCCTTTTATGTGATGTGGCTGATTATGATTGTATCCTGTATCTGTTTTTCTTCCCCTAGTAGAGCCTGTTTATTATACTCATTGTTAGACTATTGTATCACTTGTTATACCTGTGTTTTCTATTTCTGTAACCCCCTTTTGTCCATTAGGGACTTAAATACATCTTTTTACGGAGTTCTTATCTCCTTACTTTAATACAGTGGTTGTGTCTGTTTATTCGTACATAGCGACAAGGTATATTACGGACACTGTCCTTGAAGGTATATTCGCAGATTAGAGTCAGATTACTGCGAAAGGATCTCTTATTAAGGTATTAGTTCTTTGGTGTAAAATACACAATAAAGGTACGCTACGCTGCACTACGTTTTGTTCGCACGTAGCTAGGTATAAAGGGTACGCAGGTTACGGACATATTACGTAAACTGCACTTTTCACTCATTGTTTCTTTGGTCATATTTAATAGCCTTTTACAATTGGGGGCATCGTCCGGCCGTTTCACATTCTGGAGCTCAGTACCAGGCGCGCGGCTTGACCTATACCAGCAAAAGGGTGGAAGTATTTATTATCCATTGTTGGATAGGCCAAGTCCGCGGCGGTGCGGGGTTCAAGAAGTGCTAGCGTTGAACCCGAAGTACAATAAGTGAAACATTAAACCACGTGTTTTAAAGCATATATTAAGTGTTTAGTAAACTGTTCTTCTGCCTGCCACAAGTAGTTTTACGGGGTATAGTGTCTTGGGTTGCTTGTTTATTACAGTATATGTGCCACGTGCGATAAATTTCGCACACGTGGAGACAAAGGACTGTGTTTTATTATAGTACATAGAGGATCCCCTCTGTGCAAAACTATAACTCTTAGTGTTAGTTACTGCAGGGCCAGGAACCCAGCCATGTGGCGATAAGTTCTGAGCCTTTTACAGTAACGTAAAGTGTCTATTGTGTATTACGCAAGGTGCGCGCGCACGTGCCCATATCGGGAAATTTTCGCATCTTTGTACGTGATTTACGGATTAAGTGCGGGATTTATTTCGCATCTTGATACGTAACTTTCGGACGAAGTTAAGGGATTTATTCCACATTTAGGCGCAATTACTGCGTATAGCGAAACTCGAGCGCAACCTTGCAAATACACTATAGAACACGTGGGTGGCCGATTCATCGGCGGCCTGTGAACAACGCACGTACACACGTGGCTGTTCATTGGCACTGCGCATGCAGCACACATAGGAACTCAAAGGTGAACAGTATTAAACCAATAGCTTTATTTAAACAGTATAGTAATATACTGTGGATAGGGCGGTGATTAATAAAAGAAAATAGACTTCCGGTTCCGGCTCTCTGATGAGAGGAGGCTGAACGCTGCAGCTCCGCTCACGAGGCCGCCCAGACCACGCTTTTCAAGGCATATTTGCCTCCCAGACGCCGCCATCCACCAGCCCTCCCTCCCCAGACACCTTACGCTGCATGGAGACGCAGCCACAAACGATGCCTGCTCCCAAAAGCCGAACACAGCGTGACGCTGAAAAAAAATCCAAGATGGCGCCCGGCACATCAGACGCCGCGCCTGGACCCTTCCTGGTCCCTCCAGACACCCCAGCACGCCGATCGCCGACCCCCCATAGCGGGGACACCAGCACAGCACCTCTCCAGACGGAGGATAATGCTCCAGATCCCATACAGGTACTCCCAGCACCCTCACACCCAGTCACATATGGGGACATGGTTCAGGCCATAAGAGCTGCTATTGGACCTTTACTTAAGGAGCAGACTGCTGATATCAAACAGCAGATAGCTCAACTAACACAGAGGACACTAATTAACGAACATAGGGTGGGAGAGAATTTTATGGCGATTGCTGAACTGAAGCAAGAATCGCACAGACATACTAAAGAACTATACCAGGTTCACAACAAACTCCAGGACCTGGAGAACAGGTCCAGGAGAAATAACCTGAGAATCATCGGCCTCCCAGAAACAGTCAAGGGCCAAAACCTATATGACTTTATAAAGCTCACACTCCCCAATCTGCTTCAGATACAAGACAGATGTACAGATATGGTCTTGGAGAGAGCTCACAGATTAGGTCCCCTGCGGCCTCAAGAGGGAGCCAGACCCAGGGCAGTGATCTTCAAGTTACTGAACTATTTACATAAGGAATTAATCTGGAGTGCCTCCCGCAGACACAGAAATATTGAATGGGAAGGAAACAAAATTCTCCTATTCCAGGATTTTTCAGCTGAGGTCGCAAAGGCTAGGAAAGATTTTTCCCCAATATGTACCAGGCTGATAAAGGCTGAAAGAAAATTTGCACTCATATTCCCGGCCAAACTGCGTATATTTGAAGGAAATTCATTTAAAGAGTTTTCTACCCCCCTCGACGCAGAGCAGTACCTAAATGAGGACTCTCAGACCCACGCATCACCCCGCTCTGTGTCGGAAGGTGACTGAACCTGCCACATACTTAACCTTAGAAAAGCTGCAACATCTCCATTTACCTTCAAGCTGCAATTTTCTCCCCCTTCCCCCCCCCCCCCTCCCCTCCTCGCCACCAACCTTACAAAGATCTTCAAGCAACTATACCCATACACAGATAAATCGCAGTGAGCAAAGGCTTTGTGAGCTGATTGAGGATTATACCCTATAAGTTCTCAGAATGTCGACCACACTTACAGAGGAAATGATCGCAAAGACAACATATCCATGCAAATACACTTCCTCCTGATTCTATGAACCTCTGCATGGACGCAACCTGAAGAAAAGCATACATACCCCCCCCCCCCCCCTCCCCCCCCCCCCCCACCTGCTCAATCATCCAGCCCAGAACCACCCCACAACCTCCAGATCCAGAATTCTGAACTCAAGGAAAGACTCCTGAATCATGGGCTCCCCTATACCACTCCCCCCCCCCTCCCCTCCCTCCCCTGTTGGCGTTACAGTTATTTCGTTTATTTCTATTGGGCCGAAGTGCCTTGGGAGTTTATGAGCGTTCCCACCTAAGATGCACAGAACTGCATACCTGAACTTCATTCCTCCCGGAAGTTTACATGTTATAATATTTCTGGAAATGTTTTCCAGTTTTTTCCCCCTTTTACTCTCTCATTTTCTATTCTGTTCCCTATCTTTCCTTTCCTCCCCACCTCCCTCCCAAGCACATCGACGAATCCTTATATATGACAAGTCACCCTCAGTGAGTATGAAACTGATTAAATTCCTATGTGAAAATGCTTAATGTCGGTTAAAATAGCCTCTTGGAATGTAGGGGGCATCAACTCCCCCTGCAAGAGAAAGAAAATTCTGATATATTTGAGGAAATTACATGTGGATATTGTATGTCTCCAGGAGACACACCTGACTGCCACTGAGTCTCTGAAATTATCATGGGATGGAAGGTACAAGCCGCAGCCCCATACACCTCCAAGGCAAGAGGCCTGGTGATACTATCCAGAGGCTCAGTCTCAGTAAAGGTTGACCAGGTAACGCCTGATCCAGAAGGCCGTTTTCTGCTGTGCCGTATCACGATTGCTGACAAAGTTTATATGTGTGTGAATGTCTATGCCCCAAATGCCTATTCAAAACCATTTTTAGATAAGCTGGTCTCCCTAATTTCCCCTCACTTACATCTCCCTATATTGCTATGTGGTGACCTAAACATGCTGGCACACCCGGTACTAGACAAACAAATAAAGACAAATACAAAGAGGCGACAGCCCAAATTTGGGGTCTCAGCATTTGCTTCTAAACTACATCTTATTGATGTGTGGCGCACACTACACCCCACAGACTCAGAATTTACGTGCCTATCAGCATCCACGGGAGGGCTCTCCCGCATAGATTATATACTAACGTCATCTAATATGCTGCCAAATATTGAAGAGGCTAACATAGAGTCCATTACACTCTCGGACCATGCAGTCGTATGGATAAAATTAGCCCTATCCCCGGAACCCTCCTCCTTTATCTCATGGAGATGCCCACCTTCCTTAGCCTCCTCGATCCAACTCAGAAACCCTTGAAACCAACCCAGTGCTTTACTGGCAGGCATCTAAGGCCGTCCTCAGAGGCGTAATAATTTCACTAACCACACATCAAAAACGTAAACTAACAGCAGACTATATTTCAGCCCAAATCGCCCTAACAGAAACATACCAAACATACAAATCCCACCCCTCCCCACAAAATCGCATCACCTATAACCAAAAGAGAGCCCAATTTGACAAATTACTTTCCAAACTTGAAGCAAGATTCACCTTTAAAAGGGAATATAAATTCCACAAATATGGAAATAAATCGAGCAGACTCCTGTCGAACCTTCTACAGGGGCAGAGACCACCATCCACGATACATCCTTTAATCAAACCTGACGGTACACATACAACAAACAATAGCCAAATAGCAAAAGTTCTAAACGAATTCTATGCCAACTTATACGCCCTCCCAACCTCAGCAATCCAACACCGAGATCAATTCTGGAATAACATCACACTGCCCCAACTAGATGAAAAAATAAGGGAGACCATCATAGCTGATATCACCTTAGATGAAGTAACCAGAGCCATAGCCCAATTAAAGACAGGTAAAGCCCCTGGCCCTGATGGCTTCACGGCCGAATACTATAAACTTCTTTTACCCCATATAGCCCCAACCCTTACCTCTATGTTTAATGCCCTCCTGAAATCAAAAACTACCCCAATGCTATTTAATTCTGCTAATATTAGAGTATTACCCAAACCAGGTAGAGATCTGTCGGACCCGGCCTCATACAGACCTATTTCCTTGTTGAATCTGGATTACAAGCTTCTAACTAAAATTTTATCAGACAGACTAAAACCAGTGGTCCCTAACTTGGTCCATCCCGACCAAACTGGTTTCGTCGCCGGGCGTCACCCGGTGACGAATATTAGGAAAGTCCTGGCAGCACTTTCCCAATCCCAGGGTTCCGTGTCGGGGCCTTCAAAGGCAATCCTTTCGTTGGATGCCGAGAAGGCCTTTGACATGGTTCACTGGGATCACCTATTTCACACTCTGGACCGATTTGGTTTTCCAGAGGAATTTATATCATGGCTGCAAACTCTGTATGAGGCCTCGTCCTCCAGAATCATATGTAACGGCTCTATTTCAGAACCCTTTCAGGTACTCAGAGGTACAAGACAAGGATGCCCCCTATCCCCTCTCCTGTTCGCTCTCGCCCTAGAACCCCTAGCTGTTGCTCTTCGCACATCCCCAAAATTCACAGGCATCATGGTAGGGCACACAGATATACGGGTGTCACTCTTTGCAGATGACATGCTACTTTTCTTGTCAAATCCCCAACACTCCATCCCCGCTTCTCTAGAAATTATTAATCAATTCGGAACATTCTCAGGCTACAAAATAAATATTGCAAAATCTGAACTACTCAACATTTATGGGCCCCCCCCAGAATTCCCAGATAGCCTAGACCTGAAAACTATCAGAATTCAAACCTCCCATATCAAGTATCTTGGCATCCTTATACCAAATAAAATTGAAAATATATATAAATTGAACTTTACCCCTACTATTCTGAAAATAACAAATTCTCTAGCAGGATGGAAAGATCTTCCTCTATCCCTACTGGGACGCACTGAAGTGGTAAAGACCATACTACTCCCAAAACTTACATACATTATGCAGCTACTCCCAATTAGTATTTCCAGGAAAGACGCCATACATACCACAAAAATATGTAGCTCATTCATCTGGCACTCAAAAAAGCCCAAAATATCTATGAAAAAGCTGCAACAACCAAAACACCTTGGAGGCCTTGGCTTCCCCGACCTACTCCTCTACTCTAAAGCCCTCCTCAACAGATACGCCCTAGACTGGATCCTCGACAGAGACAATTACACTATCCCTGACCTAGATAAAGCCATACTTTCACCTTACTCACCCTGTGCACTGTTGCACTCCCCTAAAAAGCTAATACCAACCCGGATACACTCTAATATCTTCTTTAGAGACACGTACGAAGCATGGCTCTTCCTATGCAAAACACTCAAAAAAGACCCAGCAAATTCCCCTTGGCTGACATTTTGGGGCAATCAAATGTTTACCCCGGCTGTAAACTCTGCTGTGTTTAACCGTATCAAATCAAAAGGATTATGCCTCACTTCCCAAGTCTATGACCCAGGAGGAGGCACTTATTCATTCTCACAGCTACGAGAGGACTTTGGACTCCCCCACAATGCTTTATTCCCTATCATGCAACTCACACACTATGTCAAATCACTCCCATCAGACACCTTCCCCCAAACTCCTCTAGATCCACTCTACAGGATCACCTCCAAATTTCTATCCAAAAAATTTAAAACAAAGATGATATATGCAGAACTATTAGCTCCACACACAGAAACCCTTTGGTCCCAAATTACACAATCGTGGAACCGAGACCTACCAGACACCCTCTCCCATGATACGCTATTTAAATACCACTCGAACATAATGAGTATATTGAGAACTTCTTTATTGCAAGAAACACATATTAAGACAATAAATAGAGCCTATATATCGCAATCACAAAGAAGTCACTATGTAGACGGAGAGACTGGGCAATGTCCAAAATGTAAAGGCAATCCCGCGACGATCCTTCATAATCTGTGGACCTGTGGACACATTAAAAAATTTTGGAATAAAATTATAAACTATATCAAGATAAATTTTGAAATTACCCCCACCCTACATCCCATACCCATGCTCTTTGCCAATTTTGACAGGTGGCAATTAAATACCTACCAGGCCAAACATATACCCTTCCTTGTCATATTGGTTACAGCAGCGAAGAAGCTGATTCTTAAAAATTGGATAACCCCGCACACCCCAACTTTACAAAACCTACTCCTCATGCTAACCAAGATGATGCACTTTGATAAATACGATTCCTCCCTCCCGAGGGCCTCCAGCACAGGATTCCTCAGAAGATGGGAACACTATGAGAAGATCTCAAAGTAGTAGGATACAGGTCCAAATATTCCTTTAACCCCTTTACTGGAATAAGGTTTTGACTCACGAGAAATACAAAACAGGTTGAAAGTCAATCAGAGTGCTTGTCAACCCAAGTTACCCCCCCCTACCCCCCCTCCCCCATTTACCCTCCTCTATCCCACCTCTTCAACTCTTTTTCACTCTTTTCTTAATGTTTTCAGTGTATTTCTATATTATGTAAATAACATTTGGTAACGTAACATGACCCTACTTGAATATAACAAGGATACTTGGGACAGATGTGGGAATACAGGACATCGCAATAACTAAAAGAAAGCTGATGGCTTCTGAGCGGGACTGTGCCCATACTCCTCAAATGCGATGCCCTGGATATCTCAATATCTCAATACCCCTATGAGTCAAGTGTGGTACACAAAACCACACGGATCCTGAAAACCAAATACATACGCCCAAAGTAAACTTGTGTTATCAAATGTGACCACTACGTATCTCACCTGTATGTCACCCATTTTGATATAGCGACCGTGTTACTGTACTGTCTAAATAACTCTATTTTTATTTATATGCACTTTAAAATCAAATAAAATTTGTTTGAAAAAAATAAATAAAAAAATAAATAAAAGAAAATAAGTTTTTTTCTTTTTGTTCATTTTCCAAAAACAAGCAACTCAAGCATTATTTTAATAGATTCCTATAGCCTTTTATAAGGGATTTATACCTGCATAAGTATCTAGTGAAAAGCTACCAGCCTGGGAAGATTTTCTGTACAGAAATATTTCAAATATAAGCATAAGACCAAGGTGTAACTAGCGCCCAGTGTGAAACATAACTGTGGCGAACGGGTGTGTGACGGCACGACTCAAGCGCAGTGTAGTCCAGTGTAGGACAGTCCAGTTAGGACAGGGTGCACGTGACGACGTGCCCATAGGAACTGCCCCTTCAGTGGAACTACCTATTTTGATCCACTAGGAGGGTACAAGAAGCTACATCGGAACCCAGTGATCCGATTAGCTGATTTAGGAAATCCAGTTTTTGGGGGTACAGGAAAACAAGTTTGTTGTACCCTGGAAAAATTAGGCCGCACCTTGCAAGTTGACTAGAAGTTCGCTGCTAGTTGAAAGACTTGGTGATTGAGTACATTACCTCGCATAGTGGGCTTCACGCTTGATTGCGGAATAGTGCCATTTTGTGGAGAAGTGAGTGGTTGGGGAGCTCTCAGACAAGTAATAACCCACCGGTATCTACTAGCTGTGAACGTCTATTCCTGTAATTATGGGTAATAACGGGTCACGCTGTGATAACGTGCCAGTTAGGGAGGAAGCGAGTCGACCAAAAGGATCGGCGGCTTCCATAATGTGTTGCAGCACAGTGAACGAGCAGTTGTTTACAAAAAGAAATGGAGAAAAATGACACAAGGCAGCAAGTTAGAATTTCCCAGTGTTGGTAGCTTTGATCCAGAAATCTTATCGGCAGTAAAAGATGAAATATGTCTACTCTCCAGTCGTAAGAAGAGAGTGAAGCACATAGAAATTCTTAAATTGTGGCAGAAGGAAAGTACAACCCAAAAGGAACATAGTTATCTGTCAGATGCAAGTATAATCAGCCACAGGAATACGAATGTTTCCACTCACCAATATGTAAAAAAAAAAAAGGGGAACAATTCAAGTCCGAAGTGAAACCAAAACTAACCTGAAAATGAATAACTTGTGTACTGTTTTTACCCCTATAAGCAAGATACAGATCCACAGGGGGGATTCCTGACATCAGCCATCCCTTGCGAAGCTAGCGGAAAGGAGAGAGAGGCTGAGACAGCCCAAGCTGCTGCTGCCATTCTGGTCGAGGAGATGGCTGATGCCAGGAACACGATTGGAGACACAGGTAAGTACACACAACACAGCACAGAGATAGTTGTTCCTGGGATGTTGTCCAATGGTGCAGGGGAGATACAGATCCACCCTCTGCACACAGTGGAACCTCCTTGTGGACGGGGAGACAGGGATGAGGTAATGCTTGTAAAGGATAGTGACATGCACAATACGTGGACACGCTCAGATATGGGTAAGTGGAATGGTTTAAATGTAAAAGTTTTTTTTGTATCAAACCCATTAACAACATCCCCTCCTGGTCTAGGTTGTGCCAAGCAATTAGCAGTTACGATTGGGGTAACAGGAAAGGTGCAGCATTACCCATTGGTAAAACAAATAGAGATCATAATCGGGCCCTTACATATCAAATGCTCTGTCTTATTGACTGCAGCGGCTACGATTGACCTTCAAATTACAGAACTATCTTGAAATATAAGTTATGTCTGCTACTGGACTCCAGAGAATTCATAACTTAGAGACAACAGGATCAGTATGCACGAACTAGATGCAAAATTGTTAGATATACCCCCATGACTAATGCTGCACTGTACTGTTATAGATTTTTTTTTTTTTTTAACCCATCTAAGGTAGCTAAAAACTACAGCACAAATACTGAGTTCCCTTTGAACTAAAGATGGGAAGGACACAGGATCAATGGCAACAATAGCTTCAATAGAAACCCTGTTAAAAACAGAAAGTATAGCGCCCCAAAGTACAGCTTCACCATTTGAAATTTGAGGTTGAGCTGGAAAAATACCCAGTGAAATAACAAGGTTCCCAAAAGAGAACTTTTAGCAAAATACCCCTAGACACAGCCTATAGTCACAACCACACTGGGAAAGAGAAAGAGGGAGGGCTTACAAATCAGAACAGAAGTTGAAAAGGGTAAGAACCTAATAGTTGAGAGCCAATTCCCCCATAGTGCTAAATCCTGGTGTCATCAAAAAAAAAAAAAAATTTTCCTGTTGAAAATAAATGTACACATTACTGTCATTAATATTTTCTACCCTTTTTGAGTTTTTCGCTCTCTCTTTTTCCAATTTTTTTTTCTCCTTCCCCTACTCTTCTGTTCCAGAAACCTCAGAGAGCCACCAAGCCCCTCCCCCGGGTCTTGCAAAATCGCACACTGTCCTTACGGCCCACCAATGGGTAAATACCAATACAATGGGTTAATGATCTATTGTTATGTCCTTTCCTCATCCACAACACCAGCAGATGGCGATAGACAACTTCTGGTGTATCCTCCTGAGGCAGGACATAAGGTATCTCAGGACGGATTGCGGTTGCGCCTGAACAAAGGGGGGGGGGGAGGGAAATCTGGGACACATTAGTAACCATAAACCCACAAATCATAGAAAAATAGTTCGAAAGATCTGTCGCACTCCCAGCAGAGAAATACCTATTGTGAATATGCGGTACCCCATAAAGCGAGTAGTCAATATATATATTTTTCAGTAAATCTTGAACAAAGTCCCAGTAACTTTAAGCATTGCTCCTAATGTTACCCAGGGCAACCACAGCCACCATCTTGTGAAAAGCAGTCCAAGTAATGCACAAAGCATTCCCCTTCTACAAAGAATGAAAAGGGTTGTAAAATGCATTTACATATAAATAGGTACAATCGCAAAACCCATGTCTTCACAGACAGATGTGGATAGTAAAGAAGAAGAAACAGGCCTGATTACAGCCTTTTGCCATGGGTAAAACTGACACAAGAGACCATGTGATTTAGAATATTAGACCTGCTGAGGGGGCGACAGATATAGTGACGTAAGAAACCTGGTGATGCCAGCCTGACCAATGTCGTACTGCAGTGTACAATTAAACCCTATTACTTGAGCACTTCATACTTGTCTACACAGTGTAGTTGCCATAGCACTACTGGTAAACAAAACTGAGAATGTGGTGTTGGGGTATGTTTTAACTGTTTATGCTCATATAGTCTGGACACTCCTAAAATTCTGCCTAAACATGTGAAAAATATTCATCAGCCAAGTTCACTAAATGGGAACTTGCATTGATGTTACCAGTAAAATGGGTAATATTGTAAACCCAGCAACACTCTTACCAGGTGTGCCCGCCAAGGCACAAAGGGTGGATTGGTGCTGAGGTTGCTGGAATGGTGGAATTTAGTGGGAGCCGAGACGAATATGATTGCATGACATGTTTGAATCAGACCTTTGCAGCATGCCCCCAAAGGGTGGTAACAACCCATTGGAAGAGGTAATTCATTTTTTTTTTTTTTCTCTCTCCCTCGTTCTTTCCACAACACCGAGAGGGGAAAATTGTACACTGGCTATACCGTAATAGATGGAAAAGGCATAGTAGAGGCTGAACCCATTGGGCGTCTCACTCAGCGACAGCAGTCTCATTAGTAGTACTGCGGGCTGAGAGAAAAACAGCCAATATTCATGCCGACTCCAAGTACGTTTGTTGGGGTAATGCAGAAGATCTTAGGCCCTATGGCGCCTCAGATGTTTTGTTTCAGTAGCTGGCACTCCAGTGGCGCAAGCGTTGTAAGTTTAAAAGATTCCTGACAGTCACACAGCTGCCGGACAGAGTGGCTGTTATCAAGTGTAAAGCCCACACCTTCGATAAGGATTCAGTGTCACTTGATAATGAACATGCTGGCAAGGCAGCTGGGTGAGCCATGCGCTCTGCGGATAATGTTTGTGTTCCCCCTGTAAATGTCAGTGTATTCACATAGAAATACAAGATTTGTGTCCCCTGCAGGAGAAGCAGTCTGGAAGCCGAAGGGATGTGGACAGGAATAGAAAGATGGACAAGGAAAACCAGTGACTCTGAGAACATGCCAAACTGTCAGGGCAGAGATAGCCCATGGCCTGACTTGTCTTGACAGGGAAGGTATGTGGAAAAATTAGTCCGAAATTACTGGTGTGCCCACAGACAGGTAAGACGACAGGATCATGCCTTACCTGTCTGGGGGACGAAACTGCAACGGCTGTTAACACAGAGCCATCTCCACATCCCTCCTCCAGCAGGATCCTCTGCAGGTAATACAAAATTGGCTTTGTACAGTCCACTCTAGAAGCATTCTAGTTATTTATTTACTTATTTTTTTTTATATATATATATGTGTTGACGTTTGTGTGTATAGATATGGCAGCCCAGAAACACCCCTGAGTATGCAAGTTTATATGAAAGATTTTAAGTCATGTGTGAACCTTTTAGGGACTGATGGTACACCCCACAATCTCTTTTTGTAGTAGTAGAATCACTCTCAGAACTCCACCTCATTTGTCCCCATCGAAACATTGCTTGGCGGGCAGCCACACGTTATGGTAATCCCACAAGGAGATCCCAGACCTCACCACGGAAAAAAAGTAATGCAAGTGATGTATCCACACCTGGAAAATTGCAGCAAAAGGACTTTGTTGACACCTGTTCTGAACTGTCATAACCATGAACCAGGAGATGTTGTTGTTTCCCCTGCTTTGCCATATACAGGTTGCTTGATAGACCTTTGGAAAGAACCACCCCAAGTCTTGTTGACCAGCACTACCTCAATAACAAAGTCGCAGAGAGAGAGATTCGGGTACGTTCGTCCTACTGCCAAAGGAACAGAAAGCCAGAAGCTCCTTACACTCGAGGGCGAAAGAAAGAAATCGCTAAGAGGCACCATTTCGGGAGGACTGGACAGCAGCTAAGGTCAAGCAACCTGAACAAGCTACAAAAGGGACTGTGACACACCCCACTGGTAACAGGTTGGAAGGATCACTAACAATTTTTTTCCTTTCTCAGTTTTCTCTATTGTTGTGGGTCCTATTCTTGTCTCCCCCCCCACTATCAGTTCTTATCTTCAAAATCAAGGATACCGCCGCCGCACTGCTGCCAGGCATTGGACGGACGATACAGAGTTCTGAGAGTGTGTTACCCGTCCCAGTTTAGGTCAAGGTAGAATCTATAACTTGACACATTACCCAGGACCGGATGTTTGATAGTGATAGGTACTCTTTACCTAGAAGGGCGCCCGCGATTGGAATCGCGGGCGTCGGGAGTAAAAAATCGCGGGTAAATCGCAGGTACATAAAAAACGGGTGCCCGCGATGACCGCGATTTTCCCATAGGGAGCAATGTTAAAAAAGAAGATTGACCGCGATTTCACTGTAAAATGCCTCAATGCCCGCGATTTTCCCATAGGAATCAATGTTAAATGGGCTACAGAGCCCAAATAGGCACTATTAACCCTTAAATGTCCCCCCAAATTTTTAACGCCACCCCACGATCCACGCCAACCCGAAGCGTGGCGAGCGCAGCGAGCCCGCGAGGGGCGGCGGTACGCGTCCTCCGACCTTTTCATGCCCTACTATCCACGTCGGTGTGGAGTTGAGAATATAATAGTGTGGCGAGCGCAGCGAGCCACCGAGGCCCGAAGCGTGGCGAGCCCCGCGAGGGGACGCGGATACCTTCACAGGTAAACGCGTCCCTTCGCGGACTTCACAGGTGTCCGCGTCGCCACGGACACCTGTGAAGCCCGCGAGGGGACGCGTATAACTGTGAAGGTATCCGCGTCCGCTCGCCACGCTTCGGGCCTCGGTGGCTCGCTGCGCTCGCCACACTATTCTATTCTCAACTCCACGCCGACGTGGATAGTAGGGCATGAAAAGGTCGGAGGACGCGTACCGCCGCCCCTCGCGGGCTCGCTGCGCTCGCCACGCTTCGGGTTGGCGTGGATCGTGGGGTGGCGTTAAAAATTTGGGGGGACATTTAAGGGTTAATTGTGGCTATTTGGGCTCTGTAGCCCATTTAACATTGATTCCTATGGCCAAATCGCGGCCATTGAAGCATTGAATGTAAAATCGCGGTCAGCACTAAATTTAACATTGAACCCTATGGGAAATCGCGGTGATCGCGGGCATCGCGTCGCGGCCGTTAATGTACTGCCCGCGATCACCGCCCTTCTAGGTAAAGAGTACCTAGTGATAATACCATCATACTTAAAAGCATACCAAAAAGAGAGACAACAAAGAGTTCAAGGGTCTATTGTCACAAACAATACCTACCAAAGGATGCCATATCTGAAAAACAATTGTATATAGTGTAACCTCCATTGTTTTTATTTTTATCCCAAAATTGTACATTATCCTTCGTCACCCTGAGTAGATTGTTCGATAAATGCGGCCCATCGTTTATCCATGATCCTGGATCGGCCAAAGAGCAGATGGTTTACTCCCCTTATATGTTCAATTCATGGATCCCAATTTCTCTGTTAGGATTATGAATTTCTGTATTGTAATGTAAAATGTTTGTATTGTAACAGTTTTAGATTTACTGTTAAAGGGTGGACTGTTAAAGTCGAGTTGTACACACGCCATTTTAGGATAGTATGGCCGCCATTTTGGTTCGCGGAGTTGCGCTAATAAAGTTTCCATACCCGAGTCTGTGTGACAAAGTGGACCAGAAGCGTAGCCATACTATTACACATAAATTCATAAGAACATACTGACACTAAATAAAATATAGTTAAAGGTTTAGAACGCCACACATCGCTTAGTTAGCATTTTGCATACATCTGTCTGTATAGTGTTTAGTACCGTTCCGTTCCGTTTCTTATGCGCAGAATTCCGGTCATTGCGAATATTTCGCAATACACACGGCCCGATAGTTATAGACATAATCCATATTCCCAAGACCGTTTCTGTTGAAAAGTATATAACAAAGGAACCTACTAAAACCGGTTTTGACTGCTATTTACAACTCCTGACGACGATACCGACAAACAAAGGACTCCTAAAGTCACTCCCCTGCACCTATTCAAACCAGGTGCATCACCTAACCCCCCAATCACAGTGGACCTGACATACGATCTCTGACTAATAGGAATGGCCTTTGACCTCCCCCTTCTGACCCTATAAGATAGGTGACCCAGGGCGGCCTCGGTCACTTCGGCACATCTTCCTTTCCCTGACCATTGACCGGACTATGTTCAAGCCTGAACATAGTGAGCTCCGACCGGACTGCGCTGCGCTATTTCCCCTGAAGGTAACATTCGTATTCCCCTTTTATGTGATGTGGCTGATTATGATTGTATCCTGTATCTGTTTTTCTTCCCCTAGTAGAGCCTGTTTATTATACTCATTGTTAGACTATTGTATCACTTGTTATACCTGTATTTTCTATTTCTGTAACCCCCTTTTGTCCATTAGGGACTTAAATACATCTTTTTACGGAGTTCTTATCTCCTTACTTTAATACAGTGGTTGTGTCTGTTTATTCGTACATAGCGACAAGGTATATTACGGACACTGTCCTTGAAGGTATATTCGCAGATTAGAGTCAGATTACTGCGAAAGGATCTCTTATTAAGGTATTAGTTCTTTGGTGTAAAATACACAATAAAGGTACGCTACGCTGCACTACGTTTTGTTCGCACGTAGCTAGGTATAAAGGGTACGCAGGTTACGGACATATTACGTAAACTGCACTTTTCACTTATTGTTTCTTTGGTCATATTTAATAGCCTTTTACAGTACTTTATTTTGGTAGTGTCTGGTAGGCTTACTTAGTTTTAGTAGGGAATTTCTGACAGATGGCAATTTGCTGCTTACTCATTCTGAACGTTGAGTCTGAAGTACACTTTCAAATATCACAACTATACAAATGTGCTCCTATATCTCCTGGTATCTGGGTTGTCTGGATGGCGCCTTTGGGCAACCATGCTATATTCATATATAAGGAAGGAGTCAGTACTGTTTACTTTATTTGATGCAACCTTAGTACTCTGTGTATATGCATATTATTGCCTGTGATCATATGTTATACACTCATTTTGCCTATGTCAGAACCCTAATGTTGGATGTTTTTTTATTTTTATGTTTGGAAAAATCAATAAAAATTACTCAATAAAAAAAAAAACTGATGCCGCATCTTGCTATATAAATAACCGGAGACCCCATACTCCAAATGCCATTTATATGGACAGATGATATCTAGAGAAATTATTGTTATCTACTTATTTTTATTTGTTTGTCTAATTGTTTTTTATATGTGATCTAATTTTAATGCTATAAAGTTGTTATAATCTAAAGCAGTGTGTCCGATTTCATCTTTGTTCAGCAGATATATTCAGCAATTTATTTATCCAGCAGCGCAAAGCATCATAAACTTTGTACTTTTCTGGATATCCAGGATGCCTACCTTCATGTTCCCATTCCCCCAGACCATCAGAGGTTCATGCGCTTTGCACTACTGGGCGAGCACTTTCAGTTTGTGGCACTGCCTTTTGGTCTTTCGACTGCACCTCGTGTTCACGAAAATCATGGTGGTCATGGCAGCAGATCTTAGGCGTCAGGGGATCAGGATCCTTCCCTACCTTCATCCTATATGCTGCCCACAAGCCGGGTTGGCCGGCGTCTAAACAGACGCCTCATTTCTGTTTGGGAGAAATCTACCCCACAGGATCGCCAGTTTGTGGAAATTTGTTCGATCCCCAGAAATTTACCAGTTTACATGGGTCAGAATTATGATGGGTTTTAAAGTGAGCGGACACTGTATGGTTTAACATACCCTTTTTAATATATGTGTGCTCTGCGAGCCGGATTTTCAACTGTCGTGATGTCTTGCCGACATAAATCAATCCGCACTCGCATTGCAACACATAGATAACGTTCTTAGAATGACAGGTAATAAACTGTTTTATTTAATAAGTTTTATCATTTATTACAAATTCAGTGAATTTCCTGCTAGTGTTTAACAGTTTTACACATAGTGCAAGTTCTACAACGGTGGAAACCGATTGTTCTTATACTTTTTCGTGTCATTAATTCAGAAGAACTTTTAACCAAGTGGTTGCGGAGAGAAGGTGACCTTCTGTGAATGAATTTGGGCTCAATTGGCAATAAATTGCCGATCACTGGGTCTTTTACAAGGAGTTTCCAGTTTGACCGGAAGACCCCTTTTATTTCCTTATGTCTTGAATTAAATTTGCTGATGAAAGCCCATTTTAGGTCATTATTTTCAGATGTTTTTATTTTTAAGAGGTCATTTCTGTGAATAACCTTTGGCACTCAGACGTTCTGTTAATTCATCTAATTGGGCATCGCAAACTTCATTGTCTGTGCAATTCCGCTTGATACGAGAAAATTGGCCAAACGGAATTGCATTCAACCAATTATGATGGTGCTCACTTGTAACATCGATAAAGCGGTTTGAATCCGTTGTTTTACGGTAAGTTTTTGTTTTCAAAGTGTTATTTTGAACATAGATTACTAAATGCAAAAATGAAACTGATGATATACTCCAACAAAAACTAAGTTTAATTGAAAGTAAATTAATGTTTAAATCAGTGGTAAATTAACTCAAATCAAATTCACTCCCACGCCAAATAATAAAAATATCATCGATAAATCAATGCCAGGACACCAGGTTCGCCGCCAGCCGTCCCTCAGGCCAGATCTTATGTTCCCTCCCAGTACGCCATGAAAAGATTGGCGTAGCTGGGGGCGAACCTGGTGCCCATAGCGGTGCCGACACACTGTAAATAATAATCCCCTTCGTGATAAAAGAAATTATTTATTAAAATAAATGAAATACTGGATAGAATGAACTCTTTCAGTTGTTTACTTAAATCACTCTTATTTAAGAAATAGGACACTGCTTCAAGTCCATTTTCCTTGGTGATAACCGTGTAGAGTACTAACGTCTGCTGTACACAATATATCTGTACTTTGCCATGTAGCCTCTGACAATTTCCTTAAAATGTCAGCCGTATCTTTTAGATACGCTCTAGTTTGATGAACGGGGGGTTGTAGAAAATAATCGACCATGGCTGACAGATTACTTGTGATACTGTTACACCCCGGAATAATCGGGCGACCCGGTGGATTTAACGAGTCCTTGTGAATTTTTGGTAGCACATATATACAAGGAGTGGATGGATTTTGAATATTAAGGAAACTGTGTTCTTTTTCATTAATAACCTTGTTTTTTAATGCTTCTTTAGTTAAATCAAGTAATGCTTTTTTTACTTTTGTTGAGGGATCAGTTTTTAATTTCCTGTAGGTGTTACCAGTACTAAGTTGTTTATTTATTTCACCTAGGTAAGCGTCTCTTGTCATAATTACAACCCCCCCCCCCTTTATCCGCAGGTTTTATGACCAGCGAAGTGTCTTCCTTTAACGTTTTAAGAGCTAAGAATTCTTTTTTATTTAAATTCAATCTTTTTTTATTATGAGTATTACTTTTTTCAAAAAAAAAATCTCTCTTCACATACTACTTTATTGAAGACATCTAGGTGTAACCTGAGGGGTCTGGAGGATATAAAAACTCGTCCTTGGACCTATGGAATTATACACTCCTGAAGAAGGTATTCGAAACGCGTTGAGTGTTTATGAGGACTCCCCAGGAAGAAGAGGCTGATCGGCGATCCTGTCTGACATACAACTGCAGACTCCATTCCCTAGTTCCGGACTGGTATATGGACCTGTACTGTGTGTGCCTTATCCCTCTGATTGCATAGCAGCTTTGCCTTGGGGTTGTTATCTCATGCTGTTTTAAAAGTCTACTTTTTGTAAGTGTTGACAAATATTAAATTCTCGTTTTATCAAAAGATAATTTGCACTATATTGTTCCTTCTATTCCACACACTCACATGAATTGTGAGATTTGGTGGATATCATTTCAGGTCACCAAGTCTGCCTGTTGAATTCTTCAATTAAGAGATCAGTTGGAAATAAATGGTGATCTGTTTTGATTTATTCCACTGCTTTGTGAGGTTATACACTGAGCGCTGTATGTTAAACACCTTCTTTTGTATCAGTTGCTGAAGAGTAGGCAGGGCATCTACCATGTTGATTTACTGCAAGTTTTGCGGAGTAAAAATAATATGTGGACAGCTGGACCAGGGGGATTTGTGCCCTGCATGCAAAGCTGTTCCTAGTGAGGCTCAGGTACAGAGAGCACAGCATTCTTAACCTGCGTGGGCAGCATCCCTGGGCAGATCTGTAGCAGACAGTGCAGGCTCTGAATAGACAGATGGATGACCTTAGCAGTTCTCATAGGCCCTGGATGGCTAACCTTGACACTCCAGCTGTTGTTAAACTACACATCCCAGATTTAGCATGTCCAAATAGCAAAAGTGAAGCAGAGCATGCTGGGATGTGTAGTTCAACAACAGATGGAGTGTCAAGGTATGCCATCAAGGTAAGGGGGGGGGGGGGGGAGGGGGGGACATTTAAGGACCCAGTCGATAAAAAGATAGAGAGCTGCCTAAAAGCCACCTTTGAAGGGGTGGGGTTGGTCTTACAACCCATAATTGCTTCTACCTGGGTCTGAAAGGCAATGATTGTATGGGCGGATGCATTGTGTGCCAGATACAATAAATTGTTTGGCTTGACTGAGAAATTGAAATGTGCGGCAGAATATATATGTGAGGCAGGACAGGAAGGAGCAATAATGGCGTCCAAAGTGTCAGCCACCACTGTCGCTACTAGAAGATCATAAGGGCTCAGGGCTGGGGAGGCAGATAATGAATCTAAGAAGTCACTGGAGGTCTTAGCTTTTAAAGGTGAATTTCTTTTTGGCCAAAGTTGGAGTCTCTGACTAAACAGGCTACGGGAGGGAAAACAAAAAGTACCTTCCTTCCTGTACTAGTGGCGAAGCAAGGTCCTTTAAAGCAGGGATGGGGAACCACCAGCACTCCAGCATGCTTTGCAACATATTTAGCATGGCAAATAGCAAAACTGTAGCAGGGCATTCTGGGATGTGTAGTTCAACAACATGTGGAGGACCAAAGATTCCCCATTCTTGCTTTAAAATATAGGGCCATTCGTTCCTCCTTTCGGGTGGGGGGGGGGGGGGGGTGTCTAGGCAAATTTCTCTCTGGAAGAAAAAAAATATCAGATTCTTACCTGATAATATGTTTTCCTCTACTCCACCATGGCAGCCGTTACATATGGGTTCTTCCCTGATTGGGTAGCTTTGAAAAGAAAAAAAAAGACTCCTCCTGCATAAAAGGCTCCTCCTCCTTCCTTCTTGTGTCTTTGTTTCTAGCTCTCAAACACAAACAGTTAATTGCATACATAACACAGGGTTGGGAACTATGCTGCCATGGTGGAGTAGAGGAAAACATTATCAGGTAAGAATCTGATATTTCCTCTACCTCCCCCATGGCAGCCGTTACATTATATGGGTAATACCCTAGCAGTTAATATCACTGGGTCGGGCCAAATCATAACGCAATTACCTTTTTTTTTACATGCATATATACATAAAAAAAAAAATTAACTTTTTTTTTCTTTTTTAACGTACATATATATCAATATACCTTTTTTTTTTTTATATACCAATGCAGACAATACCTTACGTCCAAACTTGGCGTCTGCTGAAGCCATAACATACAACCTGTAATGTTTGGCGAAGGTGTGTACCGAGGCCCATCCTGCGGCCTTGCATAACTCCAATATAGAAGCCTCACCCTTTTCTGCCCAGGAAGTTGCCATCGCCCTGGTCGAATGCGCCTTCAACCCTTTTGGCGGTTCTTGCTTACTTGCTTTATAGGCCTCTATAATACAACTCCTTATCCATCGAGCAATAGTTATCTTTGATGCCTTCTGCCCTTTGTTCTTGCCCTCTGTAAGTATAAACAAGTTCTTAGCTTTCCTCAGCTCTAAGGTCCTTTGCTTATAAATGCTGAGTGCTCTAACCACATCCAATGTGTTCAATCGTGCCTCTTTACTATTCTTAGGACTAGCACAGAACGATGGTAGAATAATTTCCTGATTCACATGGAAATTCGACACTACTTTGGGCAAAAACTGTGGGTTCGTACGCATTACCACTTTATCCTCAAATATATTCATAAAGGGTTCTTCCGACCATAATGCTTGCATTTCCGATACCCTTCGGGCTGACGTTATCGCCACCAGAAAAGATACTTTCCAGGTAAGTATTTTGAGCGGAACTTCCTGCAGTGGTTCGAACGGCCCTTCAGTAAGTGCATTCAGCACCAAATTCAAGTCCCAAGGCACCAATGGCTGGTGAAACCTGGGCCTTATATTTTTTAACTGCTTGAAAGAATCTCTTAATGTAGCGATTATCGGTACTTATGTAGTATCTGGGCGTCCGATTTAGAAATCGTATCGCATCGCATCGCATGCGACCAAATCGTATGCGATGCGATGGTCAAGATTTTTCCATAGGATTCAATGTTAAAATGGTCTGAGTCCATTTTAACATAGAATTCAATGGGAAAAAGGGGTCCTTTTCCTTTCCCCACTATCCAAGTGGGCATGGAGTTGGATATAAACCTGTGGCGAGCGTAGCGAGCCACCGAGCCCGAAGCGTGGCGAGCGTAGCGAGCCCCGCGAGGGGACACAGAATACTTTTTAAGAAATATGCGTCCGCTCGCCACGCTTCGGGCTCGGTGGCTCGCTGCGCTCGCCACGCTATATAAAATCAACTCTATGCCCACTTGGATAGTGGGGAAATGAACAGGACCTTCTTAACATTGAATCCTATGCAAAATCGCATCGAATCGCATCGCATCTGATTGTATGCCTTAAGGTAAGGCATACAATCACAAAATCGGCAGCCCAGATACTACATAAGTACCCGATTATCTGCTATATCCTTATCTAGCATGGCCGCCAGCGCCGACACCTGAACCTTCAAAGTACTGACTACCAGCCTTCTATCCAGACCCCCCTGCAAGAAGTCCAATATTACTGATATTTGTTCGGGTCTTCGGTTCTTTTCTTTGCACCATGACTTTAACCAGACCTTATAATATGTTTTTGACGTATTAGGTTTCCTCGCCTTAAGCAATGTATCTATTACTTGACTAGAAAAAAAAACTTTATTTAGGAGTGTCCTGGTTTCAATAGCCACGCCATTAGATTCCAGGCTAACGGCTGAGGTTGTTGCACTTTGCCTTGTATCAGTAGGTCCGGTCTCTCCGGAAGTTTCCACGGTCCCTCTACTGTCATGTAAAGTAGCTGGGGAAACCAAGGCCTTCTCGGCCAACACGGTAAAATTGCAATCACTGTCGCCTTTTCTCGTCGCACCTTCCTTAAGAACCTCGGAATTATCGGGAACGGCGGGAATGCATAAAGCAGTTGTCTTGGCCAAACTGCTGTTAACGCGTCCCACTGTTCGGCCTGAGGATCTTGGAACCTTGAAAAGTACCTTTGTATTTTACTGTTTTGTCTTGATGCCATGAGATCCACATGAGGGCTGCCCCATTTCTTTGTCAGCTCTGTGAACACTTCCTTGTTCAGCCCTTATTCGCCCGGCACGCACAAGGTCCTGCTCAGACCGTCCGCCACACAGTTCTCCTTGCCTGCCAAGTATACAGCTTTCAGGCCTTGCACTTGTCCTTCTGCCCAGATAAACAGACTTTCGGTTTCCTGCATCATACTTATGCTTTGCGTGCCTCCTTGTTTGTTTATGTATGAAACAACGGCCTGATTGTCTGACCTGATTATCAGCTCCTTGCTTTTTACTTTTTTCCTGAAAGACTCTGCATGCATACACCACCGCCCTCATCTCCTTGAGGTTCGAATGCATTCTCTTTTCTTGTTCTGACTAGATCCCCTGGGTTGTTTGATCCTTGCACACTGCCCCCCAACCGGCTCCGCTGGCATCTGCGGTGACTACCACCTGCTCTACTGGGGCGAACGACCTTCCTGCTTGCAACCTGATTTTGTTCGACCACTATTTCAGGTCCTCCTTGGCCCTTTGCTTCAGCTTAATTTTTTGCGTCAGATCCTTGTTGTTGCCATTCCATTGGGTCAAGAAGCACCTTTGCAGTTTCCTTGTATGAAACCTCGCCCACTGCAATGTCTCTAGTGCCGAGGCCATGAGCCCCAACACTCTCATACACATCTCTGCTGACACCACCGACTTCTCTAGCAAGGATCTTATCGACTGAATTATCTTTGCTTGTCTCTCCGGTGTCAGGACGACTCTTAGACCCTGAGTGTCTAATATAACCCCTAGGTACTTTACCCTGGTCGAGGGTTCTAGCTGACTCTTTTTCCTGTTTATCAGCCAGCCGTGCATCGCCAGATATTGTAAGACCTCCTCGGTGTGTTTTGTTGCCAGCTCTCTGGTCTCTGCCATAATTAGTAAATCGTCTAAGTACGGCCATATCACTATTCCCTTTTGCCTTAATTTTGCGACTATAACGACCAGCACCTTGGTGAAAGTTCTTGGTGATGTCGCTAGGCCGAACGGAAGTGCTGTAAATTGGTAACTTACTCCTTGAAGCGAGAACCTCAGCTATTTTTGGTAACTGGAACATATGTGTACGTGAAGATAGGCATCCTTGAGGTCTATAGAGGTCATGTAGGCATTTTCTTTGAGATCTGGTAATATGCTTCTTACCGACTCCATCCTGAACGATTTTACTTCGACCAACTGATTCAACTTTCGAAGGTCTAGTATCGTCCTGAATCCCCCCGATGGTTTTTGGAGCACGAAAAACGGCGAATACCATCCGTCTCCTATTTGTAACTGTGGTGTCTACACCACTACTTTTTGTTGTATCATTTCTTTCAGACTGGATAGTAACGCTTCCTTCTCTACTGGGACCCTTGGTATCGGAGACTCTGTGAAAAATGCCCCTGGACGCCTTTTGAACTCTATTTTGTAACTGTGTCGTATGATCTCTAGCACCCACCTGTCTGAGGTGGATACTTCCCAGGCGCTCCGGAATTTCAGCAGCCTGGCCCCGACCGCCTGGGGTTCGGCGTCATTGCGGATTCTGCTTTGTGGTGAATTTGTTCTCTCTACCCCTTTGGGTCCGAAAATTCACCCTTGACAACCAGGTACCTCTTCTGTATCCCCTACCTGGCCTATAACTTCTTGCCTCTCTGAATTCTTGAGACTGAAATTTGAAGTTTCTATTTCCTGACACTTTCCTGTTCTGTTTCTCTTGAGGCAACCACACGGAATTGCCTCCTGAAATCTTCATTATAATCTGGTCCAGCTGGGTGCCAAACAAGTAATCCCCCTGAAAAGGAAGGGTTAATAACTTGTTTTTTGATTGTACATCAGCCGCCCACGGTTTCAGTCGCACCGGCTCTAGCCGCCAGCCTCATGGCATCTAACGAAGCCTCGCACAGAAATTCGATAGCCAACTGTACATTCTGCACTGTCTTCAGCAAGTCGGACCTCCTTATGCCATCCAGCATATCCGCCTCTAGCTGGTTGCACCACTCTCTCGTCACCCTTGATGTGATGGCCATAGCTGCCGCCGGCCTCAATGCTGCTCCCGTTATCAGGTGCTGTTTTCTTAAACCTAGCTCGATTCGGCGCTCCATTGGGTCCTTAAAATTATTTGCGTCCTCCAATGGGAGGGTTGTCTTTTTTGAAAGTCTAGCAATTGCTGCGTCTACTTTCGGCAGCTCATCCCATGTGGATATCAGATCCTTCTGGAACGGATACATCTTCCCCATCTTTACTGGGACTACCGTCCTCTTATCCGGATATTTCCACTCATCCAGAACCATATCCTTCAACCACTGTGATAAGGGAAATGTTTTACTTCTCTTCTTTTTGTCTCTAAATAGCAACTCTATTTTAACTCCTCCGGCGCATCCTCTATGTTAAGTGCCTTGTGTATCAAGGCTAGCAAATTCTCAACCATATCCGTGCTGAATTCACTCCTCTGGTTCATCCATGGCCTCTGCCGTAGAAACTCCAGCCTCATCTCCAGACTCTGCTGACCCTTCGCTCATCCTGGAGCGGCTTCTTTTCCCCGTTGCCTTTACCAGGTCCTCTGTCACAAAAGTGCCAGTGAGGGCCGTTTTAAGCATGTCCACCAATCCAGACATTTGTGACAACGGTATCCGTGGGACTCTACAGGCATCACAGACGCTGCCCACATGTTTGTCTGGCAAAGCCTTGTTACACATTAAGCAACATGCTGCTTCTTATGCTTGGCTTTTCCTTCTCCTTTATCCTTACTGTTGTCAGACCTGCATAATACATATGTATTTTTGTTTCACTATTCCATCCAACAGTATCAAATAACAAACTTATCTTCATGGTGGCTTACCCTGACTTTTGCGAGGCCTGCCTCTTTTCCTTCTTCATCTTTGGTACTTAAAGTCTAAAAAGACATGATACCTTAGTGCCAGACATAACAACCATAACCCTAAGTAACCAGTGGTAACCAGCGCTGCTTCCAGACAAAAATGGATCTGCAGCTTTCCGGCAATCCTGCCCTCACAGCCTGGGAGCAATATAAGTCCTCCTCCGTTGGTGGCATAGTGCACACTGCAGCTGTCTTCATATACCCGCGCGCCGGCCACCCTCCAAATCGTGGCCGGCCGCGTCACGTGCACGCGCCCTCCACAGCAGACGCTGCTGCGCCTGACGTCATCCTCCGGCGCCGCGCGTGCACGCCACCTCACTAGTGGCTCCAGCTTCCTTGCCGCGAGTGTAGACGCCCGCCCGGCTTCACCTGCTGATGCACCCGGGCAGATGGCCGCTCCCGCCAGCCACCTAGGACGCCACCGCCTGTAGCCGCCCACACCTGAGGACGGCATGCGGCCTGTAGAGGCTAGTACTGGGACCCAGCACCTTGTCTTCCCCCTGGAACCCCGGAAGGTAAGGGGGAAGAACGGCCAACACTTCACAGGGTAAGCCACCACCTCTCTGCTACCCGTTTTAGGGAAAGGAAAAAAAGACACAAGAAGGAAGGCGGAGGAGCCTTTTATACAGGAGGAGTCTTTTTTTCCTTTCCAAAGCTACCCAATCAGGGAAGAACCCATATGCAACGGCTGCCATGGGGGAGGTAGAGGAAATTGGGGTTTTCACTAAGAAGCCCTCCTCAAAGGCCAAGGATAAATCCTCAGCATGACAGAGTGGTATCAGACTCCTGCAATCCAGTCGACTCCTGCAATTTCAGACCAGCTGGTTACAGTCGACGCAGGATCCTTGGGTGCAGAATGCAATTTCTGAAGGTTACAGAATAAATCTCAGGGGTGGCCTCCCTGAGGCGTTTTCTTTTTTTTTTTCCAAATTATTTTTATTCAGGATTGAGCATTATAGTATTACAATCAAATACAATTAAATTTGTTACAACAAAAAGAAAGAATATGACAAATTCAGATTACAATAGAATACGATATAATTTCCGTTCTCGCTTTACCTTACCAACAGATATCAAAGATTCGGACGGATACGGCCCGAAGGCCACAAAAACTTTACAACAATCATTGGCATGTCGAAAGATCTATAGGAGCATCTCCCAAGAGATTTCTAGTTTCGTACCATTGTGTGGATCTAAAACATTTATCAATCTGTATTTTGAGATCACTTGATAGAGAATCAATAAAACCCTCCCATATTTGAAGAATTTCTCCGTGCGGTCTTCCTTCTGGAGGGATGTCTCTAACCATACCATACGAAAGATATGGAATAGTTATGCCCTGAATAATTGAATGGATGGAGGGTCCGCATGAATCCACTGATGCAAAACACATTTGCGGGCCGCTGCCTAGATTATAAGCATAATTTTTTTACTATCAGGTAATATCGGTGTGTTGAGGCACACCCAGCAAAGCCCACTCCGCCGTTAGGGGAAGGCTATATAATAGATAAGTTACAGAGAATCCCTGCACCTGTTTCCAAAAACGAAACATGAGAGGACAATCCCACATCCAGTCTTTGACTGTTGCACCCTAGCAACCACATTTTGGGCAAGTATCAGTGTCGGAGATGCCCATAACACAGCGTCTATGTGGGGAAAGATAACATATATATATATATAGAAGAAGGCAATGTCTTCCAGGAGTAGTGGAACGAGCGTAGCAAGTGTTTTATTGAATATTGAGGAAAAATTTGCAGCCACGTAGTATAGTGCCTAGGGCAATTGGGGTATGTAATATTTGATAGTAGGTTGAAATGGCTCTTCTGCCTGAAGTTGGTGTAAATAGGAGCGTGTCTAGGGCATTAGTCTTGCCAGTAGGTGAGAGACATTTCAAGACTAAGCTTGCATAATGTTGAGCTTGGTACATGGCCAGAGCCTCAGAGCCTGCGACCGGGGAAGGGTGTATTTGTCTGCTATGTGAAGAACTTTCAAGGGAACTGATGCGGCTTTGTTTACAAGGGCCTTAATATGTATAATCCCTTTATTTTTCCACGACTGGAAGGGTTATAGTGCCTGACCATCTTGGAATTCTGGGTTCGCCATTAGAGGTAAAAACAAGGAGTGGTGGCTGTTCAGGTTATTTTTATGTCTCGTATCATGCCAGACCTTCCAAGGCGTTAAGGGGATTTTGAGCTATTAAGGGTATTACCTCCTGTTTATGACAATGTAAAAATGATATTACATGTAGGTGAAGTAGGAAAGATTGATCTATGACTATCTGTGTGGTTAGAGGTTTAGTGTATCCAGTCCCTAATGTATCTGAGGATGCAGGCATGGTTATAAATGTGAAAATTGGGAAGATTCGTGCCTCCATTGGCCACGGGTTGCTGTAGTTTCAATAGACTTATCCTTGGTCGTTTGTTTTGAATATAAACTCACGGAATACCTTATTAACGTATAATAATAATGGCAACATTTGTAGGGGGTACAACCTGAGGCGTTTTCTTCCAACTACCTTGCCACGGGATGCCTGTATGAAGCAAGCCCTTTTGGGCGCAGTAGCATCTCTCACTCAGAACAGAGTGGTGATCCCAGTGCTTCTGGGAGTGAGAGAAGGGATTCTATTCGATTCTCTTTCAGGCCTATTCTAAACCTGAAGTCCCTAAACAAAAATTTATGGGTGGATCACTTCAGGATGGAGTCCCTACGGTCGGTTCTACAGAGTATGGAGCCGGTGAGGTTACTTCATCTTCAGTTCCAGGCCCTTCCCTTTGGACTGGCAATGGCGCCAGTGTTGACAAAGTTTATGGCTGTCATGACAGCAGCATTCAGTCACAGGTGACTCAGACGCTACAGTTTCTAGAAACTCATTTACATCAGTATTTCCACTGAAGGAGAAAGCCGAAGGAATACGGCAGCTTGTGATACTGGTCCTCCAGAACATCAGTTTGGACGTGTTTAAAGCTGTTGGGGCAAGATGGTGACTGCCTTTAAGATCTTACATTATGCTCGATTCAATTTCTGGTTAATTCAGTGGAACATTCTGAACTGTTTCTCTGGCGACCCAAAAGCCATGAAGCAAGAGAGGATTCTTTTGTCACAAGAGACAAGGGTTTCCCTGCAATGGTACATCTGGAAAACCTTCAGTTGGGTTGATCTCTACAGACCTGGTCCTATATTGTGGTTACAACAGATGTGAATCTCAGGGGTTGGGAAGCGGTCACTCTGCACCTCAGGCTTCAGGAACTCGGACGGAATCATCTCTCCCGATAAATGTGTTGGTGCTCAGAGCCATATTGAAGGCTCTTCAATGGGCCAAGGAGGTCTTAACTGGGTTTCCAGTTAAAATCCAAAATCGGACAATGCCTTGGCTGTGGCCTATGTAAACCTCGAGGGCGGCACTCGCATCCAAATGGCTATGTTGGAAGTGTCAGATTTTCCAGTGGGTGGAACTTCATGTTCTGGCTCTATCTGCAATTTTGATTCCGGGGATCTGGAATGTAGAGGCAGATTTCCTCAGCAGAACACAGCTACAGGAGGGAGAGTGGGCCCTACATCTGGAGGTATTCCGGACTCTGGGGCTCCCGAAGGTGGATTTGATGGCCTCCTGGCACAATTGTCAAGTCCCTCAGTTTTGTTCCAGGAGCAGGGATACGTTGGCGTGGGCTGTGGATGCCATGACAGTGCCTTGGGACTTCAGGCTGGCATATGTCTTCCCTCTATTTCCCATGATAGCTTGAGTACTCAAGAGGATAAAGGATTAAAAGACCTGGGTCATTCTGGTAGCACTAGTTTGGCCCAGAAGGGCTTGTTATTCAGACATTCTCCAACTGTTGGCAGCACCACCCTGGCATCTTCCTCTTCATCCAGATTTGTTAAGACAAGGACCTTTCTTCCATCAGGACCTAGCTCGGATAAATTTGATGGCCTAATAGCATAAAATGGTGAAGTACGTTTTTAAAAATGCATTCCATTTAATGACAGCATAAAAACACATTTCTTAAAAAAAACACAAATGAAAAGCACTGGATTCCTTAGTGTATGAATCCTTAATGAACAGAGACTGGCAATTACCGGATAATATGGAACGGTCAGCTAAGCAGTTCCAAAAGAGCATAATGTCACTCCACAGGCGGATCAATGTGCTGGGCTATTGGTGTGAATCCTCTAGTTCCACGCTCTCCCTTCTGGCAGTAGTGCAGTCCACCAATGCATTTCTTCCTCTATGAGGACTTTTTCAAGACCTTGAAAAGTCCTGAAAGAGGAAGAAACTCCAGAAGGGAGAGAGTGGAACCAGAGGATTTACACCAATAGCCCAGCAAATTGATCTGGCTGTGGAGTGACATTTATGCTCTTTTGGAACTGCTTAGCTGACGGTTCCATATTAGCCAGTAATTGCCAGTCTCTGTTCATTAAAGATTCATAAGGCCCCCATACATTATGCGATTTGGTCCCGATTTTACCCGATTCAGATGGAACGGGCAGTGAAATCGGGCCAAATCGCAAGTCCAGACACCCGGTCCAACCCGATGCGCATCGGAGTCGGGAGGTCGGACCGGCTGCACATAAGATTTGCTAAATCTTATGTGCAGCCGGGCAGAGGACGCAGGAGCAGGAAGCTGTGCTCCGTGAAGGGAGCAGGGTGGCTGGGATGCTGCAGGGCGGATGTCGGAGGACGCTGCTAGTAGGGCAGAGGCAGCAGACGCTGCAGTGGACAGTAACAGAGGCGGCAGTAATGGAGAGCAGGGCAGGGGGAGCCGGGAGCTGTCAGTGCTGGAAAAAAAAAAAAAACATACAATGAATGGGCAGCCCTATGATTGGCTGAGTGCTCTCTTAGCCAGTCTGCAATTGGCTAAGAGAGCGCTTAGCCAATCACAGGCTGCCCATTCATTGTATTGGTGTTTTTTTTCAGCACTGACAGCTCCCGCTTCCCCCTGCCCGGCTCTCTGTCACTGTCCCCCGCAGCATCCCCTGCATGCTGCCTCTGCCCTTCTAGCAGCATTCCCCACCAGCAGCGTCCCCGCAGCTCAACATTTTAAATAGGATTTCTCCCGCCGCTACACCGGACCCTGCGGCGAGCGGGAGAATAGAAAAAAATCCTATTCAAAAGACTGGGTGGCTGCTGATTGGCTGGAAGCTCAGGGGGTCACCCTGTGCAGGACCAGTCAGACAATGCGACGACGGTGGCTTATATCAACCACCTGGGCGGCACTCGCATTTGGGCTGCCATAGCAGAAACCTGCCACATTTTCAATGGGCAGGGAAGACTGACTTACTGAGCCCTCAGACTCTGGATTCTGGCAAATGGGACATTCATCCGGAGGTACCGTTTGAGCCCTTGCGGTCAGTGGACTTTTGTTGGCTCACCTGAAAGACTATTTTCCTGTTGGCAATTGCTTCAGCCAGGAGAGTGTCTAATCTGTCACCTCTGTCTTGTAGGTCCCCATATATGATCTTCCATTCTGATCGGGCAGTCCTTAGAATGTTCCCTCTCACCTCCCTAAGATGGTCCCAGCCTTTCAGGGGCCTGATGTTCTCCTGCACAGTCTTCCTTGGATGTTGTCCGTGCCTTACGCATCTATGTGTCCTTCCAGAAATCAGACTCTCTCTTTGTGCTCCATGGGTTTCAAAAGAGAGGTTGCCCGCTGGATACGCTCTGTCGTCAGGCAGGCATACTTGGACACTTCCCTCCAGGTTCCTGCAGGGGTCCAGGCTCATTCCACTAGGTCTGTGGGTGCGGCTTGGGCTGTTCGGTGCAACAGCTGAGCAGATTTGCAAGCAGTCAACTTATTCGTCCGCAAATACTTTCTTGCGCTTTTATGCATTCGATATGTTTGCCTCCCAGGACTCGTCTTTTGGCCAGAGTGTACTTACTGCAGCACAGGCTCATCCCCACCCTTTGGCTGCTTTAGGACGTCCCAGCGTTAGCCTGTGGCCCCTGACGTGTCCAGAATACTAAAAGGAGATTTATGTCTTACCGGTAAATGTCTTTCTTCGAGGACATCAGCTATTTATTTTATAGTTACCTAGTTCCTCTGTTGTGCAAACTAGAATGTGTTCAGAATGTGTTTCTGTATGATGCTTCTCTTTTGTCTCCTGCCTTGGCTTGTTGAAAAAAAAAAAAAACTGAATTGCCTGGCCTGGAGGTGGGGATGATCTTGGTCTGCCTGGGAGGCAGAAGTAGTTTAACCTCTTAGGTACTGGTAGCCATCTCTCCCACTCCACTACCCAGTGTTGGCCTATGGCCCCTGACAACCTCGAATAAAGATTTTACAGGTAATACATAAATCTCCTTATCAACAGGTATAGTCTTTGCAGAAAGGAATGCTGCCGAGTTGTGCTCAGAACCCTACATCCAAAAGTAACCTCTGCAGAAGTCAAAGAAATAGAAACATGGGGCCGGAGGACTATGTAGCCACCTTGCACAGCTGCTCAGCAGCACCATGGCAAGCTACCCACCAAGACACTGCCATGGCTGAAGAAGCAAAATCCACGACAGCATATGCATGGCAGACGGTTAAGCAAATCAACCTAGCCAAGGTCTGCTTAATAGTCTGTCATGCCAGTTTGTAAAACCTATAAAAGCACAAAAAGGAATCAGACTTACAAATGTCCAAAGTGCAGTATACATAGACTGAGGGCCCAGACAAGAACCAAAATAGGTCTCTGGCTAATCATCAAGAGAGTGAAAAGCTGGGACCATTATCTCCCAGTTGATATGGAACCGAGAAACCACCTTTCTTAGAACCTAGTCAAAAGAATGGCCCAGTTCTGGTGAAAAAAAATCAAAAACAGAACACTACATCACACTTCGGCCCAAAACCCTTTGGACTGATGCAATAGCCAAAAGGAAGACTATTTTCCACATGAGCCAGCGAAGGTCCGTCACAAGGAGTAGACTGAAGGATCCGAAGAACAAAAACACAAGTCCCATGGAGCTACCAGATGAACAAATGGATCCTGCAAATGTAGAGTCCCTTCAAAGAACATCAGGCATCAATGCAATCTGCCTCTGCAAGAGTACAGAAAGAACTGAAACCTGCACCTTCCAAGAAGAAAGGTGAAGGGCCAAATCCAGACCCACTTAAAGAAAGGATAGGAACTGGTATAAGGCAAAGACCTGGGGTTACGATCGCTGTCTGAACACCAAGAAAAGCAAGACCAACAAACCCAGTGATAAATCCTCACTGGAGGAGGGTTTACAGGTATTCACCCTCGTATGAATTTGAATATTCCTTAGTTCTCAGGACAATTATTTCAAGAGCCACTCAGTCAAAGCGAGCCACACTAGGTCCAGATGATAGCACTGACCCTGCAACAAAAGATCCAGTCACAGAGGGACATCAATAGACACGCCTAGAAGGTCTGGGTACCAAGCTCGGCCAGCCAAATCGGGAAGCCACCAGGATCAGTGCCTCTCTGTCTCCAGTAGCTCTGGATCGAGAGAGACCTGGGCAGGGAGGGGGGTAATGACCTACTAGAAGCACTACCAGGTACTTGGTGTGAGGCCAGTACATCGGTAGCACCAGATTGAACCTGAACTAAATGATGGACCGCCCAACATTCCAGAATGTTTTTTTTTTTTTATTGGAAGGCAGCTCTTAGTTTCCCACTGACCCTGAAAGGATATGGCCGGTTTCTACACTTCATCTGCGCAGACTGGAATTGGTGGTGAAGGGCAGCCCCAATACAAAAGGGTCTGCCCTTTTTCAATTAAAACCCCTGGAGCCATGGACCTAGAGGATCAGTGTTTGCATCAGGATGCATCAATGGGATTTGTGCCATTGAACCAGAACTTCCATCTGAAGTGGTCAGACGTAAAACAGAGCATACTCCACCATGTCGAAGGTTTAGATAAGAGAAGTCAGGACCCACATGTACACGGTGGAATGATTTAATACATGCAGTGACTTAAGAACTTACAAATGTACTTCTGAATTTGGCCCCCAGGTGGAAATCAAAAACTACTTCCACCAATTGAGAATCCATTCGTGAGATTGAAGTTGAGTTATAGCACGCTGAAGGTGATCTAGGGACTGGACCAGGAGAAGATAGTCTAGGTATGGGAAAATCCTGCCCCCCTACTCCTGCATCTTAAACATGCGGCCACAAATTTTGTGAAGCAACCCCGATGTGCTGCCTAAGATCAGGCCAAAGGTGCTGGTCCACTGACCAACATGAGTTGTTGGAGCAGCAGCACAGGTGACCTATAAATGCCATGCACTGGCTGCTTAATAAGAAATAAATCAAAAGTTGAGGCTGCTGACAGCAGCCCTCATTCTACGAGCACCTGCCAGCACCAAAAAAAATAATAATAATAATCAATAAATAGGCCCTTATTTCTCCTGCTGAAATCTGCACAAGCATCAGGAAACCTTAGGGACAGAATCTTCATCTACTCACAATAAGTGACACTTCCCAGGCCAGATGACTGCATCTGATGCTTCTCCGATCTAGCAGTGGAGGCAGATACCATAACCCTTACCAGAACACCCCCTGCATCAGCTTTGTCATCTCTGCAGTATACAGACAACTCCTGTCAGGCATTGGAAAGAACAGGAGGCTGAAGATGTTATGGGGGTAAAAGCTTAGCCAAATAACAGAGTTGAGACTGTATATACCCAGTGTTTGTTATTGTGTTAACCAGTTCCTGCAAATACTGTTGTTACATTGTCACTGTTTTTGGTCACTGGTGAGAGCTGATTTACAGCGACAAAGACAGACAGCACAAGAAATTGTCCAGGGACTCACAGAAGAGGTGGAATAAGGGTCATGTGAGGAAAGTGAAATATTATATATACGTACACCACAAATCCCTTGGCGGTCTTTATTAAAAAAAAGAAAAGAAACAAGTAGCAGCAACGCAGAATCTGTAATGGATATACAACAAATGGAGGAGTACAGGGGTGTACTGGGAGGGAGCAGGGTGCTTATTCCAACTTCTTGTTTCGAGCCAGAACCAGTCTCTTCTTGTGTTCCCAGTAGGACTCTGTTTTTCTCGGACCAGCAGGGGCCTTTGCTCTGGGTTGGGTCTCACTGCAACAAGACAAAGTTACGTCAAAGAGAATCTCGCTACAACATAAGAACATGGGGGAAGAGAAGCTCAGGAGCATCGCATTACAGCTACATAACATCATAGAGCACAGAGGAGCAGAATTCCCCAACCTGTCAGGGGAACTTTTATTTGTTGCACTTCAACAGCATCACATAGACTGGTGAATTGACAGTTAAAACCACCCCATCTTTTTAGGTGAAAAGCAAATTCACAGATACTGTACCGAATAAATATAAATGTGTATAACTGATATATCATATTGCTAGCATGTCACATCTCCAAGAAATGGTCGGATTTACTGTAAATCCCAACATCACTCATCTCTATAAAAGATGTGACAATAGCATATGAAGGCAATTCTTATTAAGTGCAACCTGCTCTGAGATCATCTCTGCAGCCCATGAGCAGGTAAAGTTAGGGAGTGTTGAAAGTAAATCGGTCCAAGGTCCCTAATTTGTAGCAGCTGCCATAGGCAGAACACAGTAAGCAGTATGAGGAGCGATTACTGACCTATAGACAAATACCACATAGCCACTAACTGCATTCGGTACATGTGGAACTAGTACAGTGACAAGAAGCTCCAGAAAACCAGGAATGTCAGGAAGACCAGGGAAGAGCAGACCACGTCCCTGGTGATTAGTGCAGGGCGCACCTAATGCTACTAAAAATGAGATTGGAACAAGGAGACAATCCTGTCAGGCGTTATATGGTCTATGCTAGATCTGTAGGAAGACGTGTGTTTGGTGAGCACAGCATGGACTGTTATTATGGAGAGGAGGTTGGTGGGGTATGCAATCATTAAGCCTCAACAAGGAGAGCTGGGTTAGTCAGGCAGTCAGCTGGGCTATGCCATCTCTAATTGGGCCATTAAACTGCATTACCTGCTGTTATCTGAGCCTGTTTGGGTCTGTGTTTCAGGACCATGGACACCTCTGTCCAGACCTTGTCCCGTCTCCTGTTGAGATCACAACAGAGGTCATTTGAAAGAGGATCAACTGACACTATGGCAATGCAGTCGATCACATAGATGGCCCATGGGTGATGGAGTGAAGGACATGCAGGGGCAGATAATGAGCATGCGACACAGAGCAGTGTGGCGGGGAACCAGATTACAGGTAAAATCACTGCACCTGTTGGGTTCCCTGCTCCTCCTCTTTTTCCAGTTTCTCCAGCTCTTTTTTGGCCTGTTGCAGTCTCCTCTGTATGGACTGATTCTCCTGTTAATAACAGTCAAATTCAATCTATGGCACCATGCAATAACCACACTCCCTACCTCGAAATAGAGAAATACAGACAAAGGGGCTTATTATAGATGTACAAATCACTGGAAGATTTAAGTCTCCAGTAATTTAATTTGGATTTCCATTACATTGGATTGTATATATAAAAGAAAAAACTATGGAATTTCTTCAAAAAAACACTCAAATTTACTTTGTTAGTGTAACTTTGAATTTCCTTGTAATTAAAGTTTTTTTTTTTTTTTTTTTAGAAGAGCACTTAACTTTTAGCTTTAGAGTCTGTAACAATCCCCCTAATGTGCTATCTCCTGGAAAATTTCTGTGCAGAACAATTAAAGACAATTTTTTTTTGTAAAGACTTATGCACCACCCCTGCAATATGTATACATGAATGTCTTATGAACTCAGAGAAAGGGATTTATCGTTAAGTACCAAAATACTGTTTTCTCTTTCCTCCATAGGATATGCTGCTAGTCATTACTAGAGCCTCCCATGTGGGTGGTAGAGCGCTGAGGATCCAGCAAAACAGCACGGCTAAACTTTCCACCACTGTAAAAGGGTCACATCTATAAAACTTCATAAAATGTGCGTTTAACTGCCGAAGTAGCAGTACGACAACTGCAATGCAAAGACTTCCCCCCAGGTGGCCACCCAGGAAGTACCCACCGAATGGGTAGAATGAGCACAAACTGAAGCTGGCACTGGAAGAGAAGCCGCAGTGTAAGCCTGGCAAATCGCAAACTTTAACCAATGAGCAATCGATTGACTTGAGCCAACTGAGCTGGTTTGCCTTGTACAGTACAGATAATCTGTCTACTGTAACTGAGCCATCCTGTCTACATAGAGAGCCCGTACCACATCCAATTACTTTGTAGAAGCCGAGAGACAACAGTGGTACCACAATAGGCTGATTTGTGTGGAAAGTAGACACCACCTTTGGCAGGAAATTCGGATAGGTACGGAGCTCTGTCCTCTTCTCATGAAAAGAGCTAAAGGGCAGAGCTCCCACCTCAGCGAACAAGCAACAAGGCAGTCTTCCAGGATAGAAACTTTAACTCCACAGACTCCAAAGGCTCAAACAAAAACGACTTCAAGAACTGCAGTATCAAAGTGAGGTCTCATGCAGCAGTTGGAGGGACAAAAAGGCAGCTGAAGCCAAATGACCCCTGGAGAAAAGTCTGCACATCAAGCAACGTCCCTAGAAAAAAAACTATCCGAGCAGAAACCTGCACTTTCAGGGAAGCAAGTGCAGACCCACCTTAAAGCCAAAATGCAGAAAACAGTGAAGATTACTCAGTTGATGCCTCTCACACCAAGGAATATGTGCCTTCCATATCCTGTAATAATGTGCAGAAGTCACTGGCTTATGGACACTGATCATGGCTGGAATAACCTCCGATAGAATACCTAGTCTCCTCAGGACTTGCGCCTCCAATAACCAACAGCCGCCTTAAGCCTTGATAGTTGAAACGATTATTGATCCTGAAGAAGACGTGTTAGCACGTCAAAATGCGTTGAGCCACCAGAGCCACTATTTGTTCCAGCTACCTATTGCACCTGCCATCTAACTACCCGGACCAGCTTGAAAAAATGAAAAGGATTGCACAGCCTCAGTCCATATACCAAGGCCCACTTGGGTGTATTGAAACCATCTCACCCGCAACATATTGCCTTTCCACTTAGTTAATCCGGATCCATATTGCTGGATAATTCTCCGGGACTCTTCGGATGCTATCAGGTGGTCTGCCACTGACTGGCAGGGTGCGGGGAGATAGAAGGCGCCTTCTATCTCCCCGCACCCTGCCAGTCAGCGGCAGACCACCTGATAGCATCCACCGGTCCGGCTCAACATCCCTTGGCTTACCACAGCACACCGCGGATACGCTGAGTCCCGCCATCAGCCGCTAACACAGGCAGCGGCAGCAGGTACACGGGCACATTCCCCATTGCACCCTGCATTTGGGAAGTGCTCATACATCACACTATTGCTTACCCAGCGCTACCTTGTGCACATCACACCTGGGGTCCCAAGTAATAGACAGTATTACCAGTCTACAATCTACATTAAAAAGGAACACTGTGTCGACACATGCTGTGTCAACAATCCAAACACAGCGTTTGCCACATATCCTTTCAGCAAGCCGGTAATTTTTCATCTACAGTATCTTTCTTTTGATTCATCAGGAGCAGTTTACTAACTTTGTATCTATTTGCAGAAAACAATTAACTATGTGTCTATTTATACTGCTCCAACAGTTCTAAATCAGTGTTTTCCACTTGCCATTAATTGACTCTATTTACAGAAAGCAAGTTATTCTAAACACTGGTTCTTCACCAGTGTGTTCCACCTGCCAATATTTGATTCTATCCTTAAAAAGCAATTTATTCTAAATACTGTTTTTTTCTATTACTGTACATTAATTATTTATCTCCTTTGACCCTGTAAATGGCCGACTGTTAAAACCCTTGGGTACTGACCCCCATATGCACCCCAAGACAACGGTCCTGAGCATAGACAGCTGACTTGTTTACCGTATATAAAATTATCAGACCAATAAAAAGGGTCTAGTGTGATGCGCCACTGCCATCTGCAGCCAAACAGTACCAATTTTGACATATTGCCACCATACCCCGCTGGTTTGCCCAAACCCTCTCCGAACTTGGAAGCCAAGCAGTGGAGGGCCGGGATAGTACCCAGGTGGGAGACCCCTGGGGAAGACCAGGTGTGGCAATATAAACATAAGGGAGGCAAGCCGCCACATCAATTTAACTACTGTATTCATGACTGCCAAGGAGAGCTGCTGTTATTAGAGACCATCGATTTATAAGGCTGTGACCTATCTTTGGTAAACCATTTTGTATACCTATCGTGCAATATCAGCACAGGATTATATCGATTCACAAAGGGAACCAAATCATTTCTCTGCCTATGTTCATTGGTAATTGTACCTTTGAAAAACTCAGTGCACAAATGATAAAGTAAAGTGTGAGATAATTATTATTCCTTAAACAATAATAGTTTGAGGACCACACTACATTTTTAATCAAATCAATTAATTGAATTCAGAGTGCCATTTATTTTAATAAAGTCTTTAATAAAAATTATGTCTTAAAACAATCATTAAATACATGTAAATTTAAAAAGGAGTGCGCCCAAAAAGCGTTTTTTCTTTCTTTGTCAGGCCTTCCTTGACAAAACCCCAGTGTATAATCATTGATCCTAAACACTGGGCGCACCGCCAACCCCATAACTACTAGAAAGTATATCTCAAAGTAGTTCTTATTTAGTTGGTTTCCAGATTAATAGATTAATTCTCAGTCTGTGCGGATCTACACCCTCTCTTTTGTACAATGAGAATGACCGCCAACTTCTCTTTAGGCACCCTTTTTCAGAAACCTCGGAAGGAGAGGGAAAGGAGGAAATGCAAATGTCAAGTGAAACAGCCATGGTGCTGTCAAAGCATCCACCGCCAGAACATCGTGGTCCTGGAGGTCTATTTGAGGAAGACCACAAAGAACCACCAACTGCTGAAGCACCTACTGGTGAAGGGATCATTCCCCTGGATGGAAATCCTGTTGGCTGAGATAATCCGCCTCACAGGTTTCCACCCCAGGAATGAACATTGTGGACTGATGATGGGTCTGACCTCTCTCATTGCAGCTCTGCTTTTTTTGTTCTGCCATGTTTGGTAAAATACACTGTGGCTTTGTCCGACTGAATTTGTATGGCCCTGCCCTTTAGAAGAGGGGGGGGGGGGGGGGGGAGAGACGGACATGGCACAAAGAGCTCTGTATATTTCTCTCAATTGAAGAAGCAGTGAGGATTCCAGAGGAGACCAAAGACCTTGGCATCAGTCATCAGGAGGACCCAATTTATAAGTCCAAATTGACACCACAAGAGATAGTTTCGACTGTGGCGATAGACTTGACCAGCTGTTGAAGACGCAGATGAGATCCCGACCATTGGGAATGTAGATCCAATTGAAAGGTTCTGGAAAGGAACCTTCCATTCTGCGTTGCCTTGAACATGGCAACCATCTTTCCTAACATCCTGATGGACAGTGACCCTCCTGGGATGCAAGACCTGGCAGACTAAGATCTGAATTGCCCACACCTTGTCCCCTGGGACATAAATTCTCTGACTGACAGTGTCCAAAATCATACCCAGGTAAATAATTATCTGGGTTGGAACCAATTGGGATTTGCTGAAATTAATTATCCAACCATGCGACACCAAGACCTGATGCGTCAAAAGAAAATGGATGAAAAGCTTTCAAGGTAGGAGTCTACAGGAGCAGGTCTTCCAGAGGGTATTATATTCACCCCTTGGAGTCGTAAGTGAGCTATTATCACTGCCATCACCTTGGTGAATACCCGAGGAGAGCCTGAAACTGGTAATGAGATTACTTCATCGGAAACCTGAGGTACTGTTGATGGGGCTTCCAAATGGGAACATGCAGATAGGTGTCCTTGATGCCCAATGACATCAGGAACTCTCCCTCATCCAGGTTTGCAATGATGGAGTGCAAAGACTCCATCTTGAAATCTCTGAATCCATAAAAGGATTTAGAGATTTCAAAAGTTGCCCAAAACTGAGCCGTCCGGCTTGGAAACCACAAAAAGACTTGCGTAAAACACTTTGTTTCGTTGATGAGATTGAACTAGGACCAACAATTTGTTTATTGCTCCTTGTACTACCGGGCATTTTTCCTCTGAAACTGGAAAACCCATCTTGAAGAACTGAGGTGTAGGCATGGACTCGAACTCTAACCTGTACCCTTCTGCAATGATGATGTTGACCTTCGCATCTGAACTTGTTTGCTCCCAAACCAACTTGAAATCCTTAAAGGTGCACTCCCACTCTGGGATCTCCCAGGTTAGATGGAAGGCAGTCATGCAGAGGGCTTAGAGACTGACGGAGTCAGATTGAGAAGCTGGGGTAGATGATTTCCCAAAAGGAATGAAATGAAGGTCCTGCAAACTGTCTCCAAGGAGGAGTAGGATTTGTGGGCAGAAAAGTGGATTTATCTCCTGTAGACTGGGAAATCCACCTGTCAAGTTCTTTACCAAATAAAGCCTCTCCTCTATCAGTAGGGGGCTTTCCACCCCCTTCACTTCTGCTCCATGTCTGCTTGCCACTAATTCAACCACAAAGCCCTCCTGGAGGAAATAGTTATAGCAGAAAATAAGAAGCAAACTGGCATCTCTAGATGAGTCACCTAGATAAGCTGCAGCTTCTCTAATGTTCTCTGCTAAAGTAATTCGTTGAGTGGTCAGAACTGTCCTGTAACCCTGCAGATAACTCATCAGACCAAATTTTAATAGCCTTATTCACCCAAGATGCTACCATGGTTGGGCATAAGGCGACCCTGTGAAGAAAATACTTTTGAAAATATTTTCCAACTTCCTATCAACTGGATCCTTTAACATTGTATATCTAGGCACTGGGAGGAATGATTTATTGGTCACTCTAGAAACTAAAGAGTCCACAATTGGCAGAGTGTCCCATGGGAAAAGGGTATG
Organism: Crinia signifera; assembly: GCF_055691185.1. NCBI lineage: Eukaryota > Metazoa > Chordata > Amphibia > Anura > Myobatrachidae > Crinia > Crinia signifera. Next base: position 17,079,728 of record NC_139224.1, on the reverse strand, counting down.
AAGCAAATATTCGCTTTGGAATAGTAATTTTGTCTGGGTGAGCCCAGACTGCAGCGAAGTGCTTAATCCAGTTCCTAAGAAGTTGAAAAAGTTAACGTGGATTTAATTTTCCCTCCAAAAAAGGAAGGCTGCATAGGAGTAGTTTCAAAATCTGCAAACTCTTTGTCTAACCACATGAATTAAACCGTCTATATCCTGAACAGAAGCCTTTGCAGAGATATTAGAGAAAATACAATTTATTACCTCTGGTGCTCCACGAGAATGTGACCGGGTCTCCTGGACACATTTCTAAAGCTGGCCTGGGAGTGGGACATAGAAGGAGAGTAGCCCGGCTTCACTAATCACCCATCTATACTCCAATAATGACTTCCAGCGTATCCTATGGATGAAAGACTGCATCTACACATTGCTTTTTAGTAGGATGCAGTCGAACAGGAGCTATTTAGCAGGATGCAGGTGCTATGCCATAGCCAGGAGACACGCGTCACTGGGTCCCGTGGCCAAAACATTGCACACCCTGACTAGTCAGCCCAGGCTGGGAGTTCTTGGGGAGGTAGGGACCCCCCTCCCTCTCCAGGGCACCCCAGGCCTGGGCTGAATCCTGGGGCTATCCTCTGCACCAGATAGCTGGTTTAAAGTAATATTGTCCTGTACAGTGAGACTACAGGCCTGCCCCACATACTGGTACTTGGGAGAACCACAGGAACCAGCATGTGGAGCATTAAACACCCGCTGGTATCTACAGCCTGCTGGAAAAGGAAATATTAAAATAAAAACACAAAAACCTGTTTATAAAATGTTTTATTAAACATTCTTCATTTTTCACCCAGGGCAGCTTGGGTGGCGTCTTCACTTGGGGGCAGCGGCTTTTTAAGCCCTTTTGCATGGCCGCCGCCTCCCAGTGTTTTCAGGAGCTTTTCTCCGCTCCTCCACCATTAGATATATAGCCAGCTCAAGGGGGCGGGCGATGATGCGGGGAGCCATGATTGGTTTGCCGTGGCCATTTTGAATTTTTTTTCACAATGCCACTGCAGACGATGGGTACCCGGAGTGCCGCCCTGTGTAAACACATACATTGAAATGTATGCGTTCACTTTGAGATCCGGCCATCCCGATCTGCCGCCACATATGTGTAGACGGCCACACAGGAGCCTGTGTGCAAGCTTCTTGCGACACAGCGGGTCCACGCAATGTGTGGCCGCAGCCAAATAAATATTTCAGCTATAGAGCACAATATGTGGACTATAATCTAAGACTACAGCAAGAAGCCACTCTGATAGTGGTCTATATAGTACTCCTGTAGTAATTATAATGATTATATTCCCTTAAATCTCTTCCCAGTCAGATCTGCACAAGAGAAGATGATCCTTGAATTTAACAGATACTTGTCCCTGATCTGGACTGAAAACATCTTATTGTTCTTTCTTCCATCAATGTTGGTAAAAATGAATCTTAAAGTGACAAAGCTTCAGCCACATTTACATAGACCGCAGGTCTGGAAGTGTTAAGACTCTGCCAATGACCCATCTTTATCTGAACTGCAGAACTATAAGTAAAGCGAAAACTCTCTGGGAAAAGTTGTAGCCATGTTTGATAAAGTCGTAAAATTACATTTAGCAGCCGTGAATGATCCACAAGTATAAAAAGTTATTATAGATTTGTTCAATTACTAGGGTTATAAAGTGTAAAGATAGAAAAAGCATTCAGTTTCAGAGAGAAAAGTCTAGAGATGCCAGCTAGCCTATCTTCAGATGGGCCTCACATTATCTACAATGCACGCAACAGTGGTCACGGGACGCACAACAGCCTGCCCAGCAAAAGCAGGTACAAGCTATTTCTGGAACCTAATTACTTGGGATACTCAGTGTGGCTGTAATTATGCTTTAACCCCTCTTCACTGGTACTCCAGAGAATATTCCTGGCTGTGCTCCTGTGATCAGACTGGCAAACCCAGAAAATTCTCGAGAGTACCAGGGTCTACCCCAACTCCGGCTGGCCGCCCCTGTCTCTTATTCCCTGGCTGTGTGCGAAGTGACCTGGTAACGTCGCGCCGCAAACTGCCAGGGGGCAGGGCTGGGCAGCGGCTGATGTAGTGCTCAGTGGCGCTGCCTGGCCCCAGGAGAGGCAATGGTGGTTTTTATTTAAGGGAGCGCTCCCCCCAAAAAACAATCACACCACTGAAGGGGTTAAAGCAGCGTGTAAGTGTTTGGGCTAGTATATGGAAGGAGAGGAGGCAGTAATATTACTGTACATAGGAGGACACCAACCTTCATCTCCTTCTGCTGGAGTAGCATCAGATCCCTTTGGGACTTCTTGATCTTCTCATGTAGAGCCAAATTTTGCTGTCAGAGAGAAGCAGTTTAAGCACATAGCGCAGGCTGTAGATAAAGTACAACACAGGTGCAGGGATTCCATGTTCCTCAGTACATACAGCGTGACACACGTGGGCAGGAATCTCACGTTTCTCAGTACATACAGCACGACATATGTGGGCAGGGATCTCACGTTCCTCAGTACATACAGCACGATACACGTGGGCAGGGGATCTCATGTTCCTCAGTACATACAGCATGACCTGAAGGTGCAGGAATCTCACATTCCTCAGTACATACAGCACAACACACGTGGGCAGGGATCTCATGTTCATCTGTACATACAGCATGACATGAGGGAGCAGGAATCTCACGTTCCTCAGTACATACATCACGACACATGTGGGCAGGAATCTCACGTTCCTCAGTACATACAGCACAACACCTGTAGGCAGGGACCTCATATTCCTCAGTACATACAGCATGACATGAGGGTGCAGGAATCTCATGTTCATCTGTACATAACACGCATGGTGGATGTGATTACCTTGTGCAGTAATGACAGCGTCTGATGCCGGATTAGCGTATCCTTACAGGAGAACTGCCGGCGGCACAGCAGACACGCCATTTTCTTCCAATCCGTTAATTTATCATCTTTGCCGCTACTGGCGATAGGGGCGATAGGGGCAACTGGTTTAGGAATCGGCTTTGGGGCAGGAGGTGGGGGAGGGGGCTTCCTGCGCAACGGGGGCAGCAGCACTTCTTCCTGCTCTTCCTCTTCATCACTGTCGCCATATTCTCCAATCAGCTTGATCAGAGGGTTCTCCTTTAGCTTCATAGAAACACACAGAAAGGATGAGACAGGGAGATGGGACAGAGTTTGCTGCTTGACACACTGAGCACTATGTGCACGTCACAGGATGCGTGGGGAACCCTGGCCAGATGGGAACCATTAGCAGAGGACTGCTCTGACACTAGGCCACCTGGAGCCTAGTGTCACACAAGCGGCCTCTAAAATCCTACTGCAGCTAAGGACCAGTTTGCTGGCAGTCAGGTGGCTCAGATCTCACACATGGGTGTGGCTAAAAAAGTGGCTCTTAATGAGTAGGTGTGGTATACATAAGGATACAGATTATGAGTGAAACTATGTCATTTATCCCTATGGATCTCGCCGCCACCTATAGGGTATAACTGGTAGTAATTACCTCGGGTGCTGGCTCTTCCTTCTTTGTCAGTTTGGGAGGTAACGGCCTTTTAAATGGATTTTCATTACTATCCTCCTAAATATGAAAGTTCTGTTTACTACACAGTAATATAGGAAACACAGAAAAGGTGACTTCAACATGCACAATCCCGCGAGTATGGCCTCTATAGAACATCTGTAGGGATAGGAAATCATGTCACGACATACAGCAATCTCCTGGACACAACCAAATCATCGCCGGGTATCTCATCTGCCCAGACTTGATGGGTTCCACAAGTTCATATAGAACACTGGGGCCTAAGTACAACGCTCAGAGAAACCCTGTAGGAGAAGAAAGAAGCCTTGGCTTTGCATCACTGTCCCACCTTGTCCTCTGTGAAGCCTCTTCGTGTCTGTGTCACTGGTTCCTTCACAGGAGAGCGGAGGCGCTGCTGGCCCTTTGCATGCTGAAACACAGGAGACATCCAATGTAACCATTATAGGGATCCAAGCCTGACAGTCATCTCACCAGACACCTCCTGTATGTTCTCAGTCTAAGGGAGATCTTGCTCGCCTCCCAAGTTTTCAACATTTCAGGTCCTACCAGTAATGATCCTAACCCCAATGATTGCAGTGAGTGGATTACACAGCAGTGAGCCTCAGTGGCTGGCTAATGAATGGTGAGCCCTCTGTAATAATTCCTTACCCTACAGTACACAATCACACACCTGCAGATCTAAGGACCCGCAATGTTACACACAGTATAATGAAAGAATTACCTGTGCTTTCGAAGAATCAACACTTGCATTTTTCAAAGGGTCCGTGTACTCGCCAGTTTTGGGATTAAATATATAACGTGGATATGCACTGCCAGCTGTAAAACAAAACGTTGACATTAATGGTCTTTGCAGTGGACATACCGAGGATGTGTCGCCAAGATATAGCATTTAGAGCAGAATCCTGAGCCTCTATACCTCACTGCTCCCTGCTGTGTGGGCTGGAGGATGCTGCTCCAGGAGAGCACAGCATACACTGCGCTCTCCTAGACAGGCTGCCTCTATACCTTACTGCTGTATGGCTGGAGGATACTGCTCCGGGAGAGAGCACAGGGTACACTGTGCTCTCCTGGACAGGCTGCCTCTATACCTTACTGCTGTACGGCTGGAGGATGCTGCTCCGGGAGAGAGAGCACAGGGTACACTCTGCTCTCCTGGGCAGGTTGCCTCTATACCGCACTGCTATACAGCTGGAGAATGCTGCTCAGGGAGAGAGAGCACAGGGTACACTGTGCTCTCCTGGACAGGTTGCCTCTTTACCTCACTGCTATACGGCTGGAGGATGCTGCTCCGGGAGAGCAAGCACAGGATACACTACGCTCTCCTGGGCAGGTTGCCTCTATACCGCACTGCTATACAGCTGGAGAATGCTGCTCAGGGAGAGAGCACAGCATACACTGTGCTCTCCTGGACAGGCTGCCTCTATACCGCACTACTATACGGCTGGAGAATGCTGCTCCGTGAGAGAGAGCTACAAGGTACACTACGCTCTCCTGGACAGGCTGCCTCTATACCTCACTGCTATACGGCTGGAGGATGCTGCTCCAGTAGAGAGAGCACAGGGTACACTGCGCTCTCCTGGGCAGACTGCCTCTATACCTCACTGCTATACAGCTGGAGGATGCTGCTCCAGGAGAGAGAGCACACAGGCTACACTGTGCTCTCCTGGACAGGCTGCCTCTATACCGCACTACTATACAGCTGCAGGATACTGGACCGGGAGAGAGCTACAAGGTACAATGTGCTCTCCTGGACAGGCTGCCTCTATACCTCACTGCTATACGGCTGAAGGATGCTGCTCCGGGAGAGAGAGCACAGGGTACACTGCGCTCTCCTGGACAGGCTGCCTCTATACCTCACTGCTATACGGCTGGAGGATGCTGCTCTGGGAGAGAGCACAGGATACACTACGCTCTCCTGGGCAGGCTGCCTCTATACCTCACTGCTATACGGCTGGAGGATGCTGCTCCGGGAGAGAGAGCACAGGGTACACTACGCTCTCCTGGGCAGGCTGCCTCTATACCTCACTGCTATACGGCTGGAGGATGCTGCTCTGGGAGATAGCACAGGATACGATGCAGTAAAATCTGTATTCTACTATGGTTGCATGTCTGGCTATAGTAACATATGGAGGCGTACACACACTGGCCGGCACATTCTTAACTTCTTACCATTTCCTCTCAAACCCCGGAATTTTCTGCGTAGGCGTCTGCCCCTCCTCCGGCCCTGTGAGCAGAAACAGCGCATGTTATATTGATATACAACTTCTGCTTATTATACATCTGTGTATACAGTACAGGGTTATTCCACAGCAAATCAACACAGGCATCAGATTGACCATTTCAGACCAATGACATGGGGTGCAATAAATGTCATGGGTGTACAGAACACCCCAATCTTAGGCTGATAGGACACTGCTTGTGACGTCATGTCTATAAAGCTGTAATGGTAATATAAAACCGCCATTATCCTTTTTTTTTTTTTACAAATTGCATTTGCATCTCATCAAATTGAGCTGGAGACTTGGACGAGATCTCAATGTAAACCTCTTTATGGGCTTTTTATGCTGTTTCTCAATAAAAATGAAAAAATTTCAAAATCATTATTTGACATTTTCCACAAAAGAAACAGAACAATCTCAATGGTTGATATGGTTTCTAAATCCTGCATATTTTATTCTGGGATCACAATGTGATCTGCGAAAAGCTTTGGACCGTTTGTTAAATAATGAAAACGAGGACAATCTAACCCTGTTCATTACCTTTATTTACCTCCTTACCCCATCCCTTTGATGTAGATTATGTACAATGACACAGTGAGTTAATACTACAATATTTAAGGGTTTCACGGCGCCGGAAGTGCAGAGGCTCGCGTGCCGCTCTAGCTATGAAACTTGGCAGCCTGCCAGAGGCTCTGTTTCACTGTGCGCGTGCCGCTCTAGCTCTGTCTGACTGAGCTCGTGCCGCTCTAGCTGTACGTAAACAGCGTAGCGGCCGGCCAGCAGCAGCGCTGCCCAGGCGCTGACAGGTCAATGTCACTGTGGCACTTGTAGTTCCACAGTGAAATAGGTAGCGCCTGGGCACCGCTGACAACGGGGGGTTTGTTAAAGTGGACACCCCGGCACAGCGATGCCGGGGCTTCTTAACTGTACGCGAGATTCAGACGCAACTGCGTCTGAATCTCGAGTCACATAGATAGCCGCTAAGAAGCCTGAAACCCACCCTCAGTGCCACTAGTGGACGCCACAGCTGTGGACGTGTAAATCCCACTATCCACGCTCACCCGAAGCGTGGCGAGCGCCGCGAGGGGCGGCGGTACGCGTCCTACGGCCTTTTCATACCCCCACTATCCACGTCAGCGTGGAGTTGAGAATAGATTAGTGTGGCGAGCGCAGCGAGGGGACGCGGATACCTTCACAGCTATCCGCGTCCCCTGGCGGGCTTCACAGGTGTCAGCGTCCGCTCGCCACGCTTTGGGCTCGGTGAGGTACACTAATCTATTCTCAACTCCATGCTGACGTGTATAGTGGGGGTATGAAAAGGCTTCGGTTGGGCGTGGATAGTAGGATTTACACGGTCCACAGCTGTGGCGTCCACTAGTGGCACTGAGGGTGGGTTTCAATAGTGTTCCCCTAGGGCCACGTCTGAATCCAGGCTTTCCGGCTTCTTAGCGGCTATCTATGTGACTCGAGATTCAGAAGCAGTTGCGTCTGAATCTCGCGTACGGTTTAGAAGCCCCGGCATCGCTGTGTTGGGGTGTCCACTTTAACATACCCCCGTTGTCAGCGGTGCCCAGGTGCTTACTATTTCACTGTGGAACTACAAGTGCCACAGTGACATTGACCTGTCAGCGCCTGGGCAGCGCTGCTGCTGCTGGCCGGCCGCTACGCTGTTTATGTACAGCTAGAGCAGCACGAGCTCAGTCAGACAGAGCTAGAGCGGCACGCGCACAGTGAAACAGAGCCTCTGGCAGGCTGCCAAGTTTCATAGCTAGAGCGGCACGCGAGCCTCTGCACTTCCGGCGCCGTGAAACTACACAAGTACCTATTTAAGACTTTTGTGATCATTTTAGGCCTCACATATTGTAAGAAATCTTCCTACAGATCATTGCCCCTCAGTGCTGCTACGTGATGGGTTGGAAATGGCCGAAAGATTCAAATATTTTTAGCCAGATGAGGCCCAGAGCTATCACTGGCCCAGGGGCCCTCACCCGTCATGCAGGACGAGGCCCAGAGTTATGACTGGACCAGTTCTCCCATTGGTGGAGCGTTCTAGAGGAGGGACCAGACTGATCATCTTATCTATGCCATTGTTTCACACTGAATGACAGGATCCTCACCTTTCCTGGAATCCCTTTACCCTCTATCTGAGGCTCTGGCTGTTCGTTCCTATGGGGAAGCAGAGAAGATGCTTAGATCTACTATACAATATAACAATGCACTGATGTCCCAGAACACAGTATGGAGAACAAGAAAGGTTCTAGGCTCCCAAACTGCAACTGGGAATGGGTTCAGGAGGACATTTCACCTGCTTGTGACCAATAATCTTTACACCAGCCCATGGAAACACACCACATGACTGTACTTGCACACCCCAGCGTGGCCCCCATCACCCCCGGCACAGACCCCAGTGTGGCCCCTGGCACAAACCCCCAGCAGGGCCCCCCCCAGCTTTACACTCAGTTCACATCTTCTCTCTCCAATGTCCAACAAGATACAACATATATTGTGCGGCACACGTACTTCTTCCGCCCAACTGCCAGATCCACAATGATTGGCTTCCCATCTATCGTGAGCGGTGGTTTCAGTTCACGCACCAGCACGGTCAGCCGTATCGCCTCCTGGTGTGAAGAGAACATCAATTTGTTAGCAGTGATCACATTGCCAATAAGAATTCAGTAAGGTAATAACCAAAACTCTGGCGCAGATGTACTAAGCCTTGCAAAGAGATAAACGCGAGAGTGATAAACATCCAGCCAATCAGCTCCTAACTGTCATGTTAGACAGTCTGAAAAATAGCAGTTAGGAGCTGATTGGCTGGACATTTAGCACTCTCGTGTTTATCTCTTTTTAAGGGTTAATGCATCTGCCCCAGCGTAAAATAAAGGCCCAGAGCCTAAAATGACAGCAACACCTCAGCCCTCCAAGAGCCGAATCCATTGTTACTATTAATATACTATTACTCATATTCCAAATAAATATCCTTCACAAAGCAGATTGCTCCTGATTCCTCAGTCAGCCAGACCCATCGCATCCGCCTGTACTGCTGCTCTCCATGGATCCCAAGCCCAATCCACACTAGATATAGTTTATGAATATTGTCAACGATTCCCCTTAAACTCCCGGTAGAACAATACACGCTGAACAATACCATTAATGTTATCGTTCCGTGAAGTTCCCCGCGCAGATATTTAGCGTACACTAGATGACATCATCCTCAAAATGGGGCCATTAAGCCTTAACAAGAGATAAATGCAAGGGTGATAAAGAGAGATAAACGTCCAGCCAATCACCTGCCAACTGCCATGTTACAGGCTGTGTTTGAAAAAAGTCAGTAAGGAGCTGATTGGCTGGACGTTTATCTCTCCTTATCACACTTGCATTTAGCTCTTGCTAAGGCTTAATACATCTGCCCCATTGTTTGTAATATCGCTTAGTGTGTACTGAGCTTTACACCTAGCCCCAGGAATATATACCCTGGTAATGCCAGGAGAATGATGGCAAATCAGGACTCAGTATAGAGCAGCCACAACATGGCTGCATGAATCGTGCTTTACAGTAAACGGACATAGTCCAGATTGGTAACAGAGGAGCCATATATACTGTATGCATACAGGTGCACTGCCTAGGTAGCAATGCCATCTGAATGATATGGACTACTGTCAGTAATTGTTCTATTATAATATATATATATATATATATATATATATATATATATATATATATATATATATATATATATATATATATATATATATATATATATATATATATATTATATACACACACACACACACACACACACACACAAACCCCTATAGACACAACACCTGATCTATGGCTTGTTCGTTACATAGAGTCCCATTGTACAATTCCAGAGACTGTTTCTGCAGAGTTCTTACCTGGTCCCTGTTCTAGGTTTGTGCTAAGCTCCAGTGACCCATAACCAGTGTCCATACTACAAGTATACATACACACTAAGTATTGGTATACAACAAGTCATATGGAGTGACCGGACCACCATCCTTTCTCCCACCTTGTGACTCTTCAGATCTATGAAGCCAAAGCCACGACGATCGGTTTTGCGGTTTCTCATGATGCGGACATTGCTTGCCGATATCTGCACGTAAGGTTTCAGCACTTTCACCAAGCTCTGCGCAGATGTGTTTAAGCCGATTCCCCTAACGATGACAGCTGTGTAACGGAGATGAGAAGAGTCAGAGGAGAACAATGCACACGGATGTATAAATGACACACTGGGGTCAGAGGTTAGGACATAATTAACTTTACAAGTCTCCGCCTTTAGTATCCAATAGCCAGCTGGGATCAGTATTTTCAGCATCTTCCCTACAAATCCTTGGCCGCCACATTGAAATGTGGTTCATATGTGGGCCAGAGAACCGATAAGACCCGGTGCCAAACCACAGAGAAGAAGGACGGCAGGAAATGCCATCTTTGTAGAGAACAGGCTTTCCTGGCCTAATGGAAACATGACAAACTCCCTTGCTTGGGGACGCATATCAACTATACCATAGGAATCACATCAGACAGTGGTTCCCAACCCTGGGCCTCAAGTATCCCAAAATGCAAAAAAGTTAGAAACCAACTAACAGGTCATAGAGGAGAGGAGAGAGGAGTACAGAGCCAAGATTCTTCTTCGACTTAGTACCTTACGGACCATCGCATGAACAGGACACTCAGATTTGTGGCAGACAATTTGAAGAAACTGAAGATCTCAACCAGAATGTAACGTTCCCAAATTCCACAGCCAATATTACTCTTCAAATGTCCACATCATATGAAAGAGAACCTGTCATACTGTAGAGATCACCACAGGAACTACGGCTAAATTGTTATCCCTGCCAGTGTTCCATGCGATTATCCATACAAACCTGATCGAAGAAACACTGCAGGGAGCTGGGAACTACCAGTGGGCAACAGTAGACGTGGTAATGAAGCCTCTTCATAACTGAGGTAGGCTAAGAACACTTAACCCAAAGGGTAAGATTTAATCTCTTTGCTACACACGGGTTCCCTTGCTTACTTGCACTCTCCGACAGCCCTGGCTTTGTGCCTTTTTTGGTCCTCAAAGGACTTCTTTCCCTCGGCGGGGTCTTTTCCTTAGACTTGTCTGGGCTGCGGGCAGTGGAATTTTGCTTAGCCTTGCGCTTCCTGCCACGCGGAGACGAAAAGCTGTATGACGTTGTGGGAGCCTTCTGGGTATCTCTGATGAGCAGGTGATCGGATCCTGCACAGTAGTAAAAAACAAAAAAAAAAAGGGAATGTGAGTGATGGGAAACAGGATTTTAGGGGGCAAGAAGAAGGAAAGGTCTCAGGTCACAGAAGGTCGGAGATTGGAAGTGGGTTAGGAGAGAAGGTAGTTTTAGGGGGAATGCTGGAGGACAGACAGGAGAATGCAGTTGCAGAGTACGCTGGAGTTTAGGTCTAGGACATGGTATCATAGATGGAGAATGTAGTGAGTGCTGGAAGAAGGAGGAGTAGAAGGAAGGTCTGGGACACTTGATCATAGATGGGAGGAGAATGTAGTGAGTACTGGAGGAAGGAGGAGTAGAAGGAAGGTCTGGGACACTTGATCATAGATGGAGGATAATGTAGTGAGTACTGGAGGAAGGAGGAGTAGAAGGAAGGTCTGGGACACTTGATCATAGATGGAGGAGAATGTAGTGAGTGCTGGAGAAGGGAGGAGTAGAGGGTAGAGGTCTAGGACACAGCATCACAGATGGAGGAGAATGTAGTGAGCGCTGGAGAAGGAGTAGGTCTAGGACACAGCATCATAGATGGAGGAGAATGTAGTGAGCGCTGGAGAAGGAGTAGGTCTAGGACACAGCATCATAGATGGAGGAGAATGTAGTGAGTACTGGAGAAGGGAGGAGTAGAGGGTAGGTCTAGGACACAGCATCACAGATGGAGGAGAATGTAGTGAGCGCTGGAGGAGTAGACATAGTTGGAGACTGCTGCTCAGAACTAGAAGCATACCAGGAAGAGTTACAGGGTAGACACTTACCTGCCCGCAGAGCACTGCACTGCCAGCACCTCTCTTTAGACAACACATTTATGGTCTTACACTACAGGAATACAAAGACATGAAATGCATTAATATATAATCTTCCCCAAAAAGCAGGTTTTAGGGTTCAGTTATATCACTTCACCTGCTGACAGTTCCACCGGTCTGAATTGGGAATATATTTTAGGCTGATCTTCTTTCCTTTAAAATGCACAGTCCCCTGAAAAATAATGGACAATAATTACAGTGATCAGCAAACAGAACTCTGGGGTGTAGTCTGTAACTGGCTGTAGCTGGGAATACGAGGTCTCGGCAGGAGAACGCAAGTGCCCCTAGGGACATGGCCTGAACGTTATTGGAGGGGGGAAATGGGTGCAACATTTGAATTCACTACACAATACCCAGTAAAGGGTCAGTATTTCAGATGGCTAAAGGCTTTATACACTAATTATCACCACAATTTGCTTAGATCAGGCATGTCCAACGTTGGCCCTCCAGATGTTGTGAAACTACACATCCCAGCATGCTTTGCCACAGTTTTGCTATTAGAGAATGCCAAAACCATTGCAAAGCATGCTGGGATGTGTAGCTTCACAACATCTGGAGGGCCAACGTTGGACATCAATGTTAAAAAAAAAAAAAAAAAAAAAAATTGGCAATATTTTAATACTATTAACATTGTATTTCCACCATCGCATATATACACACACAAGCAAAAGAGACTGGTCATTTACATGTAATTGTTCCCTGTTTAGGTGGATGAGAATATTACCTGCTCAGCACTGAGAACATGTCAAACCCGGTAGTATTCCCATAACCACCATCCGACTGCATATATGCCCGCTCCCACATTCATTAGCCCAGCTTCCTCTCTAACAAAATAATAAACCTCAATGCCAGAACGGTGTCTCTGTACTTACTGTCAATAGCCATACATGTTGAAGCTGCGTCATGTCCACTAAGCGATAGAGAAAGCTGCACCTGCAGGGAACTCCAGGCCTGCTCTTTTCTCAAGGTCTCATGGAGGACGCTCCATGTACACTAAGCCATAGACAAAGATGCACCTGCAGGGAATTCGGGGCTTGCTCTATTCTCAGGGTCTCATGGAGGACGCTCCATGTCCACTAAGCCATAGAGAAAGCTGCACCTGCAGGGGAACTCCAGGCCTGCTCTCTTCTCAGGGTCTTATGGAGAACGCTCCATGTCCACTGTGCGATAGAGAAAGCTGCACCTGCAGGGGAACTCCAGGCCTGCTCTCTTCTCAGGGTCTTATGGAGAACGCTCCATGTCCACTATACGATAGAGAAAGCTGCACCTGCAGGGAACTCCGGGCCTGCTCTATTCTCGGGGTCTTATGGAGGATGCTCCATGTCCACTAAGCCATAGAGGAACCGCACCTGAAGGAACTCGATTCTCAGGGTCTCATGGAGGACGCTTCATGTCCACTAAGCCATAGAGAAAGCTGCACCTGCAGGGAACTCCAGGCCTGCTCTCTTCTCAGTGTCTTATGGAGAACGCTCCATGTCCACTAAGCGATAGAGAAAGCTGCACCTGCAGGGATCTCCAAGCCTGCTCTTTTCTCAAGGTCTCATGGAGGACGCTCCATGTACACTAAGCCATAGACAAAGATGCACCTGCAGGAAATTCGGGGCTTGCTCTATTCTCAGGGTCTCATGGAGGACGCTCCATGTCCACTAAGCCATAGAGAAAGCTGCACCTGCAGGGGAACTCCAGGCCTGCTCTCTTCTCAGGGTCTTATGGAGAACGCTCCATGTCCACTGTGCGATAGAGAAAGCTGCACCTGCAGGGGAACTCCAGGCCTGCTCTCTTCTCAGGGTCTTATGGAGAACGCTCCATGTCCACTATACGATAGAGAAAGCTGCACCTGCAGGGAACTCCGGGCCTGCTCTATTCTCGGGGTCTTCTGGAGGATGATAAATTTATACATTTTATTAGAACCGTCGAGTATATCTTATTGAAGCAGCTAGCGCTGGCACATACTTTTCCATATTTCTACATATTGCTTTGGCCCTGACAACCCAGTGCCGGCTGCTATTGATAGCGCACCACTCAAACTGGTCTTTTTTTCTTATGGATGTCCACTAAGCCATAAACAAAGATACACCTTCAGACCTGACCTGCTTTCTTCTCAGGGTCTCATGGAGGACACTCCATGTCCACTAAGCAATAGAGAAAGCTGCACCTGCAGGGAACTCTGGGCCTACTCTATTCTCAGGGTCTTATGGAGGACGCTCCATGTCCACTAAGCCATAGAGAAAGCTGCACCTGCAGGGAACCCCGGGCCGGCTCTCTTCTCAGTGTCTTATGGAGGACGCTCCATGTCCACTAAGCAATAGAGAAAGCTGCACCTGCAGGGAACTCTGGGCCTACTCTATTCTCAGGGTCTTATGGAGGACGCTCCATGTCCACTAAGCCATAGAGAAAGCTGCACCTGCAGGGAACTCCGGGCCGGCTCTCTTCTCAGGGTCTCATGGAGGACGCTCCATGTCCACTAAGCGAAAGCTGCACCAGCAGGGAACTCCGGGCCTACTCTATTCTCGGAACCTTCTGGAGGACGCTCCATGTCCACTAAGCCATAGAGAAAGCTGCACCAGCAGGGAACTCCGGGCCTACTCTATTCTCGGAACCTTCTGGAGGACGCTCCATGTCCACTAAGCCATAGAGAAAGCTGCACCTGCAGGGAACTCCGGGCCTGCTCTATTCTCAGGGTCTTATGGAGGATGCTCCATGTCCACTAAGCCATAGAGAAAGATGCACCTGCAGTGAACAAGATTCTCAGGGTCTCATGGAGGACACTCCATGTCCACTAAGCCATAGACAAAGATGCACCTTCAGAGAACTCCGGGCCTGCTTTCTTCTCAGGATCTCATGGAGTACGCTCCATGTCCACTAAGCGACAGAGAAAGCTGCACCTGCAGGGAACTCTGGGCCTACTCTATTCTCAGGGTCTCATGGAGGACGCTCCATGTCCACTAAGCAAAAGCTGCACCTGCAGGGAACTCCGGGCCTACTCTATTCTCAGAACCTTCTGGAGGATGCTCCATGTCCACTAAGCCATAGAGAAAGATGCACCTGCAGGGTACTCTGGGCCTGCTCTATTCTCAGGGTCTTATGGAGGATGCTCCATGTCCACTAAGCCATAGACAAAGATGCACCTGCAGGGAACTCTGGGCCTGCTCCCTTCTCAGGGTCTCATATAAGACACTCCATGTCTACTAAGCCATAGGGAAAGCTGTATCTACAGGGAACTCTGGGCTAACTCTTCTCAGGATATTATGGAAGAGAAAAAGGAAACAAGTGTGGGGGGAAGGAATGAAACTTCCACTCCATATTATCCTCTCTAGTTGTGACTGAAAGAGGATTCTGCCACTGACCAATGCGCCATCCACTATGCAGGCCGACAGGGAACCGGTAAAGCATCTGGCTGCTAATCTATCAATGCAAACCCGGTCCTCACTAATTCCATAGCATCCTATTAAGGAGGAGAATGGGGTAAAGGTGTGGGCCTTATGTTGTGGGGCACAAGGCACCAATAGTCATTCAACGTTTCACGTGAACTGGGAACAACAGTTATACACAGGCCCTTCACCACAAGACTGGACATAAGCATCCAGTGTCACATGTAAGGATAGCTAGAGGGCAACACACAAGGAAAAAAAAACAATCGTATAAGCTTCTCTGACAAGATGACTCACGATTGGAGGCAGAGCAAAACAAAAACGTGCAGGACCCTACACTGGCATTACAATCGATGTTGCTGGGAGCCACAACATTCCTAGTTCATCTGACCTTGGAACTAGAAAACGGCGAAGACCATGGAAGAAAGAGGTGGTGACCTCAAGAGGACACGGCCAGGCAGGGGAGCTAAAGAACACCCTCCCGCCATGCTACAACATTCCTTCAAATTTGGGGTACCAAATATATCCCAATGCCTGGCTACTAGGGGTGAAACATATCCTACCCCCTACGTACCCCTACAAGAGGTAGAACGGTTGCAGTAAATGTTTAGTGATTGTAATCCACTCAGTGCATGGGGCCCTCACTTAAAAAACGGGAAGGAGGCAAAAGACATGCAATCTGTAACCGATGAGAAAAGCTGATCTCACACGGTGGAAATCCAAGTCAATGACAGTTATTACGTTCAGCCCATTCCTCATATCAGGGACTCGGAGACAAGTGGCAACAAGCCAGGAAGAGAACAGTCACCCATTAGGGATGGAATGCACATGAGGTGATTGTAGCACCGTTGTAGATATAAAGCAAGAACCACTCCGTGGTTTAGGCATCCCAGCGACATGCGTGCTACCACGTGCCGGACTAGATTTATACCGCATGCAGTTTAACTCTAGTCATCGCAAGGGTTCTCTCACCAGAAAACACTGGCCATGCCAGATCACTCAGCACACATCCCTGGTGCATTGCTGTGTGCTGAGCGATCTGCATTACACTACATTGCTCAGCATGGAGACTCAGTTACCCCATGTGTATGGGGAATAAGAAGCTCATAATGAATATTCTTTGTATCAGTCCCCCTAACGACACTAGACACATGGTCAGAGGTCATCACAGATGGGTGGCAATCAACGGCTATAAGAACTGCCTAAGGTTTGATCTTAGTTTCAGATCACTCATGAAACTTAAAGCCTGGAAACGGCCAAGAGACCAGTCTTCACTGTATCTGGTCAGCGCAATCAGTGTGTGCGTGTGATTCTAGAGGGGTCACCGAAAGTTCCAAGTGGGCGAATAGAAATCAGACCGGTGCAGAAGAGAAATGGACCCAATGCAGCAGAAACACGGAGGGCACAACCTGGTGCGGGCTCACGTTACCAGAATGGTGGCAGCCTCTTGCGTAGGTGTAATGGGCTCTGGGGCAGGTCACGTAGATCCAGAGTTTCCACAGCTGGGGGGGTGATAATCCTCTGTTGGCTCTCAGCTTGGGAGACACTTCTATAATGTGTGGTTCGGAGCAGAATGCGATAGATCATGGTTCCATCTTACAGTCAGGGCGGCAATGGTATAGTAATAGATAAAAGCCAACAATTCCTCCTCTCGGGAACACACGGCATCCCAGGTCTCCCGGCCGCTTTGTACTAGATGTCTTGTGAAAGAACTGCTGTATCTACCATCCAAAAGGGATACTTTTTAGATGGGACACTAGGTTGACATGGGGTTAGAACGACGGCGTCATTAGGGGTCAGTCAAAAGTTCAACGTGGTGTTTTTCACTTTTTTTTTGAGCAGACAACAGGTGGTGGGAGAATAAAATAGTGTGCCAAGCGTAGCGAGCTACCGTCCCCGAAGCATGACGAGTGCACCTTTTTTTACTGACAACATTTGGGTAAAAAAAGTGAGAACCCCCTCACCTGACCCAGTCAACCTTCATGCATGTCGACCTAGTGGCTTTGACCTTATGCGTTTCTATCCAATGAGCCAAACCTTTCTATCTCGCTGTAAGGTCTGCCCAGGAGCACTACAAAGGCCAGGAATGATCGGCGGCCACCTGTTTTCTGCACAATATCCACACGCTGGACACATTGCCCCCCATCTAATGAGACTAGGAACTCCCCTTCTTTTAGCCACCAAATAGAAAGGTGACCACTGGGGTACTGGATTGGAAGGCTTGCGCTGGTCGAGGAATGGAGGAGGGGTGCAGAAGTCTGTGTCTTCTGGAAGGTAACTTACATAGGGAGCTGAAAATAGAGAAACTACTGTACTCCATCAACTCCCTACACCAAGCAGCCGCAGAATCGGAGACTGTGCCGGCTGAACAGAACCCGGAAGCTGCAATTCCGTTGTGACACGGAGAAACGGAGCCGTGGGGGAACATCATCTGACCGCCGCTGAGCTGCACCGCCGGCTAACTGGAAGGTAGGGAAAGATAGGTACCAACTGGGGACTCTCTATTTACTCCAAAAGGAGTGTAAACATTGTTTTTTAACAAAAAAAAATTTCAGGTGTCACTCATACTGTTAATTAGCATAATCGGAGTACTCAGACCCTATAGCACTTAACTTACATATGGCGCCAAATTGATGATATTTAAAGGAGTAAACCGCGGACAAAGTGAAAGACGCTTCGGTATTATTTATGCGCCGTTGCTTCTGCAGGTAGACCGGATCGATCCTCCCCAATTGTGCCGATGCCTCCCAGTCTTGCCTCGCAACGCTGCGCACCTCTCCATCACAGGTTCACTCATCGCAGTGATCAGTCACCGGCAGGGAGGAAGAGATCTATGTAGCTGCTGATATTTGTGCACCCAGTCACTGCATGCGCCTCTGCACTTAACTCCCCGCAGGGGCGAGATGTATGATACATTGGGTCTAATACTAAACTTGCAGCCGATTGCGAGTAGATAGCCGCCACCCAGACAGAGAGAATACGCCCCGTGCAATTCTGCCAAAGAAATGTAAACCGATAGCAGATCACTGTCCACTTGCAGAACCATACGCAATGGCCATAAATAAAATATATAAAGGACTTTAGCGCCTGTGCTCTGAGGATTCTGCTGATCTGCGACTTAGACCGTCTTACCGAGGCCGGTGCGGATGTCCGAAACCTACCCCTAAAACTCCTGTTATTGTCCGACACACACACAGAAAGTGGCATTACGATCCATACGCATTTTCTTTCGCTATTTACTCACGCGTACGCAGTCATTCCATAATCGGCTGATTTGTGAATTTGCTGATTAGCGATCCAAGCTGAATTAGGCCCCTGGTACCTATACTACAGATGGAGGAGCACGGAAAGAAAGAAAATAATGGAACAGCCACTTCATCCCCATATACCGGAACAGAATTAAATCGTCCTTGTTAACATGCTACCAATGTCTAGCGCTGTTCCTCCACAGAAGACAGGGTGGCATCTCTATAAGACAACCCCAGATGTGCTCCCTAGGGACAGAGACAGGTTCTTTACTGGCCGCGCAGTAATGCTATTCGTCAGCTGCTGCTGCGGCCTCCTTAAATGATAGGACCACGAGCATGGGCAGGTCCCGGCCACGCGGGTGTAGAACGTAATTTACGAGTCTGGAGGTAGATCATAGATGTTCCAGTATGTACGGTGACTGCTTATATTCATTGTAAAGCACTGTGAGGATTACTGGCGCTTCATAGATAAAGTTCATGGTTACCATCACCCAACCCTGTGCCATTCCATGTCCTAACGTCCATACAGAAACTGCCAGGAGCTTTAGGATATGTAGTCGACACAGTGTCAACAGATCTTTGTTAAGTTTATGGTGCCTAGATAAGAAATGCAGACAATGCTCTAGAACTGGGGTAGCCAAACCTAGTCCTCGAGAGCTACCAACAGTGCATGTTTTGCAGGTCTCCTCACAGAATCACAAGTGAGCTAATTAGCTCCATCTGTGGATCTTTTAAAATGTGTCAGTGATTAATGAGTGCAGCTGCGCAGCAGCTAGGTTGTCTGGAATATGTGAACTGTTGGTAGCTCTCGAGGGCTAGGGTTGGCTACAACTGCACTAGGACTCCCTAGCCGCTGCTGCCCGAAATACTTATTAAGCAAAAAATGAGGCACATTATCAGTGAGGATGACCAGGAGCTCTGCGCAGCCTTGGCAAAGATGCATACTACCATGTGCAAAAATTATGCCTGGGAAATAAAGTTCTAACAAATTGTTAAGCGCAAAGGAATATGCTGGCGGAAGTACATAAGAAAACGTTATCTGACCGGAGAAAGTGGGCGCTGAGCGATATTCTATAGAACGTGTCATCTGTACCAGCAGCGATATTACAATGTGACCTGGGACTCGATGTGAAAGGGCCGAACGCTGTAAGGGGTAAATCAGTGGGGGGGTCTCTCCCCTGGTACCTTCCCATTACCCCATAAAGACCACAGATCTCTAGGAACTGGGTCAGACACTGTACACCCGATACCGCAACGGTGGCCAGAACAATGGGCTACTTCCGCTGTCAAACAGAGCAGTAATCCGGTAACTATGGAGGTTTAAAGGGGAGAGACCCCACATAAAATATTACAGGGTTTTGCAGGAGGTGTTAACCCACAGAGGACATCCCCCTAGGACAGTGGTTCCCAACCCTGGTCCTCAAGTACCCCCAACAGTGCACGTTTTCCAAGTCACCCGGCAGGTGCACTCATTATTCAGGCACATTTTAAAAGATCCACAGGTGGAGCTAATTATAGCACTTGTGATTCTGTGTGGAGACCTGGAAAACATGCACTGTTGGGGGTACTTGAGGACCAGGGTTGGGAACCACTGCCCTAGGATCTTACATTGCTGCCAGTTACAATGACTGGATCCCTGTTAGCTTTGGCGGGACAGGCAGTTTGTGTGTGTGAAAATAAATGACCACTAGCGGCAGCGGGTAAGCAGGGCACAGTGAATGACATTTCAGTTTGTCGTCATAGAGGACAATGATTCCTACTATCGGTGAGTCTTCCAGACCCTCTACTATGAAGAAGTGTCAGCTGTATCCTGTTTGTCACTGTATACAGCACACTTGGAGAATCCCTATAACTAGCGCGTGCGCTTGGACACACAGGCCCTAAACGCCAGGACCCTACTCAGATGGCGATAAATGTAGTCATTGTTTGTACCACATCTGCATCCCTATTGGTCGCTGCATATTTACCTAGATCCTGGACAGTTTGGCTGGAATGCAGTAACTGGACTGACTGGAGAAGGCATACAGCAGCGCCACCCTGAGGTAACCGTGTACTATTACACTGGAGCCGGGACCTCACGCCATCTGTGCGTGGCAGTGTGTGGCATCTCGCTCACGTCTCACACACACAATGTATGGCACGCAGAGGACACCAGGTCTGTCCGTCACAGGTACTGAACAAGCTAGTGACTCCCCCCTGCAAGTGCCATAGGAAAAACCCCCACATTTCCCCCTGAACCCCTCCTCTCCATCCTTCCACAGCAGAGCTGAACCGGTGGACAAAGCAACCTTGTTGGCTTCCATGCATCCGACGGCCTCTTCCACGAGGGAAAACTCCACGCAGACAGAGCCGAGGCTGTAACCTGGGGACAGCATGTGATATAGATGGGAGGCCAGTTAGTACTACATTAGGAGAACAGAGACATCATATATGCACTGTAATATCATCACAATAATCCAGGTACAGTCAATGCACAGACCATCCGCAGTAACATTACACCAGAGTCCCGTGGCCTACACGAGTCCATAATCATTTGGCAGTGGCATGCACTATACTGTAACCTGCGCATGTATTCAAGCAACAAAGGCCGGCCAATGGGAATACCCCCCCCCATCGCTAGCTCATCTATCTAGTGTATGATTGGTGACCATAGAACGCTAGCTGTGGTTCCAGGAGAACTCTGAACGCCCACTGTTTACAGACTCCCATCTGTATAGAGGACCTGCATTTGCGCTGGTGCCAGGTACGAGGGCAGACTCCCAGCTGTATAGAGGACCTGCCTGTGCGCTGGTGCCAGGTACGAGGGCAGACTCCCAGCTGTATAGAGGACCTGCATTTGCGCTGGTGCCAGGTACGAGGACAGACTCCCAGCTGTATAGAGGTCCTGCCTGTGCGCTGGTGCCAGGTACGAGGACAGACTCCAAGCTGTATAGAGGACCTGCCTGTGCGCTGGCGCCAGGTACGAGGGCAGACTCCCAGCTGTATAGAGGTCCTGCCTGTGCGCTGGTGCCAGGTACGAGGGCAGACTCCCAGCTGTATAGAGGTCCTGCCTGTGCGCTGGTGCCAGGTACGAGGGCAGACTCTCAGCTGTATAGAGGACCTGCCTGTGCGCTGGTGCCAGGTTCGAGGGCAGACTCCCAGCTGTATAGAGGACCTGCCTGTGCGCTGGTGCCAGGTACGAGGGCAGACTCCCAGCTGTATAGAGGACCTGCCTGTGCGCTGGTGCCAGGTACGAGGGCAGACTCCCAGCTGTATAGGGGACCTGCCTGTGCGCTGGTGCCAGGTACGAGGGCAGACTCCCAACTATATAGAGAACTTGCCTTTGGCTTTTTATAATTTCCCAAAATATGGAGGTGCTGAATGACCACATTGAGCCGTTCCAATAAGAGAACATTTTACTGTACATGGCATTATGCGTTCCAAATTTATTGCAAGGGGAATGACTCTTACAATGTCTTTTGCACATATGGAATATGCATTAAAAACAATTTAATCCACTTTAACACAAAACAAAACATTTTACCATCATTAAAAGGAATTTGTAAAAAAAAAAATAATAATAATAATAAACATTTATATTTCCCCCTAAACGGGGAGCAGAGGAGAAACACAAGCACGCCTCTTCTGATCACAGCACATTCTCCCAACAGTGCACCAGGCAGCGTCTGCACCGGGACCTACAGTTTCCGGCCTGCTCTACCTAGGTCTCCGCTGACAAGAGTGTTCCGGCCAGTCCCAGCTAGGCCGCATTTCTTCTATGTCACGACAAGCTCTCATGCGCATAATTGTTGCGGCCTGCTGGAATTATTGTTGCGGTGGTCTTACAGACAGATCATCCATAACGTCCGGTCACAGGCGTGTGTGAGGAAATGTCTATTACACCATGAGGAATGGAGCTCCGGTAGTCATGGAAGACTCGCCATTCTGCGTCACTTCTGATCTTGTAAGTTACAGGACTTCACTACTGTGCTCAGAGGGTGGTGTGACCCTGGAACTATGGCATGGCACAGCATGTAGGGGAGAGGCGGCAGACTCTCCCGCCATACAAACAATCCTCCTCACTCGGCAATATACTGCCCTGTGTCACTAATTTATCACAGTAACTGAGAAGCAGCAAACGGGTTGGACTTAAGTCTGATACAGTTCCTGCATTTTGGGCCAAGCTGTGACAACCAATGTTCACGTTGTAGTATCTGACAGGCCAACATTAACACTCACCTGGGATATATCCAATCAGATTCACACCACTAACGGGCAGCTTGTGGGAACCACTCAGTGTGGACAGGATCTGCGGAAGAGAGAGCGTCTGAGAACACAGCAGTGCAGACAGATACGCGTGTAACCTGCTGGACACAACCTCTTCCCAATACTGACGTCACTAAACAATGCACTGATACACAGTGCCCCAATACAACACATACACCAATACAACACATACCCTGCACACTCAGATACACAGTGCCCCAATACAACACATACCGCCACAATCAGATACACAGTGCCCCAATACAACACATACCGCCACAATCACAGATACACAGTACCCCAATACAACACACACCCCACACACCAATACAACACACACCCGCACACTCACAGATACACTTTAGCCCAATACAACACACACCCGCACACTCACAGATACACAGTAGCCCAATACAACACACACCCGAATACTCAGATACACAGTAGCCCAATACAACACACACCCGCATACTCAGATACACAGTACCCCAATACAACACACACCCGCATACTCACAGATACACAGTAGCCCAATACAACACACCCCCCCGCACACTCACAGATACACAGTAGCCCAATACACCCACACACTCAGATACACAGTACCCCAATGCAAAAGACACCCACACACTCACAGATAAACAGTACAACAATAAACACCTGATACACAGTACCCGACAACACACCCAACGATACAACACAACAACACACACCAGCACCATGTACACAACTGACTTATATACAGGACTGCACCACAATACAAACAGAGCCACACCACCCCAATACAACACACCTGCATAACGCACACTCACAGATACACAGAACCCCAATCCAACACACCCGCATAACGCACCCACACAGATACGCAGCACCCCAATACAACACATGCCGGTACACTCTCCAATAGTACCCCAACACAACACACCCGCACACTGACCAATACACAGCACCACAATACAACACACATTTGCTCACAGATACACAGTACCCCAATAAAACGCCAACCGGAACATGCACATTCACTAACCGTACACTGTATTGTGCCCCAGTAGCCATGTACTCACTATATAAATAACAGTAATGGTATATAAATTACTGAGGCCTGAATGACGTTGGAAAGGTCCACATTACAGCGATGATCAGCGCCATCTGCGGCAGCATGCAGTCACTTACTTCTTCTCTAGACGCTCCTGTTGGCAGTCCATCCAGCCATATTATTCTAGTGGCCCCATCAGGTATGGCCACCCTCCTATAGTCTTTATCCTAAGGAGGAAATCACATATAAAGCATGCTACACCAACTCCCTGTGTGGTCCTGCACACCACCACCCCAACGCGCACAACAACCCCCCACACCAACCGCCCCGCCCACCAGGGCCCTCACACGCACAATACTGAGGAGCAGATGTAACAGTCTGGTCTCCCATAACTGAACAGTGACCTGTAATCATCTCTTCTCCCTGTCAATATTCTCCTTTCACACTCGTCTCCAGTTCCCTCTAATTGAGGCCTTAGCCCTATACTCTCCTCTCCTAGTTCCCCTAATGAATACCCCATGTGTAGCCAAATCCGAGCATTCCAACATCCGCGTACCCCAGCCCCAGTCAACCCTAAGGCTGTGTACACACTATGCCGACATAGCGGCTGATTTGGTAAGCATACACAATTTGCCATATGACTGTCAGCCCATGTAGCCCCGTGTACAGAGAAACACGCCTGTACACAAAGCCAGATACACCCACGTATCTGCACATCTGTATGGGGAAAGCGCAATAAGTATGAACAACGTCATCTTGGGTCTTGATAACAGGAAGAGGAATTTGTCCACTAGGTTTGCCCACCAACAGCAATGATACAGTACTGACCTAAGTAGGATAGATAACCCCCCCGTGCTAATAAAAGCCCCCTACACATCGGTGTAAGCAATATAAATACCTTACTCCCAGGCTGAGGTCCCTCCTGCGATCGCTTGTCCAAACCCTTCGCTTGTTGTCCAACTCTAAAATCAATGTCTCCTCTCAGGTCTACGTCATTGAACTCTATTTTCCTATAATCCGTGTCCTCACTACCTATAAATCTCACTGCAGGAGCTACGCTCTCTGGTGCAGCGGGCTTGGCAGATGCTGTATCCTGGGCTGGAGGAGGCAACACATTGGAGGCTGGAGGAGGCAACACATTGGAGGCTGGAGGAGGCAACACATTGGAGGCTGGAGGAGGCAACACATTGGAGGCTGGAGGAGGCAACACATTGGAGGCTGGAGTCTCGGATGTATGGGGGACAGATGGTCCTCCAGGCTCTTGCCGGACGCTCACTTTCTCTCTCTGCTGTTTTAGTTCCTTAGCTGCCATTTTTAGAAAGTCAAAAAGCAAGGCGCTCTGATTAAGGAGATCCGCTGGGGATTGCACCTTTCCCACTCGGAGGTCCTCGTCCTTTTGTCGCTTGTATTCTCCTGATCGGAAGTCTTGATCAACTTTCAATACTTTGGATTCCTTACTGAGGTTTTCTTTCTGGCGTAAATCTTGGTCACTGGGGCAAGTCTCCTTGCTGGAGCTGTCTGTATACCCCGCCGCCTTCTCTGCCACCACTTTGGGAACAGGTTTAGGATCTGGTTTTGATGGCTCCCTGAAGTCCGTGTCTAGTTTCCCAGGACAGCTAGATGCTTTAGGCTTGGTCTGTCCTTCGGTCTTTGTGGTAGCAGTGCTCTTCGCACCATTCTGGTGAGGGGCTTCAGATTTTACATCAGGCAAAGCAGACAGAAATGGGATTCCGCCATCAACTGCCTTAGGGACGGGCTCTTTGAAGACAGGGGGGGATTCTTTTGGCGCTGGGACACAAGTTGGCACTTTAGTATAATCGGTTGCCACTTTGCTCTCAGTCGGAGCAGATGCCATGGAATGTGAATCCTTGCTGTCTGCCGCCACTGGGTGACCTCCGCGGTAATCTGAATCGGCACTCTGCCTTTCCTGGTAATATGACTTCGTTTGCTCTTTATCCCGGTAATCTGAATCCACAGACTCCATGTCTCTGTAACCTAAACCTGTATTCACTCGGTTTCGATAGTCGGAGTCTCTGATTTCATTATCCCGGTAATCAGCGTTGACGGTCTCTTTACCGCGGTAGTCTATGTCTGTACATTTTTGGAAGCTGAACCCTTGAACCTCCATATTTTCGTACTGAGCAAGCAATGTTTCTGGTCTGTACCCCAACCCGGCAGGCTCCTCTGGACCTCCATCTTTTTTGTACTCTACCCCCATATAATCCAAGCCTGCAGTCTCTTTCTCCCTATACTGCGATGCTCTGTTGTCACTGCCGGAGTAATCTATGATCACCCTCTCCCTGTAATCTAGTCCTCTATCTCGGTCTAACACGTGAGTCTCCATATTAGACTCCTTCATCCTTTTAGCGTCACTCTCTGTAGCTCTTACATTGTGATCTGCAGACTCTCTGTAATGTCCAGCACCGGCCCTTTCTCTGTAGTTCATTGCCATTCTTTCCCGCAGTTCCATAACCTCCCTCTCCCTCAAGGCCATGGCCACCGCCTCCCTCTCCCTGAGTGCCAGAGCCTCCCGCTCCCTGAGTGCTATTGCCGCAGCCTCCCGCTCCCTGATTAGGTCTGATGACCCTCTGTCTAACAGCAGTATCTCTGCCGCATCCCTCTCTCTCATCTCCAACAAGGCAGTCTCTCTTTCTCTTCGTTCTAACAAGATATTTAATCTCCGCTTATATTCTAATTCGGTGACTTCCCTGTCTCTGTAATCCATCGCTGTAGCCAACCTATCCCTATGCTCCAGTTCTAACGCTGCTCTCTCCCGGAGCTCCGCCTCCGCAGCCATCCGCTTCCTGTATTCCAAACTTTCTCGCTCTCGAAATATTGAAGGGGGTGGAAGTCTCTCTCTGTAGGCAATGGCTGGTTCCTCTTCATGCCTATAATCCACATCAGGTCTTCCCCTCTCTCTGTGGTCCACATAGGATGCTTCCTTCTTTCTATAATCCATATCAGGGGCCAGCCGGTTCCTAAACTCATTTCCCAGCATGTTCGGTTCTCGATAGTGCATGTCTCGCATCTCTTCTTCCTCTTGGAGACCTACTGCCCTGTAATTCACTGGAGGGCGCCCCCTTCTGGAGAGGTAATTCACCGGCTCTTCTGTTGGTATTCGGCCCTCCTCCCACGCTGCATGCTGGCCTGTCCCAACCTCCCTGCGGTTATAAGGAAGACTTCCATCGCTGCCAAAGTGAGAACTCTGGGCACCCGCTCCACCCCGAAATGGAAAAGAAGGCCGGCCCCTCATTCGTGGTTGAAAAGAATCTGTCCATTTCCTGGAATGGAACACACTCGGGTTACAGCCTGCTTTATATTGATGACAAATTGCATTTAGAACAAGGGATACTCTAGAAATATACGGTCTTACACCACGCGCAATAAATGCCCTCTCCTTTCATGTTACTGTCACAGCACAGAGGAAAATGTTACCGATCCCTATAAAAGTCTAGTGAGGTCACTTAGAAAACGTCCTGAAATCGCCCAGTGTGTAGTAGTACATAGATGACAAAGCAACCAAAAGCAGCTACATACAAAGGCTCATTAATGTGCCCATCTCTTTTGCTCGTTATGCTGGTTACAGAACACAGAGGGTAATGCAGGTGAAACTCAGAACGTTGGTGATGAATTTTAATATGGACTTGGGTCATTTTAAAATGACCCAACCTACAAGTCATTAACAAGGGACGGTGCTGTCCATCTGGTTCCTTAGGTGTATGAAACCAGGGTGAACGCACCAATCATTCACATCTCAGGAGTGAGCAGGCGAGGGGGGCTGGGGAAGCAGACTGCTTGCCAATGTGAGATCCAGTAACAGCGGGAGAGGGGTTGGTGGCCATACTGTATACACACAAGAACGCATCACCAGTCAAAGCCACTATACACCACGGCCCTTATTCTGGTTCACTCGCAAAAGCAAATTACTTCTCAAATGGATAAAACCATGGCCCTTATTCAGATCTGATTGCAGTACAAATTTGTTTGGAAAATGGGCAAAACCATGTGCACTGCAGGTGGGGCAGATGTAACATGTGCAGAGAGAGTTAGATTTGTGTGAGTTATTGGGTACATACTGGCTGCATAATTATTACACTGCAATTTCAGTTTCAACACACCCCACCCAAATTTTATTCTCTCTGCACATGTTACATCTGCCCCACCTGCAGTGCACATGGTTTTGTCCATTTGAGAAGGAATTTGCCTTTGCGAGTGAACCAGAATAAGGGCCCACGTACAGCAGAGAGAACGGCGATGTTGCTGGTGGCTGACTTCCAACATAGAATCCGTACACACACGTGCGATTCTGCTTTCTAACCTTGGGTATTCTGCAAGAGCAATAAAAGGCAATACTTACCGGAAACCAGGGTTTTGTGGCTGGGTGTCATCCCACATCTTTCCAGCCTTTATAGAGGGGTCTTCCCACAGCAAGCAGATAAGCCTGCAGGGTAAAGTAATAATAAAATAAAAACATTAGAAGACAAATCTAATTCATTTATTAAGAAGTAATTTTGTAGTGCTCATTCTAGCAGCCTGCACCTTTCATAACCCGTGCAGTTCCTCCTCCCTGCCTGGGGTGTCACTCGGATGTGGTGCTTCTAGTACAGTGTGGTCTGCATATCAGTGCTTAAATACAGACTTTTAGTGACAATGCAGGAAACGCTGTTACACGTTACGCACCACGGTCACCTCCATGTACAGCACTGTATAGTAGCAGCTGGTTACCATATATGCGTGTCTTATTGTAACAGCATCGCTGCCTCCTAAAATTATATCAACCGCTGTGGCCTTAATGTATTTATATAGACATGCAACAAATTATATGTAGGACTAATATTGAAGAAAGGATTTTAAAATGATCTATTCCAAAGTTATTACAGTGCCAAAACGTGTTACATTATTAAATAGAAACACAATGATTTTGAAAATGGTAAAAAAGCAGGGTCCTACCCGTTTCAGACCCGTTTTTTTGCTGTCTGAACGGGTCTGAAACGGTACCCAGGCAGCAGTGACTACTATTGGTCCGCAGTGCATATTTAATGAGCCTGCCGCTCATTACATATGTGCATAGGTAATGAGTGGCTGGCTCATTAAATATGCACTGTGCTGGCTTAGAGTGGACCAGCTAATGCTCAGTGTCAGACCGCCTGCCCTTACCCTTCCAGCGTTCTACAGCTCTCCTCCCGGCCTGCAGTGCGGGAGCTCCTGCTGGCAGTCTAGGTGCGGGCTCTGGTGCCTGATCCCCCTCCAAGAGGTCACAGCCAAGCGCATCTCCGGGATGTCTCATGCTGCTTTCACAACGCAAACCTGCTTTAGACCCTTTCACATGCGATGTGAAAGGGGTTAAACTTGCGCTGACCCGTTTTAAATACCTGGTCAAAGCAGGTTTGGCGGTGTGAAAGCAGAAGTGTTCTATGGCCACAATTAAAAATGGTATACCCGGACTAAAGGGGTGTACACATGGTGAGATTTTGACTACATAGCCAAATTCTCCTAGGTGGTTAGCCAAAACTTCCCAATTTTTCTCATGCTTAAGGGGTGTACACAATGGCTGGAGGCTTACTCATTTTGACTAAGCGATTTTGCTTAGTCAAGTGTCTAAACCAGTGGTTCCCAAACGGTGTGCCTAGGCACTCTGCGGTGCCTCAGGACACTTGCGGGGGTGCCTTGGATTGGTGGTCCAGGACCAACTAAAAATTATTTATGTGGACAAACAGAAAGGAATTCTATCACTTACCACAAAATCTAACCTAGGAATGACATAAAACACAAATTACCTTATTTAATATTTTTTTATTGTCAAGAAACTTTTGGCCTAGGGGTGCCGTAAAAAAAATTCTGATTAAGGTGCAGTGATTCACAAAAGTTTG
Source organism: Crinia signifera (assembly GCF_055691185.1). NCBI lineage: Eukaryota > Metazoa > Chordata > Amphibia > Anura > Myobatrachidae > Crinia > Crinia signifera. The sequence goes on along the minus strand of NC_139224.1, from coordinate 17,050,116 downwards.
GGAACCACTGGTCTAGACAAAATATTACTGCCTGCTGTTTCTATTCGGTCGGACGATAACGACGCTGTTGGGCCACGCATCAGTATCGCCCATTGTGTACACACAGGCCAATTCAGGCAAACCTTCTAAACAATTTTGATGATGTAGTCAAAAATCGCTTAGAAGATTCGCCCTGTGTACATGGCTTTACATACAGACGATAAAGGTCAATACACACTGTGAGATACTGGAGATTTTGACCAAGTGATTTTTGACTAACTAATAATAGTCTATGATCTAATCAAAATTACCTAGCCTGTCTATCTAAAGACATGAACACACCGGACTCAGCCCCAGGCGATTTCAGCTGAGACCCCTTCTATATAAAAATGTAGTTAAGCCGTCGGAGAGACTGCTAACTATGTCCTGCCAGCCCCGGGAGCCTCGGCCAAATACACAGTGGAGCAAGATTACTCTTGCCTGCACTGACTATTTGGCCAGGTGATAGCGATGCGTTGCACCGCAGCTATCACCTGCTACGCACACACGGGGCGATTCAGACAAACCTACATATTGATTTTGTAAAAAAAAAAAAAAATAATCCCATTGTGTGGATGTCGGGAATTGAATTCACCTCTTGTGGTCGCTCAGTTGCCTGGAGGCCAAATCATCTGCTCATACTAGGTAAAATCTGCTTTATTCTTTCCAAAGCAGCTGAAAGGTTTACTGAGCAGAGAGATAGAGGTGGGAAGAAAGACTTGTCATATCGACACTATTGTTACTGTATGATAAGCACACAGCCGAGCACCAGCATACCATGCAGGACTGAATTCCCCATTAGAGTGATAAAGCACAGGGCAACACATAACACCAGCGAAACCACACATCCAAGCCCTCTATGCCATACAGCTGATGTAGGCATGATTTGGGAGCGAGTGGACCTGTGCAGGAGACTGAACCACATATGTCAGCATGCACAGCTGTATCAGGCTGATGGATAAGGTGAATGCAGATAGAACCACAAATCCCAGGATGCCGTCGGCCTAGCAACACCGACAACCCTGGATGAAGTAGAACCACAAGTCCCAGGATACCATCGGCCTAGTAATGCACAGACACCCCTGGATGAAGTAGAACCACAAGTCTAAGGATGCCGTCGGCCTAGCAGCACACTGACACCCCTGGAAAAGGAAGAACAACAAGTACCAGGATTCCCTGCTGGCCTAGCAACACACCAACACCCCTGGATGAAATGGAACCACAAGTCCCAGCAAGCCCTGTCAGACAGACAGCTGATGTAGGGATCCTTTGGCCCTAAAGATGTAACCAGTCCCTGCCTGCACTGTAAGCCCGAGACTGAACTACAAGTCGCAGAATGTTACAGCAGCCCTAGGCATCTTCTGTGCTCTGCAAGGGGTAGGGCTAAATGTCCCATCATTACGTCTAGGCTACATGTATTATAAGCCGGCCAATGACTACCCAGAAGCCCCGGCCAATGACTACCCAGAAGCCCCCATCCAACCCCCAGCTACGGAAACTCACCTGCTTACCTTGGTTCACAGGGCTCCCCGTCCCGGTCACACCGCTCCCAGTCCCGCCCGCCGTCCTCAGTCTCGCCCGCCGTCCTCCTCAGTCTTCCTCAGAGATGAAGCATACACAGACTTCCGCTGCACGCCGGAAGTGCGTCTGAGGGAGCCCGCGCAAGGCACGCCGGGAATTGCAGTCTTCTCTCCTCACTGACGCTGAGGCTGCATCCCGTCAGCCACCGCGCAAGAGACATAGCGATAGCATAGAGGTGCAGGGGCTGCTGGGAAGTGGGGTCCTAACGCAACATAGGACACGGGGGCGATCGATGTAAGGTCGGTGCATGCTGGGAGTTGTTGTTCTTTCTTCAATCAGTGCCTAGCACAGGTGTAATTCCTCACAGAGCCCACTCATCCCTACTGTGTCTCCGTACTGCTCCCTGCTATGACTCTACTCACCTAAACTGTGTCTCCTCATCCTGATGCTTACTAATGTGTCTTATTTCATCCATACTGCTCCCTACTGTGTCTCTACTCACTACTGTGTCTCTACTCACTACTGTGTCTCTACTCATCCATACTGTGTCTCTACTCATCCCTACTGTGTCTTTTCTCATCCCTACTGTGTCTCCACTCATCCATACTGCACCCTACTGTGTGTTTACTCACCCCTACTGTGTCTCCTCATCCCTGCTGCTCCCTACTGTGCCTCTACTCATCCCTACTGTGTCTACACTCATCCATACTGCACCCTACTGTGTGTTTACTCACCCCTACTTTGTCTCCTCATCCCTGCTGCTCTCTAATGTGTCTCCACTCATCCCTACTGTGTCTCTACTCTTCCCTACTGTGTCTCTACTCTTCCCTACTGTGTCTCTACTCTTCCCTACTGTGTCTCTACTCTTCCCTACTGTGTCTCCACTCTTCCCTGCTGCTCCCTATAGTGTATTCTCATCCCTGCTGCTCCCTAATGTGTCCTCTCTCTCCTCCCTAGTGTGTCTCCACTCATCCCTGTTGCTCCCTACAGTTTCTGTGCTCATCCCTACTGTGTCTCCAATTATCCGTACTGTGTCTGTACTCATCCCTGCTGCTCCCTACAGTGTCTCCCCTGTAATATACCCCCTGTAATATAATGTTATATACCCGCTGTAATATACCTCTGTATTAGGGGCCTTATTCTGGTTGGCTCGGAAAACTGTGAAGATCGCAGCTTACTGAGTCCCAGAGTGCCCACCCTGCCGATAAAACGCCATGGAATGATTTCTCCAGGGCTCATAAGTCTGTGGAGACTGACTTATATTTGTGGGCTCCGGGATAAAGACGGGGCAGGTGGCTGACGTCATGTCACGTCATCCGCCTGCCCCTGGCACACTGCCTCACAGCCATGAAAAGCTGGACGTTCCCATGGCCTGCCGCCGTCCCGCCCCCTCCTACTGTGCGAGCCCCACCCCGACTGCCCGAACAGAAGCCCTGCACATGCGCATATGAGAATATGCGCAGTACTTCACCAAATTAGCATTATTAGAATTAGAATCAGGGCCTATATCTGATGTGCCTATACTATGGGCCCGATTCAGACTCACTGGGCTGTGAATTCGCAGCCCGAGTGATTATTGAACGACCGGGCTTGCACTCGGTTAGCAGTGCACATGCGCAAGCCGTTCTTACGATCACAGCCATTGATGCCCATTTGCAAGTTGATTGATAGTTGCCGGGCATTTGGAGGGCATAACGCCAGCGTTTTCTGAGCGTGCCCTGGAAAACTCAGTTGATGTCCGGCCGATGGGAGGGACGGCCGCTGACGTCATCTCCTCACAGCCATTACAGCGCCGATATGTCTTGGTTTACTCGGCGCCGTGAACGGGGGAATCCATTTGGTGTTGAGTGATTGCGGATGATATTCGCAGCCAAACACTTGGGCGGGATTTTGTGTGTGTGTGTGGGGGGGGGGGGGGGGCGTTTACCTGACTGCTGGGTTCTGAACACTCACAGCCCAGCGAGCAGGTCTGAATTGGGCTCAGTATTCCTGTAGTAATGACCTCTTACCATAATCCCAGGTCTTACTACAGTGACTGAAGCTGAGGACTACAATCCCCACAATGCATCAGACACACGTCCCTGACCTCACTGAGTTCTGTGTATATGGGATCAGAGGCAGAACGTGCTGTCCGGAATGTCACTAATGTGAGCTGCCAGGTAAGGGGGTGATTGTTATTCACCCCACAGTGTGTATGTGTGTGTTATGTGATTTCCCACTGGTCTGACACACAAAGTTGCACTGTGTCTGTGTGATCAGAGGAACGCTGCATTTACCTGGGAGGGAGGAAGGGTGCGCTGCCTTGTGTAACCAGCTTGCCTGGAAATAGCAGGTACATAATGTATCTCAGTCACTGACTTTCCTCCGCTCAGGACTCTGTGGAGAGATATAAAGCACCAACCAACAAGCTCATAATTGTCATTATGCCTATAATATGGCAGTCGTATAATATATGTCTAATATGACATGTATTACACGTAGACCAGGTAACACTCTGTGTCCATCACAACCCTATTGAGCACTTAACATTTCCTAGTAGCAAGTAAGTCTGCTCAAAGCAAATGCTTTGAAAGCTAATAGATGTAGTTTCACTAGCTGCCAACAGATGGCAGTGTAAGCAAGCTCGAAGCAAATGCTTCAAAATCTAGATGGCAGTGTTTCAGAGCCACGCGGACACTAAACATCTCTTATATATTTAGCCAGAACTGTCAGTCTGTGACTGTGTGTATAACGCTGGGCGGAGTTATACACACAGTCACAGACTCCAGTCCTCACAAACACTATAGCTCAGCTGCTGCAGGGAACCGAAAAAGTTCCCCATCATGTGCACACATCCCCACAGCCCACACACATGCAGTGATGGGGGAGGCACCGGCACAGCCACATACCTCCCAACTTCTTCAGTGTATGAAGTGGGACCCGCGTGCCGAAAAGGGGGCGTGGAATATGCAAATGAGGGCGGACCACATGCAAATTACCCCCATCGGGCCACGCCCCCTTTTCGTCCTCTGCGTCGCTGAATAGACACTGTGCGTCTATTCCTTCGTGCTAGGGGGTATGACGGTTGGGATGTAGAGGAGAGCGCGGGGTAAGACGGTTGAAATGTAGAGAAGAGCGCAGTGTATGACAGTTGGAATGTAGTGGAGAGCACGGGGTATAATGGTTGGAATGTAGCGGAGAGCGTGGGTATGACGGTTGGGATGTAGAGGAGAGCGCGGGGTATGACGGTTGGAATGTAGAGGAGAGCGGAGTGTATGACGGTTAGAATATAGAGGAGAGCGCGGTGTATGACGGTTGGAATGTAGAGGAGAGCGTGGGTATGTTGGTTGGGATGTAAAGGAGAGCACGGGGTATGACGGTTGGAATGTAGAGGAGAGCACAGTGTATGACAGTTGGACTGTAGTGGAGAGCACGGGGTATAATGGTTGGAATGTAGCGGAGAGCGTGGGTATGACGGTTGGGATGTAGAGGAGAGCGCAGGGTATGACGGATGGAATGTAGAGGAAAGCGGAGTGTATGACGGTTAGAATGTAGAGGAGAGCGCGGTGTATGACGGTTGGAATGTAGAGGAGCATGCCGGGGTATGCCGTTGGCATGTACAGGAGAGCGCGGTGGATGATGGTTGTAATGTAGAGGAGAGCGCGGTGTATGACGGTTGGAATGTAGAGGTGAGCGCGGGGTATGACGGTTGGAATGTAAAGGAGAGCGCGGTGTATGACGGTTGGCATGTAGAGGAGAGCGTGGGGTATGACGGTTGGAATGTAGAGGTGAGCGCGGGGTATGACGGTTGGAATGTAGAGGAGAGCGCGGGGTATGACGGTTGGCATGTAGAGGAGAGCGCAGGGTATGACGGTTGGAATGTAGAGGTGAGTGCGGGGTATGACGGTTGGAATGTAGAGGAGAGCGCGGGGTATGACGGTTGGAATGTAGAGGAGAGCGCGGGGTATGACGGTTGGCATGTAGAGGAGAGCGTGGGGTATGACGGTTGGAATGTAGAGGTGAGCGCGGGGTATGACGGTTGGAATGTAGAGGAGAGCGCGGGGTATGACGGTTGGCATGTAGAGGAGAGCGCGGGGTATGACGGTTGGAATGTAGAGGTGAGTGCGGGGTATGACGGTTAGAATGTAGAGGAGAGTGTGGGGTATGACGGTTGGAATGTAGAGGAGAGCGCGGGGTATGACGGTTGGAATGTAGAGGAGAGCGCGGGGTATGACGGTTGGAATGTAGAGGAGAGCGCGGGGTATGACAGTTGGAATGTGGAGGAGAGTGTGGGGTATGACGGTTGGAATGTAGAGGAGAGCGCGGGGTATGACGGTTGGCATGTAGAGGAGAGCGCGGGGTACAGTATGACAATGACACATTTTTACTGTTGATTCCTGCAGGGTTCATGGCTTCTGATGTACATAAGATTACACAATGGGAGATGGGATCACCAGCAGCCGCATCGCAGGAGAATGAGCGGTGTGGTAGCCCGGCCCCTGCGCTTACACAAGGAAAAGAACCAGGTGAGAGGCGCTGTCTTCCTCCATGCCGCTACATGGCACTAGCCGCTGATTGTGCTGCTCTCAAATCTGATTTGTTTTCCACAGGAGCCATCCAGGATGATGCCATGTTTGTCCATGCTCAGTCCTATGAAGATCTCACAGGGGAGGTGGAGGCTCCTGTCCCTGCGAGTCCTGGACCAGAGGGCAACGTGGAGATCAGCAGCATGGAGCAGATAAGTGAGGACTTCAGCAAACTCAGTACTCAGCTGAGTGTAAGCTCCTTGCAGAGTGATGAACAGAGCCGGGAAGGGACGCCTGAGCATGGGCAAAAGGACGTCCCGCGAACCTTGAGCCAAGATTCAGATGGCGATGCGGTATTCAGGACTCTGGAAGACTGGTACCAGCACCAAAAGCATGTCTTTGTTCTGAGCGAAGCTGGAAAGCCGGTCTATTCCCGCTATCGGTCAGAGGAGGCGCTCTCAAGCACAGCTGGAGTGATGATGGCGCTTGTATCGTTTCTGGAGTCAGACAAGAATGCTATCCGGTCAATCCACGCAGGTGCCACAAATAGAAGTCATGTTTCCATTGGCTGGTTTTAAGGGTTCCATTAGACTGTTTTTTGGGATATTTCGGTGCATAGCCATTACACAGCATCATCTCCCCCTTTAAAACAAATAATAATCATATATTGTGCTGTGTACTGTGTGCTGTATCTATATTAAGTATTAGTGTATATATATATATATATATATATATATATATATATATGTACATATTTAGTAAAATATTTTAGCCTTTCTCATCTATTGTGGCTTAAAGGGTTTGTCCGCCTGGTGCCACCGGCCTTGTTACTAAGTAGTCTGTCACCGTAGCAGCTCTCCCCCTCTTACCCATAGCAGCTCTCACTGCCGGCTGTCTCCAGGGAAAGCAGAGGCTGAACTTAATTCTTGTATCTAAGGTTCACCATGAGTGGTTGTTCTCCGCTTCCTCTACTGATATTAGGACGTGATCAGTGGCAGCTGGTCTCAAGTGGCCTCGAGGATTGCAGCCTTTCTAATCGCTCCCCAATTTCCTTTACATCCTAACCAACTCATTTCAGTCCCAGGCTTTCTTATTAATAGGGTTCTCATTTATATACTGTAATATCGCCCACTTCAGTAGATACCTCCTGTATTAAATAACAACCCAGTATATAGAAAACCGGTATCCATGGCTTGTCCTTCTACATGTAATTATGCATATTTCTAGTGCATTGCAAAGCCACGCTTAGTGCCTCCAGGGCCAGGGGCCGTGACGCTGGCCACTGAACACTATTACTATAGTGCACTAACGGGGATAAGGGAGCATCAATGTTCTCTTCTCTGGTACTGTATGATAACTTTCTCTCTTTCAGATGGGTATAAAGTGGTGTTTGTCCGTCGTTCCCCTCTGGTCGTAGTGTCCGTGTCTCACACTCGTCAGTCAGAGCAGGAGATCGCGCAGGAATTGCTCTACGTTTACTATCAGATTCTTAGCCTGGTCACCGGGGCTCAGCTCCACCACTTATTCCAGCAACGACCCAGCTTCGACCTCCGCCGGCTGCTCTCTGGTTCCGAGCGCATTACAGACAACCTGCTGGATTCTATGGATATTGACCCCAGCTTCCTTCTGGGTGCTGTACGCTGCCTGCCCCTGGTGTCAGGCCTTCGGGACTCTGCCGCAAACTGTCTCCAGCATGCAAAGGCCAAGAGCCTGGTCTTCTCTATCCTGATGTCAAGGAACCAACTGGTGACATTAGTAAGGAAGAAAGATCAGTATCTCCACCCAATTGATCTCCATCTTCTCTTCAACCTGGTGACATCATCCAGCTCCTTCAGGGAAGGTGAGGCATGGACCCCTGTATGTCTTCCCAAATTCAACCCATCTGGCTTCTTCCATGCTCATATCTCGTACCTGAGCCATAGCCCTGAATTGTGCCTCCTAATGGTGTCCACTGACCGGGAGGACTTCTTCACGGCCTCAGACTGCAAGAGAAAGATAGTAGAGAGACTGGAGAAGCGGGGGAGTTGGGGACCATTGATGGAAGCTCTGAGAAACCCCTTTTATGATGTTGCACAAGTTGGTATCCCAGAACTGAAACATTTTCTCTACAAATCAAAGAGTTCAGGTCTCTTTACTAGGTAAGGAGGATGGAAGGGTAACTAATAAGTGGGTCCACATAGGAGAAGGTGAAAACCAGTGGTCTCTGTCCACTACGTGGCCAAAAGTATGCTGATACCTAGCGCACAGCCCTGCTATCTCCAGTCACCCATTAGCAGTAGAATGGGGTCTTACTGAAGACATCAGTGATCGTGGCTTGTTACATCTCTGCCCTGGTACAGTTCTCTGGTCACTTATCAGATGCAGAGGCCACAGCTCAGCCACAAAGTGATTGGCCACACAATCTCCCAGGTGCAGGATCGCCGGCCGATGTAGAGTGTACATATCCTCTGTCCTCAGTCATTCACTACTTTCATAGGTCCACATGGCCTTGGAACAAGGGGCCCAACTTAGTCCTGATCACTGATGTGCGAATTCTCTCAGCGGCTGATTATCAATAGACTGCGCATGCGCCTGGGCCACAGTGTGCATGCAGCTTCCCCTCTGCAGTATGTCCTCATCCCTGCAGCTTCCCCTCTGCAGTCTGCCCTCTTCCCCACAGATTCCCCTCTGCAGTCTGCCCTCTTGCCCACAACTTCCCCTCTGCAGTCTGTCCTCCTCATCCCTGCTTCTTCCCCTCTGCAGTATGTCCTCCTCATCCCTGCAGCTTCCCCTCTGCAGTCTGTCCTCCTCATCCCTGCAGCTTCCCCTCTGCAGTCTGTCCTCCTCATCCCTGCAGCTTCCCCTCTGCAGTATGTCCTCCTCATCCCTGCAGCTTCCCCTCTGCAGTCTGTCCTCCTCTTCCCCACAGCTTCCCCTCTGCAGTCTGTACTCCTCTTCCCCACAACTTCCCCTCTGCAGTCTGTCCTCCTCATCCCCGCAGCTTCCCCTCTGCAGTCTGCCCTCTTCCCCGCAGCTTCCCCTCTGCTGTCTGTCCTCCTCATCCCTGCAGCTTCCCCTCTGCAGTCTGTCCTCCTCATCCCTGCAGCTTCCCCTCTGCAGTCTGTCCTCCTCATCCCTGCTTCTTCCCCCTCTGCAGTATGTCCTCCTCATCCCTGCAGCTTCCCCTCTGCAGTCTGTCCTCCTCATCCCTGCAGCTTCCCCTCTGCAGTCTGTCCTCCTCATCCCTGCAGCTTCCCCTCTGCAGTCTGTCCTCCTCATCCCTGCAGCTTCCCCTCTGCAGTCTGTCCTCCTCATCCCTGCAGCTTCCCCTCTGCAGTCTGTCCTCCTCATCCCTGCAGCTTCCCCTCTGCAGTCTGTCCTCCTCATCCCTGCAGCTTCCCCTCTGCAGTCTGTCCTCCTCATCCCCGCAGCTTCCCCTCTGCAGTCTGTCCTCCTCATCCCCGCAGCTTCCCCTCTGCAGTCTGTCCTCCTCATCCCCGCAGCTTCCCCTCTGCAGTCTGTCCTCCTCACCCCCGCAGCTTCCCCTCTGCAGTCTGTCCTCCTCACCCCTGCAGTTACCCCTCTGCAGTCTGTCCTCCTCACCCCCGCAGCTTCCCCTCTGCAGTCTGCCCTCATCCTCGCAGCTTCCTCTCTGCAGTCTGCCCTCCTCATCCCGCAGCTTCCTCTCTGCAGTCTGCCCTCCTCATCCCGCAGCTTCCCCTCTGCAGTCTTCCCTCCTCATCCCCGCAGCTTCCCCTCTGCAGTCTATCCTCCTCATCCCCTCAGTTTCCCCTCTGCAGTCTGTCCTCCTCATCACTGCAGCTTCCCCTCTGCAGTCTGTCCTCCTCATCCCTGCAGCTTCCCCTCTGCAGTCTGTCCTCCTCATCCCTGCAGCTTCCCTTCTGCAGTCTGTCCTCCTCTTCCTCGCAGCTTCCCCTCTGCAGTCTGTCCTCCTCATCCCTGCTTCTTCCCCTCTACAGTATGTCCTCCACATCCCTGCAGCTTCCCCTCTACAGTATGTCCTCCACATCCCTGCTTCTTCCCCTCTACAGTATGTCCTCCACATCCCTGCTTCTTCCCCTCTACAGTATGTCCTCCTCATCCCTGCTTCTTCCCCTCTACCGTATGTCCTCCTCATCCCCACAGCTTCCCCTCTGCAGTATGTCCTCCTCATCCCTGCTTCTTCCCCTCTACAGTATGTCCTCCTCATCCCTGCAGATTCCCCTCTGCAGTCTGTCCTCCTCTTCCCCGCAGCTTCCCCTCTGCAGTCTGTCCTCCTCATCCCTGCTTCTTCCCCTCTACAGTATGTCCTCCTCATCCCTGCTTCTTCCCCTCTACCGTATGTCCTCCTCATCCCCACAGCTTCCCCTCTGCAGTATGTCCTCCTCATCCCTGCTTCTTCCCCTCTACAGTATGTCCTCCTCATCCCTGCAGATTCCCCTCTGCAGTCTGTCCTCCTCATCCTCGCAGCTTCCCCTCTGCAGTCTGTCCTTCTCATCCCTGCAGATTCCCCTCTGCAGTCTGTCCTCCTCATCCCCGCAGCTTCCCCTCTGCAGTCTGCCCTCCTCATCCCGCAGCTTCCTCTCTGCAGTCTGCCCTCCTCATCCCGCAGCTTCCCCTCTGCAGTCTGCCCTCCTCATCCCCGCAGCTTCCCCTCTGCAGTCTGTCCTCCTCATCCTCGCAGCTTCCCCTCTGCAGTCTGTCCTCCTCATCCCTGCAGATTCCCCTCTGCAGTCTGTCCTCCTCATCCTCGCAGCTTCCCCTCTGCAGTCTGTCCTCCTCATCCCTGCAGATTCCCCTCTGCAGTCTGTCCTCCTCATCCCCGCAGCTTCCCCTCTGCAGTCTGCCCTCCTCATCCCGCAGCTTCCTCTCTGCAGTCTGCCCTCCTCATCCCGCAGCTTCCCCTCTGCAGTCTGCCCTCCTCATCCCCGCAGCTTCCCCTCTGCAGTCTGTCCTCCTCATCCTCGCAGCTTCCCCTCTGCAGATCTTTCCTGATTCTTCCCTGCATTCACCACTTTCTTTAGACCAGTTCCTCCTGAAGTATACAGAAATGTAATTTGTAGTTATGGTTATTATGGTTCTCCACAGTCCGGTGATGGCGGCTCCATATGACACAGAAGAAGAACGGCGACGGTTGGTGGCCCTGTACCAGTACCTGCATGGCAGAGCCCACTGCAGCTCTCACCCACTCACAACAATCTACCACATGGGATCCCATGAGAACATACTGGCCTGGGTGCGTACCGGTTATATGTTCCCTGTGATACCACTGAGGCACCACACTGGGTAGAACAGTCCACTTTAGCTTCTGTCCTGTTTATGGAGACCAGCAATAAGTACATATTGTAAGCAGCACTTACCTGGGAATATTAAGGGGACCGGCTGAGGATGGGGCGCGGGGGCATTGCTATGTATCACCACATACATTTATGTCAATCTATTTCAGTTTGTTGACTTTAGAGAAAAGTTTTCAGGTTGACCAATGACATTTTCTGTGTTCATGCTGGGAGACATTTTGTTAAAGCCTTCAGCTAGTTTGCAGACATAATGACAGACATGGCCCCTGGGCTCTGTTGGGTAATTGTGTGGGTCTGTGTTATGGGGAATGGTGCATTTTATTCTTATTACACTCTTGGCAGGTGACAGAGGCGTTTGAACTGTACGTGTGTTTCAGTCCGCTGGGGACAAAGTCATCGGCTGTAAGCGGCGTCTCCCGTCTGTTGCGCTGGATCCGCAAGGAAGAGGAGCGGCTGTTCATCCTGAGCTCTCCTACATACTGACACCGGGACAATGGCACCCAGACAATAACCAAAGATCAGAGCAAGAGATTAACAAGGGATTCCAAGTCCCAGAATCCTCTGCTGTGAGTTATGTAATGCTACCTCTGTCAGTGTATGCAGCACTGAGGTCCACAGTATACACCAATATACTCAGTGTATCAGTCACAGTACTAAGGTACACATTATATACTAATATACTCAGAGAATCAGCCACACAGCACTGAGGTACACAGTATATACCAATATACCCAGTGTATCAGCTACACAGCACTGAGGTACACAGTATATACTAATATACTCAGTGTGTCAGCCACACAGTACTGAGGTACACAGTATATACTAATATACCCAGTGTGTCAGCCACACAGTACTGATGTACACAGTATATACTAATATACCCAGTGTGTCAGCCACACAGTACTGATGTACACAGTATATACTAATATACTCAGAGAATCAGCCACACAGAACTGAGGTACACAGTATACACCAATATACTCAGTGTATCAGCCACACAGCACTGAGGTACACAGTATATACTAATATACCCAGTGTGTCAGCCACACAGTACTGATGTACACAGTATATACTAATATAGAGTATCAGCCACACAGTACTGAGGTACACAGTATATATCATAATATACCCAGTGTATCAGCCACACAGTACTGATGTACACAGTATATACTAATATACTCAGTGTGTCAGCCACACAGTACTGAGGTACACAGTATATACCAATATACCCAGTGTATCAGCCACACAGCACTGAGGTACACAGTATATACCAATATACTCAATGTATCAGCCACTCAGCACTGAGGTACACAGTATATACTAATATACTCAGAGTCAGCCACACAGCACTGAGGTACACAGTATATACTAAAATACTCAGAGAGTCAGCCACACAGCACTGAGGTACACAGTATATACCAATATACCCAGTGTGTCAGCCACACAGTACTGAGGTACACAGTATATACCAATATACCCAGTGTATCAGCCACACAGCACTGAGGTACACAGTATATACTAATATACTCAGAGAATCAGCCACACAGCACTGAGGTACACAGTATATACTAATATACTAAGTGTGTCAGCCATACATTACTGAGGTACGCAGTATACACCAGTGTATCAGCCACACCGTATTGAGGTATACAGTATATACTAATATACTCAGTGTATCAGCCACTGATTATAGCAGGGGGATATACCCGATATACAGGGCAGTTCCCGGTGACGCAGACACTACCCTACACAGGCTGAGACTACTGATTATAGCAGGGGGATATCCCGAAATACAGGGCAGTTCCCACCGACGCAGACACTACCCTACACAGGCTGAGGCTACTGATTATAGCAGGGGGATATACCCGATATACAGGGCAGTTCCCGGTGACGCAGACACTACCCTACACAGGCTGAGACTACTGATTATAGCAGGGGGATATCCCGAAATACAGGGCAGTTCCCAGTGACGCAGACACTACCCTACACAGGCTGAGGATGCTGATTATGCTGATTATAGCAGGGGGATATCTTGATATACAGGGCAGTTCCCAGTGACGCAGACACTACCCTACACAGGCTGAGGATGCTGATTATAGCAGGGGGATATCCCGATATACAGGGCAGTTCCCTGTGACGCAGACACTACCCTACACAGGCTGAGGCTACTGATTATAACAGGGGGATATCCCGATATACAGGGCAGTTCCCAGTGACGCGGACACTACCCTACACAGGCTGAGGATGCTGATTATAGCAGGGGAATATCTCGATATACAGGGCAGTTCCCAGTGACGCAGACACTACCCTACACAGGCTGAGGCTACTGATTATAACAGGGGGATATCCTGATATACAGGGCAGTTCCCTGTGACGGAGACACTACCCTACACAGGCTGAGGCTACTGATTATAACAGGGGGATATCCCGATATACAGGGCAGTTCCCTGTGACGGAGACACTACCCTACACAGGCTGAGGCTACTGATTATAACAGGGGGATATCCCGATATACTGGGCAGTTCCCTGTGACGCAGACACTACCCTACACAGGCTGAGGATGCTGATTATAGCAGGGGAATATCCCGATATACAGGGCAGTTACCGGTGACACAGACACTGCCGTACACAGGCTGAGGATGCTGATTATAGCAGGGGGATATCCCGATATACAGGGCAGTTACCGGTGACGCGGACACTACCCTACACAGGCTGAGGATGCTGATTATAACAGGGGGATATCCCGATATACAGGGCAGTTCCCTGTGACGCAGACACTACCCTACACAGGCTGAGGCTACTGATTATAGCAGGGGGATATCCCGATATACAGGGCAGTTCCCAGTGACGCAGACACTACCCTACACAGGCTGAGGATGCTGATTATAACAGGGGGATATCCCGATATACAGGGCAGTTCCTGGTGACGCGGACACTACCATACACAGGCTGAGGATGCTGATTGTAGCAGGGGGATATCTCGATGTACAGTAAGGGGCAGTTCCTGGTAACTTTAATAATAACATTGAATAAACATTTTGTACATATCCTCTGAGCGTCGTCTTACTGTTATGTTGCTGCATGTTGTATACGTTGTGCATGTGTGTGTGTCCCCGCACAGAATTGATTGTGATCACTGAGACTAATGGTTCATTCCCATCCACATGGTTGTCATATTTCAGGAAAATGATCCTTTATGAACTGATATTCTCTTGGTAAGGGAGGCACACCCAGGAATAGTGATTTGTGTTGTATAAGTTGGTAAGGACTTTCTGCCTGGGGGTGGAGTGGGCATTCTTATCTCTCTGATAGGTAAATATTGCCCCCCACACACACACACACACACACTGCAGACAAGGCAGTGGACCAATAAACAGGGACGGCTGGGGCGTGCAGGTGCTTAGTGATGGCACAAAGAGAGGAGGAAGTGCAGGATTATGGTGGATAAAATCACTGCATTCATACAATAAGTGAAAGCATATTAGCCTGGGATACATGGGATGATGGGATAGCCACTTCCCACTTCCTCACTCCGGGTGTGGTATAACACCCCGACAGTCTGGATTCCGACAGCAACGAAGCCGATTGTGGGTTGGCTGAGCTCGACACACAGCGGGCACAGTGGCTCGCTACACTCGCCACCTATTTTATTCTCCCTCTATGGGGGTCGTGGACCCCCACAAGGGAGAATAGCTGCTGCCCGTGTGTCAGGCTTTGAGCAGTCGGGGTAATGACTGTCGGAATCCCGACTGCCGGTGAGTCCTCCGGCACCCCTCACTCCACTCTCTGCTGTAACCACACTTCACTCCTACTGTAACCACTCCTCTCACTCCTGCTGTAACCACACGTAAAACCTGCTGTAACCACACTTCACTCCTGCTGTAACCACACGTAAAACCTGCTGTAACCACCCTTCACTCCTACTGTAACCACTCCTCTCACTTCTGCTGTAACCACACCTAAAACCTGCTGTAACCACTCCTCTCACTCCTGCTGTAACCACTCCTCTCACTCCTGCTGTAACCACTCCTCTCACTCCTGCTGTAACCACTCCTCTCACTCCTGCTGTAACCACACGTAAAACCTGCTGTAACCTCTCCTCTCACTCCTGCTGTAACCACACCTAAAACCTGCTGTAACCACTCCTCTCACTCCTGCTGTAACCACTCCTCTCACTCCTGCTGTAACCAATCCTCTGTTCTGCTGTAACCACTCCTCTCACTCCTGCTGTAACTACTCCTCTCACTGCTGCTATACCCACTCCTCTCACTCCTGCTGTAACCACACCTCGCTCCTGCTGTAACCACTCCTGCTGTGGCCATTCCACTCTCCTACTGTATTCTCTCCTCTCTCTCCTGCTGTAGCCACTCCACTCCTGCTGTAACCACTCCTCTCACTCCCGTTGTAACCACATCTCTTTCCTGCTGTAACCACACCTCACTACTGCTGTTTGTCTACTATAACCACTCCTCTTTCCTGCTGTAGCCACTCCTCACTCTATGACCACTCTTCTCACTCCTGCTGTAACCACATCTCTCTCCTGCTGTAACCACATCTCTCTCCTGCTGTAACCACTCTTCTCCTACTGCAACCACATCTCTCTCCTGCTGTTACCACACCTCACTCCTGCTGTTTGTCTCCTACTATAACCACTCCTTTTTCCTGCTGTAGCCACTCCTCACTCTACTCTCCTGCTGTAACCACTCCACTCTCTCCTGCTGTAACAATGGCCTGTCTCCTAATGTAATGTAACCACATCTCTTCTCCTGCTGTAACTAAACCTCGCCTCTTGTAAATGCTCCTCACTCCTGCTGTAAACACACTTCACTCCTACTGTGTCACTCCTAATATAACCACTCCTGAGGCCCCAACATGAAGGGGCAGTGACATGATGTGGGACGACCTATAATATTGTACCTAGGGGCAGCCTGGACCCTAAAATGTACCCCTAGATGCTGGAAGGCACACTGACTGCTGGTAAATGTAGTTCTGACATCCGCTGCCTCCACTACACGACATGTGTAGTGGAGGCAGCGGATTAATACACTACATGTGGGGTAGGGTGTCACACACACACACACACAAATATATTACTATACTCGCCCTGCTGCAGTAACCTGGCTCCCATCACTAGATTCAGATGTGGAAGCTGAATAATTATAGACTAATTAAGCTAATTGGTGAATTAGACCTCAGGGGGAGTGCCACTGGGGTCCCGCATATATGTCCTAAAATAAATGGCTTTAGGATAAATGGACCAGTAGTGATATCATGGGTCCGCCGCAGGCCCACAGCCCCATGTGGAGCGTCACAGGGGTGAGCATCTGATCATCAGCCACCTTTGGTATCGATGTTATACAATGTGGGTGTTACCCAACCCACGTCCGAAAACATGTTGGAATGTGAAAGTGGCCTCACAGTGTATGCACTGCAGACACTATGCATACATAATAAGCATCTGGCTGCCGTCACATTTAAAGCTGCAGAACCAGTTTCTGATTAATATGGGGGGGGGGGGGGGGGGGTCTGAGATGAAGCTCTATGGGGGGGGGGTCCATGACTAATATTTAGATATCAAAATCTTGATAAAGAACTGAGTATACAGTATAATATACATTATGAAAGATATATATTAAATTAGTCTATTTATCTAGGCTTCCTTGTCAGGTCCATTTACCATATGGGCACATTGGAGAAAACACATGAAATGAATACCAGTGGTGGGGCTGGCTTACTGTCTGTAGTGGCCCCAGCGCAACTTGTGTGGACCCTAACCAATGAATTGTCAATAAGACATGCTGGCGATTTTATTAGAGGACTCCCAGCACACTCTGTGGTGCCCCCCAGTCCACACTGGGCCACACAGATACACATTCCACACTGGGCCACACAGATACACATTCCACACTGGGCCACACAGATTCAGGAGCCTGTTGGATGTCCTTACCCCCTACCCTGCATCTATTACTATGTCCTTACCCCCCTACCCTGCAACTAATATTGTGTCCTTACCCCCTACCCTGCACCTAATACTGTGTCCTTACCCCCCTACCCTGCACCTAATACTGTCTCCTTACCCCCCTACCCTGCATTTATTACTGTCCTTACCCCCTACCCTGCAACTATTACAGTATCGTTACCCCCTACCCCGCAACTATTACTGTGTCCTTACCCCCTACCCTGCATCTATAACTGTGTCCTTACCCCCTACCCTGCACCCAATACTGTGTCCTTACCCCCTACCCTGCATCTATAACTGTGTCCTTACCCCCTACCCTGCATCTATAACTGTGTCCTTACCCCCTACCCTGCATCTATTACTGTGTCCTTACCCCCCTTCCCTGCATCTATTACTGTGTCCTTACCCCCTACCCTGCATCTATTACTGTGTCCTTACCCCCTACCCTGCATCTATTACTATGTCCTTACCCCCTACCCTGCAACTAATACTGTGTCATTACCCCCTACCCTGCACCCAATACTGTGTCCTTATCCCCTACCCTGCATCTAATACTGTCCTTACCCCCCCTACCCTGCATCGAATACTGTCTCCTTACCCCCCTAACCTGCATCTAATACTGTGTCTTTACCCCCCCTACCCTGCATATAATACTGCATCCTTACCCCCTACCCTGCATCTATTACTGTGTCCTTACCCCCTACCCTGCATCTATTACTGTGTCCTTACCCCCTATCTTGCATCTGATTCTGTCCTTGCCCCCTACCCTGCATTTATTACTGTGTCCTTACCCCCTACCCTGCACATAATACTGTGTCCTTACCCCCTACCCTGCAACCCAATACTGTCCTTACCCCCCCACACCCTCAGTAGCGCACGCAGGGGGGGTTTCTGAGTATCCAGAAACCCCCCCAGGAGTCCAAGGGCCCTAGGCTGAAATCTGAGGGTCTCCTCTTTCCATCGGTATAAGAATTTTAAAAATCGGCCCTGGGGAACCGGAGATATCTGACTTCAAAGCAGTGGTCCCCATCCAAGCCTGTTAATTGCTCTTCCCAGTCAGATATTTCAGGTTCTGTCTGACTTATGCTGTGTACACACGGGGGCGATAGGGGCTGAAATCGCTGGGAATATGGTCGCTGAGCGACCATATTGCCAGTGATTGGAGTGTGCACCAGCGATAAATCGCTCGGTGCGCGCTCCCGTTTTCAGCCCCTGAATGGTCGCTGGTCGGAGGAACATGCTCCTCCGACCAGCGACATCCCCTGCCTCTTCACCCAGCAGTGTTTAAATTTTCATCTGCGACTATCTCTGGTCGCAGATGAAAACGGGACATGGGGCAATATGATTGCTGAGCAATATATTGCTAGCAATATATTGCCAGCGATCATATTGCCCCGTGTGTACACAGCATTAGAGTTTTGCTGAGGGTATATTCCAAAAGCTGGGACTCTCCCCCTTTGATGGACACTAGAAGCTTGTCTCTCCTGTTCCCAGAACCAGAGATATCAGCCTTCCAGCAGCTGGTTACTGCTCCAGCTCCACACACCTGGTATGTAGTATTATATACTCGTTGGCAGATTGCTCTGCCTCCTGAACTCTGATCCCCTAGTCCCCAATACCATTTGGTGGGATTCTCTAGTTTTTAATTCCATTAAAATCTAAGAAATCTATTTCCGAGAACTGGAGATATCTGCAGTCAAGCAAGCTGTCCTCCCACCAGAAAGTTATGAATAATAAGCCCACTCCACTATACACCCCTCCTCTGCATATTAAACATCCTCTACCACCCTGAAAGTTATTTATCAGGGCCCCTTCATTCAGCCCAATGTCCCCTTCTCTCACCCCATCACCCCCCATCTGTGCAGTAAAGGTGTAATTAGTGGAAATCGCTGATCCAAGCCCTACATGCTGAGTGGTTGATATAATACCCCCAACCACCTGGGGGACATCAAAGCTTCCCCCACCCCGCTGGAGGATCGGTAGGGGCCCCAATACATTGCTATGCCCAGGGGTCTACACTGCTGTTGACGCCCCTGTATATATATATATATATATATATATATATATATATATATATATATATATATATATGTGTGTGTATGTATATATATATATTATTATTATTTATATACATTTGGTCCATCTATAATACTTTAACTGATCCGGCATATACTGTGTCACCTGTCCATCTCCGTGCTTTGCTCCGCCCCTCTGGAAACCCCCTTCTGAAAATCCTGCGTTTGCCACTGACCCTGCACCTAATACTGTGTCCTTACCCCCTACACTGCACCCTATACTGTCCTTACCCCCTACCCTGCACCCTATACTGTATCCTTACCTCCCACCCTGCAGCCACTAAATACTATTGGATACGAATCACTACGACATCAGAGAATACGAATGAGAAGAATACGACAGTTTTGTAACTGTATTCTCTTATCACTGTGCGTGGATTAGGGATGGCCATCGTTGCCATTGCCATTGATAGTGCTAAACTATGCAATGGATGACCATCGATATTTTTACATATCGATGGTCCTCCATTGTGTTTGATTGATTGGCCTGTGGGCCAATAAAAACACGGGGGCGGGGCTTCACGGGTGTCGGGGGCGGAGCTATGCTCCGTGTCCCGGCACTTTGCAAAAAAAAAAAAGCAAAACATCGTTTTGCTATTCCATCCATGGAGGGAAATCATCTGGTTCTCCCCCATCGATGGCAAAAGTATTCGACATCGGCCATGGACCATCAATGATTTCAAATCATCGATGGTCGATGGCCATCCCTAGCGTGGATCGGCCGTATATAGGGGTCTTAATAAATTTCCCCCTTAGTGTCTACAAAAGTGTACAATAATGTGTGGCAGAAACAGAAAGCAGGACACAAGCTCACGTCACAGGCAGAGGATGTGGGATTATAAATCATGTATGAGTGTTTACAATGCTTTGTGGTTTATACAGCAAACCACAGTCATTAGGGATTATCGGGCAGAGAGAGGCGGCTTTTAGACACATTTCTATTAAGTATAAACCACATAGATGGTAACTAGGCAGGAAATACAGCACGGAAGCTTGTGGCCAATGTGCCCAGTACACAACGATGGACATATCTGGAATCGCAAATCATACATACCATTACCAACACATTATTGTGGCCAGTTCAAAGTCAGTCATAAAATGCTATAAGATCCCTCCCCTCAACTGCAGCTTCCTCCCATTGGCTGCAAATCCCTCTCCCTGGCGGCAGCTTCTTTCTCCCATTGGCTGCAGATCCCTCCAATCAGCTGCAGATCTCTCCCATTAGCTGCAGATCCCTCCCTCTAGCTGCAGCTACCTCCCATTGGCTGCAGATCCCTCCCCCTGGCTGCAGATCCCTCCCCCTGACTGCAGCTTCCTCCCCTCGGCTGCAGATTCCTCCCCTCGGCTGCAGATCCCTCCCCCTGACTGTAGCTTTCTCCCCTCAGCTGCAGATCCCTCCAATCAGCTGCAGATCTCTCCCATTAGCTGCAGATCCCTCCCTCTAGCTGCAGCTACCTCCCATTGGCTGCAGATCCCTCCCCCTGACTGCAGCTTCTTCCCCTCGGCTGCAGATCCCTCCCCCTGGCTGCAGAACCCTCCCCTCGGCTACAGATCCCTCCCCCTGACTGCAGCTTCTTCCCCTCAGCAGCAGATCCCTCCCCTTAACTGCGGATCCCTCTCCTCAGCTGCAGATCCCTCCCTTAATATACAGATCCCTCCCATAGGCTGCAGATCCCTCCCTTGGCTGCAGACTAGGATGGCCATTGACCATCAGTGATTCTAAATCATCGATGGTTTATGGCAATGTCAAATACATTTGCATTCAATGGGGGGAGAACCAGGTGGTTTCCCTCCATCGATGGCACAGTAGAACCAATGTTTTTTTTCAAGGTGCCGTAACACAGAGCATAGCTCCGCGTCCTGACAAGCCTGAAGTCCCGCCCCCACATTCTGATTGGCCCACGAGCCAGTCAGTCAAAGAAAATGTATAGCCATCGATAGCTAAAACTATCAGTCATCCCACACATCGTTTATTACCATTGATGGCTGATTGCAGTATCACCATCGATGACAACCATCAATGGTGACTGCCACCCCTACTGCAGACCCCTCACCCTGGCTATTATAGAGTAGGAGGCACCGGCATAATGCGGACCGGGGGATTTTCCTATGGGAACACCCAGGATTTCATGGACGTTCCCATGATAATTCCCCTAGGAGGTCGGAACGGGCAGCTTATGTCAGCTGTCCGCCCTGTCCTTGCACATGGTGCCCGCAGCTCTGAGATGCCACAGAGGTGTCTCTGATCTGCGAGCGATGAAGAAATCATTCGATGGTCACAGCAGCATTGCGACTCAACCAGAATAAGGACCATTGTGTAATGCACTATGAGCTGCCTGTGATCTGGGTGAATGTATTACAGAGAAGGAGGCACCGGTGTAATGTGAGGCACAGGCAGGTAGGTGGACTCTCCGGGACATTGCACTATGTGCTGCCTGTGATCTGGGTGGAGTAATGTATTACAGAGAAGGAGGCACTGGTGTAATGTATTACAGAGAAGGAGGCACCGGTGTAATGTATTCCAGAGAAGGAGGCACCAGTGTAATGTATTCCAGAGAAGGAGGCACCGGTGTAATGTGAGGCACAGGCAGGTAGGTGGAGTCTCCGGGACATTGCACTATGTGCTGCCTGTGATCTGGGTGAATGTATTACAGAGAAGGAGGCACCAGTGTCATGTGAGGCACAGGCAGGTAGGTGGACTCTCCGGGACATTGCACTATGAGCTGCCTGTAATCTGGGTGAATGTATTACAGAGAAGGAGGCACCGGTGTCATGTGAGGCACAGGCAGGTAGGTGGACTCTCCGGGACATTGCACTATGAGCTGCCTGTAATCTGGGTGAATGTATTACAGAGAAGGAGGCACCGGTGTAATGTGAGGCACAGGCAGGTAGGTGGACTCTCCGGGACTTTGCACTATGAGCTGCCTGTAATCTGGGTGAATGTATTACAGAGAAGGAGGCACCGGTGTAATGTGAGGCACAGGCAGGTAGGTGGACTCTCCGGGACATTGCACTATGAGCTGCCTGTAATCTGGGTGAATGTATTACAGAGAAGGAGGCACCGGTGTAATGTGAGGCACAGGCAGGTAGGTGGACTCTCCAGGACATTGCACTATGAGCTCCCTGTAATCTGGGTGAATGTATTACAGAGAAGGAGGCACCGGTGTAATGTGAGGCACAGGCAGGTAGGTGGACTCTCCGGGACATTGCACTATGAGCTGCCTGTAATCTGGGTGAATGTATTACAGAGAAGGAGGCACCGGTGTAATGTGAGGCACAGGCAGGTAGGTGGACTCTACAGGACATTGCACTATGAGCTGCCTGTAATCTGGGTGGAGTAATGTATTACAGAGAAGGAGGCACCGGTGTAATGTGAGGCACAGGCAGGTAGGTGGACTCTCCAGGACATTGCACTATGTGCTGCCTGTGCTCTGGGTGGAGTAATGTATTACAGAGAAGGAGGCACTGGTGTAATGTGAGGCACAGGCAGGTAGGTGGACTCTCCAGGACATTGCACTATGTGCTGCCTGTGATCTGGGTGAATGTATTACAGAGAAGGAGGCACCAGTGTCATGTGAGGCACAGGCAGGTAGGTGGACTCTCCGGGACATTGCACTATGAGCTGCCTGTAATCTGGGTGAATGTATTACAGAGAAGGAGGCACCGGTGTAATGTGAGGCACAGGCAGGTAGGTGGACTCTCCGGGACATTGCACTATGAGCTCCCTGTAATCTGGGTGAATGTATTACAGAGAAGGAGGCGCCGGTGTAATGTGAGGCACAGGCAGGTAGGTGGACTCTACAGGACATTGCACTATGAGCTGCCTGTAATCTGGGTGGAGTAATGTATTACAGAGAAGGAGGCACCGGTGTAATGTGAGGCACAGGCAGGTAGGTGGACTCTCCAGGACATTGCACTATGTGCTGCCTGTGCTCTGGGTGGAGTAATGTATTACAGAGAAGGAGGCACTGGTGTAATGTGAGGCACAGGCAGGTAGGTGGACTCTCCAGGACATTGCACTATGTGCTGCCTGTGATCTGGGTGAATGTATTACAGAGAAGGAGGCACCGGTGTCATGTGAGGCACAGGCAGGTAGGTGGACTCTCCAGGACATTGCACTATGAGCTGCCTGTGATCTGGGTGAATGTATTACAGAGAAGGAGGCACCGGTGTAATGTGAGGCACAGGCAGGTAGGTGGACTCTCCGGGACATTGCACTATGAGCTGCCTGTAATCTGGGTGGAGTAATGTATTACAGAGAAGGAGGCACCGGTGTAATGTGAGGCACAGGCAGGTAGGTGGACTCTCCGGGACATTGCACTATGTGCTGCCTGTGATCTGGGTGGAGTAATGTATTACAGAGAAGGAGGCACCGGTGTAATGTGAGGCACAGGCAGGTAGGTGGACTCTCCGGGACATTGCACTATGAGCTGCCTGTGATCTGGGTGGATTAATGTATTACAGAGAAGGAGGCACCGGTGTAATGTGAGGCACAGGCAGGTAGGTGGACTCTCCGGGACATTGCACTATGAGCTGCCTGTAATCTGGGTGAATGTATTACAGAGTAGGAGGCACCGGTGTAATGTGAGGCACAGGCAGGTAGGTGGACTCTCCGGGACATTGCACTATGAGCTGCCTGTAATCTGGGTGAATGTATTACAGAGAAGGAGGCACCGGTGTAATGTGAGGCACAGGCAGGTAGGTGGACTCTCCAGGACATTGCACTATGAGCTCCCTGTAATCTGGGTGAATGTATTACAGAGAAGGAGGCACCGGTATAATGTGAGGCACAGGCAGGTAGGTGGACTCTCCGGGACATTGCACTATGAGCTCCCTGTAATCTGGGTGAATGTATTACAGAGAAGGAGGCGCCGGTGTAATGTGAGGCACAGGCAGGTAGGTGGACTCTCCAGGACATTGCACTATGAGCTGCCTGTAATCTGGGTGAATGTATTACAGAGAAGGAGGCACCGGTGTAATGTGAGGCACAGGCAGGTAGGTGGACTCTACAGGACATTGCACTATGTGCTGCCTGTGATCTGGGTGGAGTAATGTATTACAGAGAAGGAGGCACCGGTGTAATGTGAGGCACAGGCAGGTAGGTGGACTCTCCAGGACATTGCACTATGTGCTGCCTGTGCTCTGGGTGGAGTAATGTATTACAGAGAAGGAGGCACTGGTGTAATGTGAGGCACAGGCAGGTAGGTGGACTCTCCAGGACATTGCACTATGTGCTGCCTGTGATCTGGGTGAATGTATTACAGAGAAGGAGGCACCGGTGTCATGTGAGGCACAGGCAGGTAGGTGGACTCTCCAGGACATTGCACTATGAGCTGCCTGTGATCTGGGTGAATGTATTACAGAGAAGGAGGCACCGGTGTAATGTGAGGCACAGGCAGGTAGGTGGACTCTCCGGGACATTGCACTATGAGCTGCCTGTAATCTGGGTGGAGTAATGTATTACAGAGAAGGAGGCACCGGTGTAATGTGAGGCACAGGCAGGTAGGTGGACTCTCCGGGACATTGCACTATGTGCTGCCTGTGATCTGGGTGGAGTAATGTATTACAGAGAAGGAGGCACCGGTGTAATGTGAGGCACAGGCAGGTAGGTGGACTCTCCGGGACATTGCACTATGTGCTGCCTGTGATCTGGGTGGATTAATGTATTACAGAGAAGGAGGCACCGGTGTAATGTGAGGCACAGGCAGGTAGGTGGACTCTCCGGGACATTTCACTATAAGCTACCTGTGCTCTGGGTGGAGTAATGTATTATAGAGAAGGAGGCACCAGTGTAATGTATTCCAGAGAAGGAGGCACCGGTGTAATGTGAGGCACAGGCAGGTAGGTGGACTCTCCGGGACATTGCACTATGAGCTGCCTGTAATCTGGGTGAATGTATTACAGAGAAGGAGGCACCGGTGTAATGTGAGGCACAGGCAGGTAGGTGGACTCTCCGGGACATTGCACTATGAGCTGCCTGTAATCTGGGTGAATGTATTACAGAGAAGGAGGCACCAGTGTAATGTATTACAGAGAAGGAGGCACCGGTGTAATGTGAGGCACAGGCAGGTAGGTGGACTCTCCGGGACATTTCACTATGAGCTGCCTGTGCTCTGGGTGGAGTAATGTATTATAGAGAAGGAGGCACCAGTGTAATGTATTCCAGAGAAGGAGGCACCGGTGTAATGTGAGGCACAGGCAGGTAGGTGGACTCTCCGGGACATTGCACTGTGAGCTGCCTGTAATCTGGGTGGAGTAATGTATTACAGAGAAGGAGGCACCGGTGTAATGTGAGGCACAGGCAGGTAGGTGGACTCTCCAGGACATTTCACTATGAGCTACCCGTGCTCTGGTTGGAGTAATGTATTACAGAGAAGGAGGCACCGGTGTCATGTGAGGCACAGGCAGGTAGGTGGACTCTCCGGGACATTGCACTATGAGCTACCTGTGCTCTGGGTGGAGTAATGTATTATAGAGAAGGAGGCACCAGTGTAATGTATTCCAGAGAAGGAGGCACCGGTGTAATGTGAGGCACAGGCAGGTAGGTGGACTCTACAGGACATTGCACTATGAGCTACCCGTGCTCTGGTTGGAGTAATGTATTACAGAGAAGGAGGCACCGGTGTCATGTGAGGCACAGGCAGGTAGGTGGACTCTCCGGGACATTGCACTATGAGCTGCCTGTAATCTGGGTGAATGTATTACAGAGAAGGAGGCACCGGTGTAATGTGAGGCACAGGCAGGTAGGTGGACTCTCCAGGACATTGCACTATGAGCTGCCTGTAATCTGGGTGAATGTATTACAGAGAAGGAGGCACCGGTGTAATGTGAGGCACAGGCAGGTAGGTGGACTCTCCGGGACATTGCACTATGTGCTGCCTGTGATCTGGGTGGATTAATGTATTCCAGAGAAGGAGGCACCGGTGTAATGTGAGGCACAGGCAGGTAGGTGGACTCTCCGGGACATTGCACTATGAGCTGCCTGTAATCTGGGTGAATGTATTACAGAGAAGGAGGCACTGGTGTAATGTGAGGCACAGGCAGGTAGGTGGAGTCTCCGGCACATTGCACTATGAGCTGCCTGTAATCTGGGTGAATGTATTACAGAGAAGGAGGCACCGGTGTAATGTGAGGCACAGGCAGGTAGGTGGACTCTCCGGGACATTTCACTATGAGCTACCTGTGCTCTGGGTGGAGTAATGTATTATAAAGAAGGAGGCACCAGTGTAATGTATTCCAGAGAAGGAGGCACCGGTGTAATGTGAGGCACAGGCAGGTAGGTGGACTCTCCGGGACATTGCACTATGAGCTGCCTGTAATCTGGGTGAATGTATTACAGAGAAGGAGGCACCGGTGTAATGTGAGGCACAGGCAGGTAGGTGGACTCTCCGGGACATTGCACTATGAGCTACCTGTGCTCTGGGTGGAGTAATGTATTATAAAGAAGGAGGCACCAGTGTAATGTATTCCAGAGAAGGAGGCACCGGTGTAATGTGAGGCACAGGCAGGTAGGTGGACTCTCCGGGACATTGCACTATGAGCTGCCTGTAATCTGGGTGAATGTATTACAGAGAAGGAGGCACCAGTGTAATGTATTACAGAGAAGGAGGCACCGGTGTAATGTGAGGCACAGGCAGGTAGGTGGACTCTCCGGGACATTTCACTATGAGCTGCCTGTGCTCTGGGTGGAGTAATGTATTATAGAGAAGGAGGCACCAGTGTAATGTATTCCAGAGAAGGAGGCACCGGTGTAATGTGAGGCACAGGCAGGTAGGTGGACTCTCCGGGACATTGCACTATGAGCTGCCTGTAATCTGGGTGGAGTAATGT
Organism: Crinia signifera; assembly: GCF_055691185.1. NCBI lineage: Eukaryota > Metazoa > Chordata > Amphibia > Anura > Myobatrachidae > Crinia > Crinia signifera. The sequence continues at coordinate 17,022,932 of NC_139224.1, read as the reverse complement.
ATTACAGAGAAGGAGGCATCGGTGTAATGTGAGGCACAGGCAGGTAGGTGGACTCTCCAGGACATTTCACTATGAGCTACCCGTGCTCTGGTTGGAGTAATGTATTACAGAGAAGGAGGCACCGGTGTCATGTGAGGCACAGGCAGGTAGGTGGACTCTCCGGGACATTGCACTATGAGCTGCCTGTAATCTGGGTGGAGTAATGTATTACAGAGAAGGAGGCACCGGTGTAATGTGAGGCACAGGCAGGTAGGTGGACTCTCCAGGACATTGCACTATGTGCTGCCTGTGATCTGGGTGAATGTATTACAGAGAAGGAGGCACCGGTGTAATGTGAGGCACAGGCAGGTAGGTGGACTCTCCAGGACATTGCACTATGAGCTGCCTGTAATCTGGGTGAATGTATTATTACAGAGAAGGAGGCACCGGTGTAATGTGAGGCACAGGCAGGTAGGTGGACTCTCCAGGACATTGCACTATGAGCTGCCTGTAATCTGGGTGGAGTTGTCTCTCTCCCTCCCTGTCTCACTTGATACTTCCCTACACTGGAGCCTCAGGGAACAATCTCCACCTCCTCCCAGTTCCCCGTCCCAGTCTAACCAGAAGTTCCAGTGAGTAGGAGAAGCAACAGCCGGACCCCGAGTCTCCCTGCACCTGGGCTGCCCAGGTAAGTGCCTCTGTGGTGTGTGTTGGGATTTGGGCTGAGTGCTCCTCTGTCCGGCTGGTTGCTGTTGGATATGGTCTGTGCTGCAGGAACACTCTAGGAAAGTGTATGTGATAGGGAAAGTGTATGTGATAAGGAAAGTGTATGTGATAAGGAATGCAGTACCTAAAGGCGGCTCCCTTTCCATAGAGCTGAAGAATGCTGCAATCACCTATGTACTGGACACCCTGTAGCTGGAGTACCGGCAGCAGCTGTGATTAATAGTCAGGCCTGAGGTATATTACGCTGCGCACCTATCAGTCAGTAACAGGAGCTCCAGCATCTTATGTTTTAGTATGTGCCTCCATGGGGTGCGAGGTGAAACCTTGCAATGCTGATGAATGTGACTGTCAGGCTCTGATGATCGCTGCGCAGTGATTCCACATATCGGGATAAGGAATCTCCCCAATCACCGCTCTATACACTCCCACATGTAAACACAGATGTCTGCAGCTCAAGGAGGGGTGCAGGCAGGGCCCCATGTAAAGATTCTGGGTCCCTGATAAACTGTGATTTTGAGGCCCCATCCTGAAAGAGAATTTGGAAAATGTTCCGTCTCTGTGTCCTGCAATAATTCTATGTTCTGGGTTGGAAGCAATAAAACATCACATTTGGTCTCTCTGGGGCGTATTCACATAGCTGCCTGACTTGTGCTGTATATCCCGGGTAAGTACCCGGAGTCATGCAGCTACTGCCCGCAGTTATCACCTCACTTATAATGAGGAGAAATATGATGTAAGTGAATAGATCTGGGCACACTCTGGAATCTGTGCCTTACCTATATGTTAGCCACGGGGCATGCCACGGAATATGGGGCTTATCTATACATTGGCCACGGAATATGGGGCACTCCACGGAATATGGGGCTTACCTATACGTTGGCCACAGGGCATGACACGGAATATGGGGCTTATCTATACATTGGCCACGGAATATGGGGTTTACCTATACATTGGCCACAGGGCATGCCGCAGAATATGGGGTTTACCTATATGCTGGCCACAGGGCACACCACAGTATATGGGGGCTTATCTGTACATTGGCCACAGGGCATGCCACGGAATATGGAGATTACCTATACATTGGCCACAGGGCATGCCACGGAATATGGAGCTTACCTATACATTGGCCACAGGGCATGCCACGGAATATAGAGCTTACTGTGGGATATAAGTAAACCTGAGCGGTAAGTCCTGCCCCATGGGGTGAGCTGGGGGTCCCAGTGGCTGCACGTGGGGTGCTAATTGTTCCTGTATAGTACTCATTGGATCTGTGTTACCGCAGGCCTGTGTGTCGGTGCTGTGCTGGTCCCCCGGCATGTGAGCGGACCGATGCCTGGCAGGCTGGCAGCCATATTGCCCACGTCAGACATGACTGGCACCGCAGCAATGCCGTCTACACGTGGACATGCGTTTTTTTTTCTATTTGTTTGGTGTCATTGTTGACACCTGTGCACGTGGCCCCCAATTAATGTACAGGGGCCCCTCGCATGACTTGCTTTTCTCGTTGTCCAAAGTATCAAGAAAAAATTGTGAAAACTCATGTCAACCTTTTCTTGTGTCAACCTTTTTTCAGTGTTGGACATTTTGGGGTCGTCCTATCATCCAGATACCGTGCCACGGGACCCCAAACGGTGTGTATCCACCCATAATGGCGGGGTATGGTGCCCTTACAGCCAGCAATAGATCTGATCCCCTCTTGGTGTGTACAGCTCCCAGTATTAGAATGTGGGGCCCGCTGGTGCACCCAGGGAATGGGTTAGACCAGTGCTTGGACTTGTAGTTCTTCTGCAGGTAGACAGCTGCCGAGTGTGCTGGGCCTTGCAGTCCTCCCAGAGCCCTTTATCATATGGCAGAAGGCATCTGTGTGTTACATGGTTGACCACCTGGTACCAGCTGGCACCGAGTATCCCAGAGGTGGAGATTGCAGGTCCCTGGGGGTGGGGGGCTGGTGGGATTGCAGGCCCTGGGGTGGGGGGCTGGTGGGATTGCAGGTCCCTGCGGAGTCACGTTCCCCTCTGCGATGTTTGCTTTATGTAATATCATTTCTGTGTCACCATCGGTAGCAGACACTCCTTTATTTACTTAGTTTCCCCGTAAGGCTGCATTTCCTCTGCACTAACAGCCGCGGTTATTACATAACTGCAGCCATGTACAGCAGAGGTCACCCAGACTGTTATGGCACTACAAGTAACAGCAGGCAACTTGTAATTCATAGGTTGTGCTTGGACATGTAGTTCCAGAGAAAGTGGATTGCTGGATGGGTTTGCTGATACTTATAGTTTCCCAGCACTTTCATAGTGTGTCTGGGGCGGTACACGTGAAACCATAATGCTGGTGTACTAAGGCGAGTGTGGGGGGTGGGGGGCGGTAGTAGAATGCCTGTATTATTTGTAGAATTGTCAGTGTGCTGGGACCTATGTAAATGCTGGACCTGTGGTCAGAGGCAGAACTCTGGGAGGCAATGGAGTCATCTGCCACCGGGCTCCTGCTCCCAAAGGGGCACCTCTCCCTCGGAGTTTAAATCAGTTATTTAAAAGCCAACGATATTGCTTCTGTGGCTGAGTTCTGAAATATATATATATGTTCTATCTATCTATCTATCTTCTGAACATAATATACATATTTTATATAAGTTATATAGGGTTGTGTGTGTACGTATGTGTGTGTGTGGGGGGGCACCAATATATATCTTGCCTCCGGGCAACTAGAACGAACTTACGCCACTGCCTGTGGTATCAGGTCAGGGAGAGCCCTATCGGCATCTGTCAGCAGAGAAAGGAAATACAGACACAGGAGAAAAGGAAGACACAGATACTCGGAGGCCGGGAAGTGAGGTCACGCTCACTGCCAGCAACTACAGTGCACTGAACCACTGCAGGGACACAGCAAGGTCTGGGTGCAATGCTGCTCGGCAATCTGTGACTAAGGGCCCAATTCAGACCACTAGCTGTGAGTGCTCGCAGCCCAGTGAGCAGGTAGCTGCTACCTGCCAAACGCATGCCCCCCTATGCCGTGGCTTATGAGTGGCTGGGCGGAGGCCTTCACTGGGCGATGCTCTGGCCTATGGGTGACTGGGCGGAGGTCTGCACTGGCCGATGCCGGGGCCTCTGGGTGCCTGGGCCGAGGCCTGCAATGGCCAGTGCCGTGGCCTCTGGGTGGCTGGCCGTGGCCTCTGGGTGGCTGATCAGAGGCCTGCACTGGCCGATGCCGTGGCCTCTGGGTGGCTGATCAGAGGCCTGCACTGGCCGATGCCGTGGCCTCTGGGTGGCTGGGCTGCGGGCTACCATAAGCTATGCTTAGCCCTGGGCCTTGCATTGCACACAGAGATTCTCCAGCTGTGACCCTGTCTGACATCCGGATGGTAATGACCTCGGCTAGAGATCACACTTTGTGCATTGTAGTACAGAGTCCACACTGCACATATGGGATCACTTATAGCAATTCCACAGTGACTGAGACCTGCTTCCTGAGCCTTATGGTGTGTACACACTTGTACAATGTGCATGAGATTTTGACTATATAGTCAAAATCTCATCTGGATCGCATGCAGATCGCACAGGTTTTAATCCTTGCGATCCTGATGCGCGCTCCCGTATCGCAGCCAGAAAGTCTTGGCTGCATAGATTATATAGTGCAGATCTGCACTATATAGTCTAAATTGTATGCAGATAGTCTGAATTGTAATATAGTCTAAATTGTACAAGTGTGTACACACCTTTAGACTGCTTATAGTTCGTACAAACCTTTAGCACAAATCTCAGTGTGTGTATGCCCTTAAGTGCTGCAAATGTTTTGCTATTTACTATTTGTGGGTCTCTTCCTAGTGATGTCACCGATCCCTAGTGACTGGAAAAAGGTGCACTCTCAGTGATGTCACTGGCTCCTAGTGACTGGATAGGCCACACTCTCAGTGATGTCACTGGCTCCTAGCCGCACTCTGTGATGTCACTGGCTCCTAGTGACTGGATAGGCCCACTCTTGGTGATGTCACTGGCTCCTAGTGACTGGATAGGCCCACTCTTGGTGATGTCACTGGCTCCTAGTGACTGAATAGGCCCACTCTTGGTGATGTCACTGGCTCCTAGTGACTGCATAGGCCTCACTCTCAGTGATGTCACTGGCTCCTAGTGACTGCATAGGCCTCACTCTCAGTGATGTCACTGGCTCCTAGTGACTGCATAGGCCGCACTCTCAGTGATGTCACTGGCTCCTAGTGACTGGACAGGCCGCACTCTCAGTGATGTCACTGGCTCCTAGTGACTTAGCAGGCCGCACTCTCAGTGATGTCACTGGCTCCTAGTGACTGGACATGCCGCACACTCAGTGATGTCACTGGCTCCTAGTGACTGGAAAGGCTGCACTCTCACTGATGTCATTGGGTTTTGGTTGGAATGTCTCCTCTGTTATTTACCTGGTCATGTCTGTTGCTCTGAGACCTGTTGCTCGTACCTTACTTGCAGAGCTCTTGTTTGTAACGTGCCGGGTGGGATGCGCTAAGCATGGTGTCCTGTCACTCTCAGAATGCATATCGGCCAAACGCCACATGCATGAAGACACAGGACACACAGGACAGCTCTTGCGGTAAGAGCCATATGTCCTATCTGTGTATTGGGGTACTGGGAGGGATCTAACTGGATCCCTCCCAGCTGGTAGGTGCGACAGAAGCCCATAAGCTACTATAGAGCATCGCCATTTAGATGTGCTTTGCCGGATTACGCCATATCACTATTCTAAGTGACACATTTATTGCCCACATGCGCCTGGATACTCAGCATCCCACTCTCACTCATATCCGATCGATGATGTCTAGATTAACAATCATGTGGTTGACAACTAATGGTCAAATGTTAGTTAGATGCCTAAACATAGTCGACAGTAAAAAAAAATCGATGCAAACAAAAGGTCGACGGGCAGTGACGAGGTCGACATGAGTTTTTCCAGATTTTTTGTTTTGTTTTTGTCGACCTGTTCATACTTTACCTTCCAAGTGCCTGAAGCACCTGTGTCAACAGACATAAAAATGTGAAAACTTCATGTCGACCTTATCACTGTCAACCACGTTCCCATCAACCATTTGCTTGCTTCGATCTTCTGTTATAGATTCACATTAATAAGACGTCTAATTAGAAGCGTTTGTCCAGTAGTGGGCGACCATGTGATTGTAAATGTAGACATTGCTGATCTTCTATAACAGGACCACTCACAGGTATTGCTGCATCCAGCTCCAACACTGGATCTAGAACCTCGTGTCTCCCATATCCCCATCTCACCACACACACTGACCTCTCTCAGGATCTCGTATCTCCATCTCACCACTACACGCTGACTTCTCTGAGGACCTCGTGTCTCCTGTATCTCCAGCTCACCATTACACGCTGTCTTCTCTCAGGATCTTGTGTCTCCTGTATCTTCAGCTCACCACTACATGCTGACCTCTCAGGACCTTGTGTCTCCTCTATCTTCAGCTCACCACTACATGCTGACCTCTCAGGACCTCGTGTCTCCTGTATCTTCAGCTCACCACTACATGCTGACCTCTCAGGACCTCGTGTCTCTTATATCTCCATCTCACCACTACATTCTGACCTCTCTCAGAGCCTCGTGTCTCCTGTATCTCCAGCTCACCACTACATGCTGACCTCTCTCAGGACCTCGTATCTCTATCTCACCACTACACGCTGACTTCTCTCAGGACCTTGTGTCTCCTGTATCTCCAGCTCACCACTACATGCTGACTTCTCTCAGTACCTCGTATCTCCTATATCTCCAGCTCACCACTACACGCTGACCTCTCTCAGCCTCATGTCTCCTATATCTACATCTCACCACTACACGATGACTACTCTCAGGACCTTATGTCTCCAGCTCACCACTACACGCTGACTTCTCTCAGGACCTCGTGTCTCTTGTATCTCCAGCTCACCACTACACGCTGACCTCTCAGGACCTCGTGTCTCTTATATCTCCATCTCACCACTACACGCTGACCTCTCTCAGCCTCATGTCTCCTATATCTACATCTCACCACTACACGCTGACCTCTCTCAGGACCTCTTGTCTACTGTATCTCCAGCTCACCTCTACACGCTGACCTCTCTCAGAGTCTCGTGTCTCCTATATCTACATCTCACCACTACACGCTGACCTCTCTCAGGACCTCATGTCTCCTGTATCTCCAGCTCACCACTACATGCTAACTTCTCTCAGGACCTCATACCTCCTGTATCTCCAGCTCACCACTACACGCTGACTTCTCTCAGGACCTTGTGTCTCCTATATCTCCATCTCACCACTACATTCTGACCTCTCTCAGAGCCTCGTATCTCCAGCTCACCACTACATGCTGACTTCTCTCTGGACCTTGTGTCTCCTGTATCTTCAGCTCACCACTACATGCTGACCTCTCAGGACCTCATGTCTCCTATATCTCCATCTCCCCACTACATTCTGACCTCTCTCAGAGCCTCGTATCTCCAGCTCACCACTACACGCTGACTTCTCTCAGGACCTCATATCTCCTGTATCTCCAGCTCACCGCTACACGCTGACTTCTCTCAGGACCTCGTGTCTCCTGTATCTCCAGCTCACCACTACACGCGGACCTCTCTCAGGACCTTGTGCCTCCTGTATCTCCAGCTCACCACTACACGCTGACTTCTCTCAGGACCTCGTATCTCCTGTATCTCTATCTCACCACTACACGCTGAATTCTCTCAGGACCTCGTGTCTCCTGTATCTCCAGCTCACCACTACACGCTGACTTCTCACAGGACCTCGTGTCTCCTGTATCTCCAGCTCACCACTACACGCTGACTTCTCTCAGGACCTCGTGTCTCCTGTATCTCCAGCTCACCACTACACGCGGACCTCTCTCAGGACCTTGTGCCTCCTGTATCTCCAGCTCACCACTACACGCTGACTTCTCTCCGGACCTCGTTTGTCCTATATCTCCAGCTCACCACTACACGCTGACCTCTCTCAGGACCTTGTGTCGCCTGTATCTCCAGCTCACCAATACACGCTGACTTCTCTCAGGACCTCATGTGTCCTATATCTCCAGCTCACCACTACATTCTGACCTCTCTCATGACCTTGTGTCTCCTGTATCTCCAGCTCACCACTACACGCTGACTTCTCTCAGGACCTTGTGTCTCCATCTTACCACTACACGCTGACTTCTCTCAGGACCTTGTGTCTCCATCTCACCACTACACGCTGACTTCTCACAGGACCTCGTGTCTCCTGTATCTCCAGCTCACCACTACACGCTGACTTCTCTCAGGACCTCGTGTCTCCTGTATCTCCAGCTCACCACTACACGCGGACCTCTCTCAGGACCTTGTGCCTCCTGTATCTCCAGCTCACTACTACACGCTGACTTCTCTCAGGACCTCGTATCTCCTGTATCTCTATCTCACCACTACACGCGGACCTCTCTCAGGACCTTGTGCCTCCTGTATCTCCAGCTCACCACTACACGCTGACTTCTCTCCGGACCTCGTGTGTCCTATATCTCCAGCTCACCACTACACGCTGACCTCTCTCAGGACCTCGTGTGTCCTATATCTCCAGCTCACCTCTACACGCTGACTTCTCTCAGGACCTTGTGTCGCCTGTATCTCCAGCTCACCACTACACGCGGACCTCTCTCAGGACCTTGTGCCTCCTGTATCTCCAGCTCACTACTACCCGCTGACTTCTCTCAGGACCTCGTATCTCTATATCACCACTACACGCTGACTACTCTCAGGACCTCGTGTGTCCTATATCTCCAGCTCGCCACTACATTCTGAACTCTCTCAGGGATTTTGCACCCCTCACACTAAGGGGCCTATTTACCAAAGGACATTGTATGTATTCTCTGAGAAGGGGCAATGAATAGCCTGTAGGGTAATTCCCTCCCCCCCCCCCCACCTTCAGAAACAAAACGTAATGCATTCCAAAGCTTGACACTAGTCATAACCTATGAACTACTTACCAGAAACGGGAATCATTACCAGGAGAGGGATCTGCATGATCCCTCCCTGGCAATGTCCAATCGCTCATGCACAGAAATGCGGCCGGCTCCCTGACCCTGGGTATAAGTTATGATAAGTGGCAGTGATGTCGGTGTTCACAGTAATCTGCATTCACCTTGCCTAAATGTGTACCTGTTTCAGGCTGCTGTTCCTGTGATTGGCTGTGTCCCCTGACCTTACGCCGGTGACATCTCAGCAACACAGCGCCTCTATTCATAAACTATTATTGAACTTTGGATGTTGACTGGGGAGATAGTGAGTAATTCAGTTCCTGCTGTAATTCTGCCGCCGTTCTGTAGAAGTGAAGCAATTCTCTGCCCTTATTCACCAGAGACTTGGCATGTTCTACCTCCGGGTGCTGGATGTTGTGGATTTTGCGGCAGGACGCTCTGGGTGGGTTCTTCGCGGATTCCCCTGTCTTGTTTTAGGTGCGACTCCCGTGCAGGAGTTTGCAGCAGCCTCTCATGCCCAGTAAAAGGAGCAAGCTGTCGTGTGACGGCCCCATAGCAGCCAGGACCTCGAGATCGGCGTCTGGAGGAGCAGAGGACACAAGATATTGGGATACGATAGTCACTCGGTTGGCCCTATAATGGCCGACATACATTGGGTCAACCAACTGAACACCTGAAATAGGTCGACATGGCTAAAGTCGACACAAACATTTGGTTGACAGTCAAAAGGACGACACGAGTTTTATGAGCCGACATGCGGTATTTCATGCCCTACCATCCACTGTGCCATGGTGCGATAATATATGGGCAGCGAGTCATGTCAGGAGACGCTGTAAACTTAGAGGGTGTTCGTGTCGACTATGTCGACACCCGGGACAAAAAAAAAAGTGAAAACCTCATGTAAACATTTTGACTGTCGACCTTCCAACCCTGTCAACCTATTTCAGGTTCAACCTTCAGTGGTGGACCCTATGACCCATGCCCCAATATAATGACAGGGAACCTCTGAGAAACCTGTCGCCTGGATCCACCAATAACAGGAGCAGAGATGACCTCAGTGCAGTGAGTGGGTCTTGTGGGAATTCCCTGTGTGTAATGGTTTCACGTCACGGAGAGGGATACATTCCCCAGAGCTTGTCCAGCCCCACCCTGAGGGCATGTATTATTGTAGCCAGGAATGCAGGAAGGGCCGTGGCCGCAGGTGATGGGGATCTGCCAGTTACTAGACACCAGTCATCCAGGTAGTGTATACAGAGGTGTGTTCCTGCAGCTGTGTGCACTAGTGTATTCAGAGGTGCGTTCCTTCAGCCGTGTATACAGAGGTGCGTTCCTGCAGCCGTGTGCACTAGTATATACAGAGGTGCGTTCCTGCTGCCGTGTGCACTAGTGTATACAGAGGTGCGTTCCTGCTGCCGTGTTCACTAGTGTATACAGAGGTGCGTTCCTGCTGCCGTGTGCACTAGTGTATACAGAGGTGCGTTCCTGCAACTGTGTGCGCACTAGTGTATACAGAGGTGCGTTCCTGCAACTGTGTGCACTAGTGTATACAGAGGTGCGTTCCTGCAACTGTGTGCACTAGTGTATACAGAGGTGCGTTCCTGCAACTGTGTGCGCACTAGTGTATACAGAGGTACGTTCCTGCAGCCGTGTGCACTTGTGTATACAGAGGTGCGTTCCTGCAGGCATGTTGCACTAGTGTACACAGAGGTGCGTTCCGGCATTTACGGTGCACTAGTGTATACAGAGGTGTGGTCCTGCCTTCATTCTAGGGTTAATTTTTGTTGGGAGCCAATTAGCCTACCAGTATATTTGTGGATTTGTAAAGTGTTAGTTATCAGTGTTAGTTATTCCAGTATTAGTTATCACAGTGTTAGTACAGTGTTAGTTATTACTGTATTAGTATCAGTGTTATACCAGTGTTAGTACAGTATTATTTATCAATGTTATTACAGCAATAGTTATCACCGTGCTAGTACAGTATTAGTTATTATCAGTGTTATCACAGTGTTCGCAGTGTTAGTACAGTACTAGTTATTATCACTGTTAATTATTACAGTACTAGTTATCAGTGTAAGTACAGTATTAGTTATCAGTGTTAGTACAGTATTAGTTATCAGTTATTTATTACAGTATTAATTATCAGTGTTAGTACAGTATTCGTTATTATCAGTGTTAGATATTACAGTGTTAGTACAGTATTAGTTATCAGTTAGTATGTATTAGTTGTTAGTTATTATCAGTGTTATTCTCAGTGTTAGTACAGTATTAGTTATCAGTGTGTGTGCAGTCTTAGTTATTAATTATCACGATTATTACAGTGTTAGTATAGTATTAGTTATCACAGGGCTAATACAGTGTTAGTTATTATCACAGTGTTACTTATTATTAGTGTTCAGTGTTTTTTTTATCAGTGTTAGTACAGTGTTAATAATGATCAGTGTTAGTACAGTGTTAGTTATTATCACAGTGTTAGTTCTGTGTTATCACAATATTAGCACAGTGTTAGTTAGTATCACAGCGATAATACAGTGTGAGTTATTATAACAGTGTTAGTGATCAGTGTTAGTACAGTGTTAGTGATCAGTGTGATTACAGTATTATCACAGTGTCAGTTAGCACAGTGTTAGTTATTATCAGTGTTAGTTCAGTGTTATTATCAGTGTTAGTACAGTGTTAGTTCAGTGTTATCACAATATTAGCACAGTGTTAGTTATTATCACAGTGTTAGTGCAATATTAGTTATCACAGTGTTAGATCAGAGTTATCACAATATTAGCACAGTGTTAGTTATCACAGCGATAGTAGAGTGTTAGTTATTATCACAGTGTTAGTGCAGTATTAGTTATCACAGTGTTAGTGATCAGTGTTATTACAGTATTATTATCACAGTGTCAGTTAGTACAGTGTTAGCTATTCCAGTATTACTAGTTTGGGAGTAGTTACAGTCATTATGCTGCAGGTTACAGAGTAATTAGGTGACTGTATAATTGTTTAGGTAGTATTTTATAGTAACTGTACCAGTAATTATATAGCGCCCGGCTGCCCAGCTGCCCAGCATTTGCCATTTAGAATCTGGACAAGAAGGCATACAGAATGGTGGCATGCTAACAATAAGGGGCATTGCTATTTGGAAGAGATGTACTAAGGCTTGGCGAGAAATAAAGTACTAGCCTTCTGCTCCTAGCTGCCATGTTACAGGGTGGGTATGACAAATGGCAGTTAGGGTTTGTGGGTTGGTACTTTATCACTTTACAAGGCTTAGTACATCTTGCACAGGGACCGTACCACTGTCACAGGACAGCTGACATGTAACACACTGATCCCTCGTGGACTCTACATCTCTGCAATGTAAGGAATCTGTTTCAGGGCGCGGGGTCCTTATAGTGTCTGCAATACAGGGACGTATAGAGCCTGGGGTACTCTGCCCCCTCCATCCTGCCGGTGGGAACCCTTCTCCCAATCTGTGCAGTAACTGGTATGATTGCGGCATGTGCCAGTGTGGTTTTCTGGAATTAGTGTCGGGCATGGTGCCACATTATGCTACATCTACTCCTGGAGCCGCGCCCGCTGTGCCTGGTATGCTACATGTACACCTGGAGCCGTGCCCGCTGTGCCTGGTATGCTCTATGTCCCTACTTCCTCTCCTGGCAGTTAGAGGAGTATTGATGTACATTTTGACCTTGTCAGTATTTTTACCGTCGGTCAATGGTTGTCAGTATTTTTAATGTAGGTAAATTGACCGCATTATTTATTTATATATATATATATATATATATATATATATATATATATATATATATATATATATATATATATATATATATATATATATATATATATATATATATATATATATATATAGGAACATATCTACCCGGCACTCTGCTTGTGTAATCAGGTAACTTGCTGCGGTGCCATCCAAGGAGCATAGGAGATCCAATATACCATAGGAAGAAGGCGGCACTCTCACAGGCTTGATTCAAATTTTAAAAGTCCTTTATTGCAGCGGTCCTACGCCGTTACGGAGTTACCTCCGTCATCAGGGACACAATAGCATGCACAAAATACCAACATTAAATACAAGAAAGCAAACATTTAACACACCCCCCATGTCACTCCCGATTGGCCACACACTCACCCTCCCCCGTCAGCATCCCGCCGCACACCTGTCAGCCCATAACACGATCAGCCTGCAGTAACACACCGGGCGGGGAGCACGTCACTCTCACTGACCTGCTCTTCCGCACCACGTGACCGGACAGGCCGCATCGCGCCATTGGACGATCCACATGCGCGTCATCAATGCTAGACGGAGAATGAACGGGCGCAGAGTATGACCTAATCGGTATCTATGGAAACAATAAACAAACATAAGTAAACTGAATAAAATAACGATCGGCAACGATCTATAGTATAAAAAACATAAAATATAGTATTAACGTTTGCACAGCAATCCATTCAATCTGAAAATATCCCTACACAGGTAGGATAAAGCATGTTATGCAGGCATTTACGTATAATATATAACATGTTACGCAAGACAGCATAATAGAAGGGCATACATTGGACAACATGATTACATTCTTTCTATATATTCCTGAAATGTTACAAAAGCAGGCCTACAGTATAGCAAGGTGGAACTAAATAAAACACTGGAGCCCCAGCGTCTCATTCAGACCACCAGGAGACATAGTCCCCAAGGAGAAGATCCAACGGCTCTCTCTCTGGAGAAGAACTTTATTCCTATTCCCCCCTCTAATGGACAGAGGCACGTGATCAATGATCATAGTGCGTATAGAGGCCACACTGTGTTTGAATAGTAAACAGTGACGAGCCACTGGTTGGTCACTGTGTCCACTGGATTGGGCTTGGTGGATAGAAGACCTATGTAGGGCCATGCGCTCCTTGAATGTGCGCTGGGTTTTCCCCACATAGGTCAAACCACACGGGCAAGTCAAGGTGTAAATAATGTAAGATGAAGAACAAGTTAAGGGAAACTTAATGTAGATTTTATAACCTTTATGAGGGTGTGTAAAAAAGTTCCCCACTGCCATTGACCTACACGTGGTGCACCCAAGACACCGAAAGCATCCATTCTTTCTGGACAAGAAGTGCTGACCTGGATTTTTCTTATCCCAACCAGTGATGTCATATTTGACAATTCTATCCTTGATGCTACTCCCCCTGGTGTAACTGGGGAGCACCCTGGAATTGTGTAAAAGCGGCAAATCTTTATCAGTGGAGACCATAGGCCATAGCTGCTTAACCTTTTTGGTTTTTTGCTCAGACCCAACTGAATATCGATTGACCCAGGGAACACGTTTAGTCATGTTATCTGCGGGCGGACTAGGTTTGGATTGCAAAAGTTGTTCACGGGGCATGGCAAGTACTTTTTCTTTCAAAATATTCAATTCACATCTAGAATACCCCCTTGATATAAATTTTTCCACCATGGCTTGTAATGCGGTGGGGACCTCTTCAGGGTTCGATGTTATCCTTTTAACACGTAATAACTGTGAATAAGGGAGCCCTTTACGGAGGGGGGTAGGATGGAAACTTTCATTTCTCAATAATGTATTTCTATCAGTCGCTTTCACGAATAAGGAAGTGCTGATTACAGCATCCCTCTTCGATATGGCGACGTCCAAGAATTGTACATTATCAGTACTCATGGTGTACGTGAACCCGACCACACTGCCACTGTGGGCGTGGTCCGCAAACACCTGCTCCAAACTTTCTTTGTCCTGGTTCCAAAAAATCAGGAGATCGTCAATGTAGCGTTTGTATACCAACACCTCAGATCTCAAAATACCATCCCTGAAAAACATGTTCTGTTCAACGTGATGCATAAAGGCATTGGCATATGCCGGGGCCACTGCTGACCCCATGGCACAGCCTGCCACCTGTAGATAGAATTTACCTTCAAAGAGGAAATAGTTCCTAGTTAACACAAAAGTCAACAAAATCATGAAAAACTCAATGGGGGGACCCATGTATTCCGTGTCACCTGAAATCAGCAACCGTACCGCCTCCACACCTGCATCATGGGGGATACAGGTGTAGAGGCTGGTGACGTCCGCCGTACACATGACACAATCATTATCCAGTACATTTAATCCTGAAAGATTATCAAGAATCGATAAAAGGGTAGTGGTATCTCTTAAATAGGATTTCAACCTCTGGACACAAGGATTCAAAATTGTGTCCAGATACACGGCCACCGGGTGCATCAAGGACCCCCTGGACGAAATAATAGGTCGTCCTGGAGGATGCAGAGGGTCCTTGTGCACCTTCGGTAGGGTGTAAAACAAAGGTACCACAGGGTACTCAACCGTCAAAGCTTGTTTAAATTCCACATCAAGGTACCCATCTCTAACAGCAGTATTCAGAATCATATCTAACTCCTGTTTAAATACAACAGTAGGATTTTTGGCAAGGAGCTTGTAAGTCTTGGAATCCCCCAACTGTCTGAGGCACTCAGACCTATAGTCTTGGAAGTCCTGAACAATTACAGCACCCCCCTTATCTGCATTACGCACAATTATGTCCCTCCTTTTAGCCAGATTATTCAAAGCCAGTTGTTGTGGCATGGACAGATTATACCTGGTATGTGTGCGGACCGACTCCACCGCACCCAGCTGATCCATCATCCTGGTAAAAGTCCTCACCGAGGGACTAATGGAAGGGGGGTCAAACCTCGACCGGGGGGGCGATCTTTTTTAACTGTTCAGGTAAGGTCACTTTATCCACAGTGGGAGCAGCAGGGGTGGTTTTACCAAAATGTTCTTTTAAACGTAACGTCCGATGGAGTTTATACGTATCCACCTTCCACTGGAATGCATCTGCTTTGATGGTGGGGACGAAGGATAAACCTTTAGCCAAGACTTCAATCTCTGTTGTAGTTAGTGGTACTTTGGACAGGTTAAAAACTAAATTCTTGCTTTCCTCGGTGGACGAGTGCTTACTCTGACGGCGGTTTTGCCCTGCCCTCCTCGTCCTCTTCCTTTGTGACCAGTTGCTGCAGTCCCAGTTGGCACCCCTAAAGGGACACCTGCAGTATTGGAGATGGAACAAGAGGACTCACTTTCACTCTGGGAGGTACTCGATCCTTGATTAGAGTGCTGGAATCTCTGTGGCTTGCGTCGGCCATAATTCGGGCGTCCGCCCTCTTGGAAGTTGCCAGCATTAAGCCACGGATACACCCTCCGTTGATCATAGTCAAGCTGAACTTTTTTTACCTTTTCTTTTTTAAAGGCTATAAGGTCATGCCTGTATTTGTCCATCTGGGTTTGAAGTTTATCAAGCCAGTTATTATGGCTGTCCTGAGTAAACGTAATGGAGTGAGCTGTCTCAAAAGTAGTGATTTGTTGCTGCAGATCTTTTTGCTCCCTAGTGGCTTCTTCGATAACCAGCAGGAGCAAATCTTGGGAGCATTTATTCAAGACACCAATCCAACGTCGGCAGAAGGCGATGTTATACCTGCCAATCGTTGGTGTGTTTTTAACTCTAAATCCCCTGGGAATCTGTTTTCTGCGATAATAGTCAGATAAACTGACACTGTGGCACATAAAGTCACATTCCCTTTGTTTCAACCGCAGTAACTGATTGTACAGAACATCAGGGGTTAAAGGTAAGGAGACATCCTCAAACTGCTGCTTTGATAATATAGCTTCAGCGTCAGCATCACTTAAACTCACCGCTTCACTCAGGTCTAATCTCATAAAGTCCAAAGCCTCATCCAGAAGCTGGCTTGCAGCCATTGTTGCGTGCAAACGTTATTACAATAAGAAACAAGAAGGTGTTCTATATGGAGAAACACTCACTTCCAGCTTCCATAAAAACAGTCCCGGACATACAAGGGGAAATTTTATCAGCACAAGTCTTTGGATATAGGTGCCATGGAAAGACTAATCCAGCATAAAGGAGCCACGTGGTGCGGAAGAGCAGGTCAGTGAGAGTGACGTGCTCCCCGCCCGGTGTGTTACTGCAGGCTGATCGTGTTATGGGCTGACAGGTGTGCGGCGGGATGCTGACGGGGGAGGGTGAGTGTGTGGCCAATCGGGAGTGACATGGGGGGTGTGTTAAATGTTTGCTTTCTTGTATTTAATGTTGGTATTTTGTGCATGCTATTGTGTCCCTGATGACGGAGGTAACTCCGTAACGGCGTAGGACCGCTGCAATAAAGGACTTTTAAAATTTGAATCAAGCCTGTGAGAGTGCCGCCTTCTTCCTATGGTATATATATATATATATATATATATATATATATATATATATATATATATATATATATATATATATATATATATATATATATATATTTGGCTACATCTGTCACTCAAAGTGTGTCTGGAGCTATAACGCTGACTCACATGACAGAGAACCAGCCCAGTGAGCCCACAGACAGTGCCAGACACCCTCTGTCTCTCCATGTTACACAGCAAAGACACAGCTACACACCAGACACACCAGGTGAGCGCCCCACACCTCCATACCTCCCAACATGACCCTCTCCAGGAGGGACAGAATGCTCTGTTTGTGGACTTCCATCTTAATTTATGATTGTCATCACCTGTAATTTTAAACAGGGTAATTGATAAGAAAGGTGTTTAAGCACAGGTGATGGTAATCCATAAATTAAGAAGAAAGTCCAGAAACAGAGCAATGTGTCCCTCCTGGAGAGGGTCATGTTGGGTATGCACCTCCCTCCCTCCCCCCCCCCCCCCCCATATTCACGGCATCCCCACGATTAAATGGCACATGCAAAACACTGACATGGCTATGGTCGACAATGAAAAAGGTTGACAAGATTTATTTTTCACATTTTCAATGTTTTCATATTCATTCTCATGTGTCGACATGGACACCAATGAAGTGCCACACTTATGTCAACATTTACATGTGTTGACCTTTCTGTGTTGATTTTTTCTTGTGGCGATTCGCGGCACCCCCTGCGACCCCCCTCCCGCGATTTGCAGCACACCCCCCGCAATTCGCGGCACCCCCGGTGACTCCCGCGATTCGCGGCCCCACCCCGTGACCCCCCCCCTCATGCGATTCGCGGCACCCCGCGACCCCCCCTCCCACGATTCGCGCCAACCCTCCGGGCCCCCCCCTCCCACGGTTCACGGTGCCCCCCACGACCCCCCCCTACCGCGATTCCCCACCCCTGACCCCCCCCTCCTGTCATTGCGGCAACCCCCTGCCCCCGCGACCCACCCTCCCGCGATTCACTGCAACCCCCCGCACCCCCCCATCCCACGATTCGCGGCACCCACACCCCCCCCCCCCGCGACCCCCCCTCCCGCAATTCACAGCATCCACCCACGAACCCTCCTCCCGTGATTCGCGGACACCCCTCACCTCCTCCCCCCCCACCCCCGCGCGATTCACGGCAACCCCAGGATTAAATGGCACATGCAAAACACTGGCACGGCTATGGTCGACATGAGTTTTTGAAGATTTATTTTTCTTTTTTTGAATGTTTTCATATTCATTCTCATGTGTCGACATGGACACCGATGAAGTGCCACACTTATGTCAACATTTACATGTGTTGAACTTTGATTTTTTTCTTGTAGCAATTTTTTTCCAGTGACAACTATGAACTATGTGCACGTCAACCTAGACATCATCAACCAATTCTTTGTAGAATATATAACACCTGTTCAGTTTTACTGTAGGTGTTTTAAGTCAGACCTTTTACTGCTACTATTACTGTTTATGTAAATGCATTCTGAATGACAGCAACATCCTACCATCCTTCTACAAGAATATCTAACCAACTAGGTGATTCATCGCGCCCCGTGCCCCCCCCTCCCGCAATTCGCGGACCCCCCGCGCACCCCCCCTCCTGCGATTCGCAACCCCCCTCGCGCAATTCACGACCCCTCCCACGCTTTGCGGACCCCCGCCGTCTCCCGCGATTCGCCGACACCTGCGCCCCCTCCTTCCCTTGATTCACGGCACCCCCGGTGCCCCTCCCGCAATTCACGGCACCCCTAAGCCCCTCTTTAGTCCCCCGTATAATCACACACCCCTATCACTACCCAGCTTCCTGCTCTCCTGAACCGTAACTTCCACCACTGGGGAGTCGCTGACGCTGTTTTGCCTACATGCCCCTATCATGCCTCATAGCCCAGCCTCCTGCTCTCATGCACCCGAACTCCCACCCAGTAGGAGGAGACACTGACTCAGGGCCACCATCCTGTACTGCCACGCTGGACCCTAACCCACTGGCAGAAGCTGCACAGTGTCTCCCACCCTCCTCTTTAGTCCCCCTTATGCCCACACACCCCTATCACTACCCAGCCTCCTGTTTTCCTGTGTCGTGACCTCCGCCAGTGGGGAGCCGCTGACTCAGAAACACCCTACTATACTATTGCACACACACACACCTAAACAACATGCACACACAGCCCCCCCCCACACCCACAAATGTCACTGTACCATCCACACTATCAATGTACATCTTACTCTGTAAACGCTTTTTAATTAAACAAAACAATGCACACCCCCTTCCACATCATATGCTCTCTATTTAACACATTTCACCTATAACTCAAGTTGCAATACAGGCATCTTACATACAATTCCAACCATCTTTCTCATATACAAATGTTCACAAATTAAGGGGGCGCAGCCCCTTACGACTGTGTAAAGAGCGCCCGCAGGGCGCAATGAATCACCTAGTATATGTGTGTATATGTGTGTGTGTATATATATATATATATATATATATATATATATATATATATATATATATATATATATATATATATATATATATATATATATATATATATATATATATATATATATATATATATATATACAGTATATATATACATCGTTAACCTTTTGTATAACCTTGTGTTTGCAATAAAGCAACCTATTTTGCATTGAGAAAGTCTCTGAGTGCCGCCTTTGCCATCCTCCATATTGTGGACCTACCAGGGCCGGTGGATGGCACCAGTGCAAGTTGCCACTGGAATATTTTTGCGGAGTGCCAGATTTTCTGTGTACATTATCTATCTATCTATCTATCTATCTATCTATCTATCTATCTATCTATCTATCTATCTATCTATCCTCTCAGAGGAGTGGTTACAGATGCAGTGGCCGGACATGTCAGGAGCTGGCGTGCGGTGGGTGTTACATGTCCCAGATGTTACAGTAGTTAGTGGCCTAGTGCCGGATGTTTTAGTCGTCAGAGGCAGCGACTGGAGCCTAATTCCCCCAATAACTGGCTCCGTTCAGTATAGTCCCAGGCCCCCGTCAGCGGATCACATCGCCGTTTATGGGCTGACGTTCCCGGGAGAGAAGTCTCTGGATAATGTGTGAGGGTTATGATAAGTGTGTGATTATTTTTGTCCAGGATTGTGAAACTGTCTCTCTGTAAGCATGTTCCATGAGCGGAGGAATGTGTATCTTTTTTCCAGCATGAGGGTGCGACGTCTCAGCCTCCAGCACACATGTAACGTCTTGTCCGGGAGCCTCCTCTGTAAGCTGTATCCAAATGATGGTGAGGGGTATAGTAGCCAGGGAGACCCACAATATGTTCATTGTATTCATGTTACAGGTGTGCGCCACCCAGCAATCTGCGCCCATCATCATCATACGTCATTCCTCCCCGTCTGCCCCTGACCTGTGTGGGTCCATACATGTGTGTGTATATATACCTCTGTCTGTATACTGACTCTGTTCTTCCTGCACAGGTACCACAATATGGACGCTGTGCGGTCTTTGCTGTGTCCACCACTGAGGTGAAAGCAGATCCCCCTTGGGCTTCCTCTCCATATATCCATCATGTGGAACATTCCCAGGCTATTATTTATGCTCCTCCTTGCTCGGGACACCTTGTCATGGCAGTGCCCGGTCACATCCTACCCTACTCTAGACCCAAATGTCCCCTACCAGTTGCCCACCTTCACCGCACCAAGTACTATACAGAATGTGGCAGCCAAAGAGCTCCTGCTCTTCCTGGCCATCACTAACCACCTGTACGTCCTTAGGGGCACAGACCTCCAGCTCATGCAGGACCTCATCACTGGACCCACCAACAGCTCCCACTGTCCCCTCTGCTCCAAATGTAAAATGGGCAGTGCCCTCTCAGACCAGGCGGAAGATACCGAAAGCAAAGTTTTGGTGGTGGACCCCATGGAAAACCTTTTGTACAGCTGTGGCTCTTCTCTCCGAGGTCTTTGTTTTCTGCATGAATTTGAAGACTTTGAAATAATGGACTCCCACTGCCTCTTCCGGGGACAGGATAATTCTAATTCCTCCTGCAGGGACTGTATAGCTAGCCCCCTTGGGACGAAGGTCAGGGTTATGCTCCACATAAGGAACGTTTACTTCTTCGTGGCATCCACGTTAGACTCACGCGGGACCGATAAATATAGCACCACGTCCATGTCCATAAGGAGGCTCCTCTCGTCTCAGGATGGCTTTGCAGGAAACTTTCACTCGTTGACTGTCCTCCCGCTATATATGAACAGCTACCCCATACATTATGTCTACACCTTCAACACTACAGACTTTGTCTACTTCCTGACGGTTCAGATGGAGAGCACGGAAACCAGGAACTACCACAGCAGACTGATCCGCCTAAGTGCCAAGGAGGAGGAGATGAAGAGGTAAGAGCGGTGCATGTGCTAGGCTGGATCGCAGAGCTATTGGCGGATATGCAACATGGTCATGTGCCAAGACCTGGTGATGACACCTTGACTTTAGATCTGCACTCTCTAAAATCTCAAAAGGTTATCATATAGTTATTGCAGTTTAAACAGGTGAGTCCATGTGTTGTCTGCCTAGGGCCTCGTTGTCATCACTAAATGGCCCCTATGAGGCTGGCAAATGAGCTGTGAAAGGAAGCTGATTGTCTTTTTTAATACTTAAACTTCTCACTAGGATGATGCTTTGGGGCGGTTGGCTTGTGCTGACCTGGGTAGTCCTATGCCCTTGACTTGAACCTTTAGTGTTGGGGACCTACCAGACAAGGTCACCTGGTCATGGTTGGAAGGCCCATGTGTTAGGCCAAAATTATACTAAGCACCTGAAATTTACAGTCTTATATTGCAGAGTTTGTCATAATTATTCTGATTAGCGTGTTTAGTATGTAGAGTGTAGCTGTACACCAGCAGGCTTCAATGACTTTATTATAACCAACTTGTGTAGCACTGAGTAATGGCGGGTTGTCCATAGACCTGAAGGGTCTCCTGTTGATCATTGTATCTCCAGCACTCTGTACATTCACATCTCCCTGTATTAATGGCTCTTTCTCTGGGCGATCTCTTCTAGTTATCGGGAACTGGTCCTGGACTGCCGGGTTGAGCAGAAACGCAGACGCAGGTCAGAACCCCAAACGTTCAACATTGTGCAGGCGGCTCACGTTGTGGCCGTGGGGAAGGACCTGGCTTCTGAGCTGTCTTTGGATGCTGATAATCTTGTGCTGTTTGCGGCCTTTGCTCAGAGCGAACCCCAAAGTGCAACACCCCGTAAGAAGTCCGCCCTCTGTGCCTTCCCCCTGAAATTCATTGACTTGTCCATCAGGGATGGGATGAGGAAATGCTGCAGTATCGCGTACAAGGAGAAGCTCCAGAGGGGACTTCGCTACTACCAGACCGAGACCTACTGCCCCCAAAACGTAAGGACCAGGGCCAAGAAGAAAGAATTATGGGTAAAAGCAGGAGCCCTACATAACAATAGGTGGTGGCGGTGGTGGGGGTGTCAGGTCCAGAGACAACAAGGAGAATTAGAGCAGTAAGATCATTGTAGACAGAGGGGCAGGTGGCATGACTCAGTGTAACTGGGGTGGGACTGATGGACTGGTATAAATGTAGGAGCTACACTGTATATCCGGCTTCTCCGTCAGACCCGACTACTTCTCCGTCTGTAAAACAAATAATGCATGCACTACATATACAATGTATACAGGTGACTCCCATGAGGTTACCGGGTATCAGTCACTATTGCCCTCTAAATGCCCAGATATATTCCAGTAGCAGAACAAAATACGAAGGACCCACTGGGGCTGATCCAGTTAGCTGCAAGGTTCTGGGGTGTGTTACCTGTCCGCTCATGTTGCGGCCGTAGCATCCTGTGTTACCTGTCCGCTCATGTTGCGGCCATAGCATCGTGTGTTACCTGTCCGCTCATGTTCCGGCCGTAGCATCGTGTGTTACCTGTCCGCTCATGTTCCGGCTGTAGCATCCTGTGTTACCTGTCCGCTCATGTTCCGGCTGTAGTATCATGTGTTACCTGTCCGCTCATGTTCCGGCTGTAGCATCGTGTGTTACCTGTCCGCTCATGTTCCGGCTGTAGCATCCTGTGTTACCTGTCCGCTCATGTTCCGACTGTAGCATCGTGTGTTACCTGTCCGCTCATGTTCCGGCCGTAGCATCCTGTGTTACCTGTCCGCTCATGTTCCGGCTGTAGCATCCTGTGTTACCTGTCTGCTCATGTTCCGGCCGTAGCATCGTGTGTGAACTGTCCGCTCATGTTCCGGCCGTAGCATCCTGTGTTACCTGTCCGCTCATGTTCCGGCTGTAGCATCCTGTGTTACCTGTCTGCTCATGTTCCGGCCGTAGCATCGTGTGTGAACTGTCCGCTCATGTTCCGGCCGTAGCATCCTGTGTTACCTGTCCGCTCATGTTCTGGCTGTAGCATCCTGTGTTACCTGTCCGCTCATGTTTCGGCCGTAGCATCCTGTGTTACCTGTCCGCTCATGTTTTGACCGTAGCATCCTGTGTTACCTGTCCGCTCATGTTCCGGCCGTAGCATCGTGTGTTACCTGTCCGCTCATGTTCCGGCTGTAGCATCCTGTGTTACCTGTCCGCTCATGTTTTGACCGTAGCATCGTGTGTTACCTGTCCGCTCATGTTCCGGCTGTAGCATCATGTGTTACCTCTCCGCTCATGTTCTTCACTCCTTTCTGCCGGCATGTCCACAGTTGCAACGGGAACTGCTTGTGATGGGCGCACAGGCACCACACCATAGCAGCCTTTCGGCTAGCTGGTTCGGGCCCGCAGAGTAGCCGCACAGCGACTTTGTTCAAATCTGTTTATAAACCAGGGTCTGTTTCCCCAGGTGAATGAATCTGCGCCGGTCCTAGACCGCAGCTGTTGGAACGTGCCCACGCTGGTAACCCCACCCATGACCCGTCTGGACCTGTTTAGCGGAAAGATGAATGGTACCTTGCTCACCTCTCTTTACGCCACCGTCGAGGAACCATTAACCATTGGACACCTGGGCACTTCTGATGGGAGAATGATACAGGTGAGCAGTCAAGCAGACCATATATACAGTATGGGGGTATATTTATATTGGGGTACAGTGCTGCAACCATTGTGACCCTGTTACTCCCCACACCCAGGTAATACTGCAACGCAACAGCAACCCTCTCGTTCTGGCCAACTTCTCCCTAAGCCGCAATGACTCTGTGTCACCTGAGGTCACCCGCATTGGGGACAATTTGCTGTTTGTCACTGGGAACCAGGTGAGTGGAGTTTTATGGTGGTGTCTGCTAGAAGGGGGTGATGCTGGAGAAGGGTCCCCATGTCTGACTCTCCCTACAGGTGACAAAGGTCGGTGTCGGAGGACCCGGGTGTCGCCACCTCCTTTCCTGCAGTCGGTGCCTGCGTGCGCCGCTTTTCATGGGGTGTGGATGGTGTCGGAATGGCTGCAGTCGGGAGGAGGAATGTCAGGGGGAATGGAACCAAAATATCTGCCCTCCGAGGATTGATGAGGTAGGAATCTCTCCGCTGCCTCCTATATAACCACAAAGTGAGCTGCATAGTAGATGTTCTAAGCCATGGGGAGAGATAAAGTAGCAACTGTTCAGCTCCTAACTGTCATGTCACAGGCTGCATTTGAAAAATGCTGGTTTTCAGCCGGTTGGCTGTTACTTTATCGCTCTCCAAGCCTTAGTGCATCTGCCACTTACATTCTTAAAGCCAGAGAGGCTCTTGTAGAGTTGGACACCAGCATAAAATGCAGCGAGATAAAAGCTGCTTTCCCGCTTGTGTGCTGAACTGGTGCAATAGTAACACATGCACCAGGTGGGATGCGGTCATTTGGTCTACTGCATTATGGTAGACAGTCATTAGGTCGAATCCATTAGGTCGACATGCTAAAAGGTCGACATGACTCTAGGTCGACATGGGAAAAGGTCGACATGATTCTAGTTCGAAAGGTCATTAGTTCGACAGGTCATTAGTTCGACAAGGTCATTAGTTCGACATTGTCTATGTCGACATTCACAAGGTCGACATGGAGTTTTTCACTGTTTTTTGAGCCAACATGTGCCGACAGGCGGTATTTCATGCCCTACCATCCACTAGGGCGTGGTGGGAGAATAAAATAGTGTGCCGAGCGTAGCGAGGCACCGTGCCCGACGCATAGCGAGCGCAGCGAGCGATGCGAGGGGATGCAGTGCACTTTAAACTGTGTCCATGTCGACTGTGTTGACATTCAGGTAAAAAAAACAGTGAAAAACCCCATGTCGACCTTGTGAATGTCGACATAGTCAATGTCGAACTAATGACCTTGTCGAACTAATGACCTGTCGAACTAATGACCTTTCGACCTAGAATCATGTCGACCTTTTCCCATGTCGACCTAGAATCATGTCGACCTTTTAGCATGTCGACCTAATGGATTCGACCTAATGACTTTCTACCATAATGCAATAGACCAAATGATCCCAACCCCACCAGGTTTATGCCAGAACCAGTCCACTCCTATGTCCCAGCGTTCCGCAGTCTGCCACCAGCTCCACGTTTTGTAATATCTTTATCTTTGCTGCAGTTTTATCCCCGTATGGCTCCGCTACGTGGCTCTACCACCATCACCATTTGTGGGTCAGATTTCCAGTCTCACCAGGTGTACAATGGACCTGCCAATGCAGAGATCACCCCGCAGACTCACACAGTGACCGTGGGACCACGAGAATGCGTTGTGGACCCTAAGAGGAGCGACAGGAGAAGGTAGCAGACGGATAGAGCCCACATCTAGGGCGCTGAGCTCCACCAAAGTCACCCTATAACCGCTTCTCTTCTCCCCGCAGCCTTGTCTGCACCTTACAGACTGGTGGGCCCCCGGATGCCGCGTCATCCGCCAATGTCACCGTAATAATCAATGAGAATCAGAGAGACTTCAACTACTATATCGCTGGCAGCAGCACAGCGGGTGGCTTCAGCTTTGTGGTACGGAACCTACCTGTAATGGAAAGTGATACGGCTATTGTATGTGGCTCCTCCGCCTGTGTCCTGTCTTCTGCACCTTTACATGGCAGCTCCGTGGACCCTGGTTCTGTGTCCAGCCAGGAGATGTGTCGGAGATGAATCCCACAGAGACCACAAAGTGATACAAGATGTGTTAGACACAGACCTAGTCGTTTGTAATGTAGGGTGGACACAGAGCTGGCCCATGTCCCTGATGTCCCCTTATCTGTGTTCCTTCGCAGGAGCCAGTTCTTACGTCCGTGTCTCCATCTTTTGGACCATTGGTTGGAGGATCTAGACTGACGCTGAAAGGACAAGATCTGGTTGCAGGAGAGACCCAGCGGGTGTATTTAGGAAACATGGAATGCCCTATGGACAATAAGTGAGGACTTTAAATTCAATACACACCGTTGGTACTGGAGGGGAGGATTGCATGTGGGGAGGGGGGGTGGTGGGTGGGATCAAACTTAGGCAGTGAGGGGGAAGATCACACGTGGGTGGTGAGGGGAAAGATCATAGAGAGGAAGATAATGTGGGTGTTGAGGAGTCAGTGGCTATAGTCGGGGGTGCATTGTGAGTCTATGTAGCTTCATGGATGTCTAGACCTAAACATCTATTTAATTTCCCTCAGGTCTTGTCCCAAAGGGGACCTTTGCTGCGTTTCGCCACCGGTCGCCTCCGTTGGACCCACAAATATCTCCTTGTGGCTGGATGGAGTCCAGACTTACTACCCCCAACCGTTCATTTACAAACCTGATCCACGGGTTGAGAGCATCCAGCCACTTTGCAGCTTGGTTAGGTGAGTACCTGACCGTACTGACGTCACACAATACAAGCTGTCTACCCCACTTGGCTGATTAGCTGGTATCAGAAATTGGTGAGGTGTGTACACAATCGCATAACGGGAATTAGGATGAGACCGTAGAGACATACTAATAGTTGTGTTCTATAGGTCATGGACTAGTACACCGCACATATTGGGCATCACTGGGTACCGACATAACTCCATCACCAGCCTATAACCGACATTCATTCCTCTCTACGAAACTCATTTTTGTGTTTCATGGGTGCACCTTTGTGTTTTTGGGCTGAGACAATTGTCCTACAAGAACCTGTAGATGTTTGGGCAGCGACAGGCCTTTGGCTCGGGTGAAGCGGTGGATTCCATCTCCTCCTGTGTAATATATTTTTCCTATAAAGTATTGTAGAGACATTGGAACATGATAAATATGTTCCCTTAGAAAGGGCCAAATTATCTGGAAATGTCAGGATTAGTTGGGTTGTAAACGTGGCCAGACTTATGTATTGAGATTCCCAGCAGAACGGGGAACGGTCACTGGTTTGAGAACTTCCAGCCATAGTAAAGTGGCTTCTTGATTTACAATCCCAATCCCTTGTCTCCTACAGCGGATCCTCCCTCACAATTCTGGGGGCCAACCTGGATTCAGTGTCCAGTGTAACAGTCTCGTATAAAGGCATGAATAAGGTCAGAGCTCCATTGTGTGTTGTGTCTAATGTGTCGCTTTGAAATCTCCCAATTATCTCAGAAGTGATCAGCAGGCCCATACATACACCATTCAATTACTGTTTTAGCCATGTATATTGCTGCCAGAGATCAGTGATTGCGGGGCCATTATTGTGGCAGGCTGACTCCCCATTATGTTATTTGTCATTTTGTAAAATAATTACTGGCCTACCCTGGTGTCTACCCAGTTCAACCCTGGTGTCTACCCCACCCATATCTCCCGTTCAACCCTGGTGTCTACCCCACCCATATCTCCCCAGTTTAACCGTAGTGTCTACCCCATCCATCTCTCCATATCGTCCCAGTTCAACCCTAGTGTCTACTCCACCAATATCTCCATATCTTCCCCAGTTCAACCCTGGTATCTACCCCACCGGGATGCGGTCAATATACCAGCGGTCGGAATCCCGACCGCCGCAATGCCGGCACTTTGTCCCTCTATGGGTGTCCATGACCGCCGGCATATCATACCGGACCCACCCCACCAAAATCTCCATATCTTCCTAGTTCAACCTTGATGTCTACCCCACCCATATCTCCATATCTTCCCAGTTCAACCCTGGTGGCTGCCCCACCCATATATCCATATCTTCCCCAGTTCAACCCTGGTATCTACCCCACCAATATCTTCATATCTTCCTAGTTCAACCTTGATGTCTACCCCACCCATATCTCCACATCTTCCCAGTTCAGCCCTGGTGGCTGCACCACCCATATCTCCCCAGTTTAACCTTGATGTCTACCCCACCCATCTCTCCCCAGTTCAACCCTGGTGTCTACCCGACCCATATCTACATATCTTCCCAGTTCAACCCTAGTGTCTACCCCATCCATATATCCATATCTTCCCCAGTTCAACCCTGGTATCTACCCTACCCATATCTTCATATCTTCCCAGTTCGACCTTGATGTCTACCCCACCCATATCCCTCCATATCTTACCAGTTCAACCTTGATGCCTACCCCACCCATACCCCTCCATATCTTCCCAGTTCAGCCCTGGTGGCTGTCCCACCCATATCTCCATAGTTTAACCTTGATGTCTACCCCACCCATCTCTCCATATCTTCCCAGTTCAACCCTGGTGTCTACCCGACCCATATCTCCCCAGTTAAACCATGGCGTCTACCCCACCCATATCTCCACAGTTTAACCATGGCATCTACCCCACCCATATCTTCCCAGTTCAACCCTGGTGTCTACCCCACCCATATCTCCCCAGTTCAACCCTGGTGTCTAACCCACTCATATCTCCATATTTTCCCAGTTCAACCCTGGTGTCTAACCCACCTATATCTCCATATCTTCCCAGTTCAACCCTGGTGTCTACCCCACCCATATCTCCATATCTTCTAAGTTCAACCCTGTTGTCTACCCCACCCATATCTTCATATCTTCCCAGTTCGACCTTGATGTCTACCCCACCCATCTCTCCCCAGTTCAACCCTGGTGTCTACCCGACCCATATCTACATATCTTCCTAGTTCAACCCTGGTGTCTACCCCACCCATATCTCCATATCTTCCCAGTTCAACCCTAGTGTTTACCCCACCCATATCTCCATATTTTCCCAGTTCAACCCTGGTGTCTACCCCACCCATATCTCCATATTTTCCCAGTTCAACCCTGGTGTCTACCCCACCCATATCTCCATATCTACCCAGTTCAACCCTGGTGTCTATCCCACCCATATCCCCATATTTTCCCAGTTCAACCCTGGTGTCTACTCCACCCATATCTCCATATCTTCCTAGTTCAACCCTGGTGTCTACCCCACCAATATCTCCATATCTTCCCAGTTCAACCTTGATATCTACCCCACCCATATTCCTCCATATCTTCCCAGTTCAGCCCTGGTGGCTCCCCCACCATTATCTCCCCAGTTTAACCTTTGATGTCTACCCCACCCATTTCTCCATATCTTCCCAGTTCAACCTTGATGTCTACCCCACCAATATCTCCCCGGTTCAACCCTGGTGTCTACCCCACCAATATCTCCCCAGTTCAACCCTGGTGTCTACCCCATCCATATCTCCATATCTTCCCAGTTCAACCCTGGTGTCTACCCCACCCATATCTTCATATCTTCCCAGTTCGACCTTGATGTGTACCCCACCCATATCTCCATATTTTCCCAGTTCAACCCTGGTGTCTACCCCACCCATATGTCCATATTTTCCCAGTTCAACTCTGGTGTCTACCCCACCCATATCTCCTGAACATCCCAATCCAACCATGATGTCTACCTCACCCATAGCTCCAGATCATCCCAGTTTAAACATGTGTGCCACCCAGGTTAGGAGTTTTGTCTCCATAGTCCGCTTAAATCTGTTATCACCTGGGTTTCCACTCCATAAATGAAACCGGAAACAGCACGGCACTGCAACAACTCCTTTCTCAAAAGGAGAAAACCAATACAAATCCTCTTGAGAAAGGGGTTGCCCCGAAATGAGCCGTTGAGGTTCAATAAAACCACTTTGAAGCTGCAGTGTCGTGCTGTCTCCTGTTTCATTTATGGAGTGGAAACCCAGCTGTTTCTGTATTTCAGCAATGGCATGCAGGCCACTTTATTCCCATTGTGGGTTGGGTAGTGCCGGTCCATACTCTTTTATATATAATTATATATATATATATATATATTATATAATATTCAGTCACCCCTTCTGTTCCGCAGGTCTGTGGCGGGGTCTTCTCCTCTGATCGTATCGTCTGCAGCACCCCACAGTTAAATAGTACAGAGGCGGAGCGATTTCCAAGGAAGCTGAGTGTGCTCCTGGACGGATATATATATAACACTCCTAAAAACTTTGAATATATTCAGAACTATGTTGTTCACCCTTTCGAAAATGAGGAGAGGCGCTTCCCGCTGAATAAAGGGGAGACGGAGATCGCGGCACATGTAAGACGCTGGGGTGTGAGCAAATACATGCATACTACACAATAGGATTAACAATACATATAACAAGGTATACAGCAGACATTATTGGGGGGGGGGGGATCACAAAATAATATGATGTTATCACAGGATCAGTCGGTGACCTGGTGCCTGGGGGTGTGGGGCGTCGGTGTTCAGAGGCCCGGTGTGTGCCAAACAGTGGGCCCCTATCTGTACCCACGTGGTGATGGTCGGACATGTTGCTGGCACCACATGCTGTGATCTAGGCAGCGGTAGTGCCCATTTGTCCTCATATTGCAGCATAACTACCCGGCTGCTGCACAATAATTACAGACAGAACATTCATGAAAAGATTCTTTATTACTTTAATTAAATATTATATTTCGGTGGCTGTTTAAATATTTATATTCTGAATCTATTTTTAACTTGATCACTAACGGTAAATGAAATCCGGAGCCTGAGTCGCCATATATGAAGAGTTCCGATAAATTGACCCTCTCCTGCCCAGGTGCGTGTGGCCGAGGCAGCGGCGCTGGTCCCCGACATCACACTGTACCCCCCTAATAAGGATACACAGAGATAAATGGCCGCTAGACCAGGCGGGGATAAGGCACCGATGTGCGACACACTGGGCCAGATGTACTAAGCTTCAAAAGTGATAAAATGCAGAGTGTTAAACCACCAGCCAATTGGCTCACAGACTGTTTGAAAAATGAGAGGTAGGAGCTGATTGGCTGGTGGTTTATCCCTTTACAAGCTTAGTACAACTGGCCCAGTGTGTCGCACATTGGCGTCTTATCCCCACCTTGTCTACCGGCCATTTATCTCTGTGTATCGTTATCAGGGGATCAGATAAGCTTAGTACATCTGGATTCCATGCTCATACACAGAATAGCGTGTCTGCCGTGGGGCGAGGAGCGACCGCGGGGCTTACACCAGTCTGTGGCTAATTCTGTCTTCTCCCCATGCAGCATAAAGCTCTGGAATCGGCAGCCAGATGTTTTAATGTCTCCATGACCATCGGGGGCCGAGAGTGTTACCCCAAAGTGCTGCAGAATGAGGTCACCTGCAGGATTCCCAAGGATATGGTCATACCGCCAGATGGCGCTGTGGTACAGGTACAGACACTGCATACTGCCAATGCTAATCTGCCTCTCACACACGCATGACCTACCAGAGCTTGTGTCATCCTATGTACACCATTACATGTGTGTGCTGGTAGCTTCTGCTCTGCCGTGTATCATCTCCCCCTGCCTAGTGCCTCACCTTGTCCTCAGGTGTATATGCCCTCTGCCTAGTGCCTCACCTTGTCCTCAGGTGTATATGCCCTCTACTTAGTGCATCAACCTTGTCCTCAGGTGTATATGCCCTCTACTTAGTGCATCAACCTTGTCCTCAGGTGTATATACCCTCTGCCTAGTGCATCGCCTTGTCCTCAGGTGTATATATCCTCTGCTTCGTGCATCACCTTGTCCTCAGGTGTATATTACCTTTGTCTAGTGCCTCAATTGTCCTCAGGTGTATATAACCTCTGCCTAGTGCCTCACCTTGTCCTCAGGTGTATATAATCTCTGCCTAGTGCCTCAGTTTGTCCTCTGGTGTATATAACCTCTGCCTAGTTCCTCACCTTGTCCTCTGGTGTATATAACCTCTGCCTAGTGCCTCACCTTGTCCTCTGGTGTGTATAACCTCTGCCTAGTGCCTCACCTTGTCCTCTGGTGTATATAACCTCTGCCTAGTGCCTCACCTTGTCCTCAGGTGTATATAACCTCTGCCTAGTGCCTCACCTTGTCCTCGGGTGTATATGCCCTCTACCTAGTGCATCGCCTTGTCCTTAGGTGAATATATCCTTTGCTTAGTGCTTCACCTTGTTCTCAGCTGTATATAACCTCTGCCTAGTTCCTCACCTTGTCCTCTGGTGTATATAACATCTGCCTAGTGCCTCACCTTGTCCTCTGGTGTGTATAACCTCTGCCTAGTGCCTCACCTTGTCCTCTGGTGTATATAACCTCTGCCTAGTGCCTCACCTTGTCCTCTGGTGTATATAACCTCTGCCTAGTGCCTCACCTTGTTCTCAGGTGTATATAATCTCTGCCTAGTGCCTCACTTTGTCCTCTGGTGTATATAACCTCTGCCTAGTTCCTCACCTTGTCCTCTGGTGTATATAACCTCTGCCTAGTGCCTCACCTTGTCCTCTGGTGTATATAACCTCTGCCTAGTGCCTCACCTTGTCCTCTGGTGTATATAACCTCTGCCTAGTGCATCACCTTGTCCTTTGGTGTATATAACCTCTGCCTAGTGCCTCACCTTGTCCACTGGTGTATATAACCTCTGCCTAGTGCCTCACCTTGTCCTCTGGTGTATATAACCTCTGCCTAGTGCCTCACCTTGTCCTCTGGTGTATATAACCTCTGCCTAGTGCTTCACCTTGTCCTCTGGTGTATATAACCTCTGCCTAGTGCTTCACCTTGTCCTCTGGTGTATATAACCTCTGCCTAGTGCATCACATTCCCTGGTGTATATACCCTCTGCCTAGTGCTTCACCTTGTCCTCAGGTGTATATAACCTCTGCCTAGTGCTTCACCTTGTCCTCTGGTGTATATAACCTCTGCCTAGTGCTTCACCTTGTCCTCTGGTGTATATAACCTCTGCCTAGTGCTTCACCTTGTCCTCTGGTGTATATAACCTCTGCCTAGTGCATCACATTCCCTGGTGTATATACCCTCTGCCTAGTGCTTCACCTTGTCCTCAGGTGTATATAACCTCTGCCTAGTGCTTCACCTTGTCCTCTGGTGTATATAACCTCTGCCTAGTGCTTCACCTTGTCCTCTGGTGTATATAACCTCTGCCTAGTGCCTCACCTTGTCCTCTGGTGTATATAACCTCTGCCTAGTGCATCACATTCCCTGGTGTATATACCCTCTGCCTAATGCTTCACCTTGTCCTCAGGTGTATATAACCTCTGCCTAGTGCTTCACCTTGTCCTCTGGTGTATATAACCTCTGCCTAGTGCTTCACCTTGTCCTCTGGTGTATATAACCTCTGCCTAGTGCTTCACCTTGTCCTCTGGTGTATATAACCTCTGCCTAGTGCCTCACCTTGTCCTCAGGTGTATATAACCTCTGCCTAGTGCTTCACCTTGTCACCGGATGTACAGTATATACCCTCTGCATAGTACCATACTTGCCTACCTGACTCTCTCCTTCAGGGAGAAAATGCTCTGGTCCTGGGCTTCCCTGGTAATGTATGATTGCTGTCACCTGTGGTGACACCTTTCTTATCCATTACCTAGCTCACCACAGGTGATGGCAATCATACATTACCAGGGAAGTCCAGGAACAGAGTAGTTTGTCCCTCCTGGCATGGGCCATGTATGGCATTCTCTTGTCCTCGGGTGTACTGTATATAACTGGTGCTAGATGCTTGCATTACCTTGTCCTCGGGTGCATATACCCTCTTCCTAGTGCTTCACCTTGTCCTCGGGTGTATATACCCTCTGCCTAGTGCTTCACCTTGTCCTCAGGTGTATATAACCTCTGCCTAGTGCTTCACCTTGTCCTCTGGTGTATATAACCTCTGCCTAGTGCTTCACCTTGTCCTCAGGTGTATATAACCTCTGCCTATTGCTTCACCTTGTCACCGGATGTACAGTATATACCCTCTGCATAGTACCATACTTGCCTACCTGACCCTCTCCTTCAGGGAGAACATGCTCTGGTCCTGGGCTTCCCTGGTAATGTATGATTGCCAGCACCTGTGGTGACACCTTACTTATCAATTACCCAGCTCACCACAGGTGATGGCAATCATACATTACCAGGGAAGTTCAGGAACAGAGTAGTTTGTCCCTTCTGGCATGGGCCATGTATGGCATTCTCTTGTCCTCGGGTGTACTGTATATAACTGGTGCTAGATGCTTGCATTACCTTGTCCTCGGGTGTATATAACTTCTGTCTGGTGTTAGATTGTTTTATTACCTTGTGCTCTGGTGTATATACCTGGTGCTAGATACTTGCATTACCTTGTCCTTGTGTACTTTGCATTACCTTGTCCTCAGGTGTATATACCTTCTTCTTGGTGCCAGATGATTGCATTACCTTGTCCTCGGGTGTTTATAACTTCTGCCTGGTGGTAAATTGTTGCATTACCTTGTCCTCAGGTGTATATAACTCTGGGTTGCCTACCTGACCCTCTCCTTCAGGGAGAAAATGCTCTGTTCCTGGCCTTCCCTGGTAATGTTATGATTGTCAGCACCTGTGGTGAAACACCGTTCTTATCAATTACCTAGCTCACCTCTGGGGAAGGTCATGTAGGCAACCCTGCTATAACCTCTGCCTTGTGTTAGATTGTTGCAGGACCTTGTCCTCAGGTGTATATAACCTTTGCCTAGTGCCTCAATTGTCCTCAGGTGTATATAACCCCTGCCTAGTGCCTTACCTTGGGGGTTATTTTGGTTCACTCTTTCTGACAAATTCCTTCTTAGATGGACAAAACCATGTGCACTGCAGATGGGGTAGATGTTACTTGTGCAGAGAGAATTAGATTTGGGTGGTGTTTTACTTCAAAGTGAGATCTATATTGCAGTGTAAAAATAAATCAGTCAGTATTTTCCCTGCACAGAAACAAAATAACTCACCCAAATCTAATTATCTCTGCACATTTTACATCTGCCCCCCTGCAGTGCACATGGTTTTGTCCATCTAAGAAGGATTTTGTCTGAAAGAGTGAACCAAAATAACCCCCCTTGTCCTCAGGTGTATATATCCTCAGCTTAGTGCTTCACCTTGTCCTCAGGTGTATATACCCTCTTCCTAGTGCTTTACCTTGTCCTCTGGTGTATATAACCTCTGTCTAGTGCCTCACCTTGTCCTCTGGTGTATATAACCTCTGCCTAGTGCTTCACCTTGTCCTCAGGTGTATATACCCTCTGCTTAGTGCTTCAACTTGTCCTCAGGTGTATATAACCTCTGCCTAGTGCTTCAACTTGTCCTCAGGTGTATATGCCCTCTTCCTAGTGCTTCACCTTGTCCTCCGGTGTATATACCCTCTGCTTAGTGCTTCAACTTGTCCTCTGGTGTATATACCCTCTTCCTAGTGCTTTACCTTGTCCTCAGGTGTATATACCCTCTGCCTAGTGCATCACATTCCCTGGTGTATATACCCTCTGCCTAGTGCTTCACCTTGTCCTCTGGTGTATATACCCTCTGCCTAGTGCTTTACCTTGTCCTCAGGTGTATATACCCTCTTCCTAGTGCTTTACCTTGTCCTCAGGTGTATATACCCTCTTCCTAGTGCTTCACCTTGTCCTCCAGTGTATATACCCTCGGCCTAGTGCATCACGTTAAAACAGAGAAAGGCAAAGTACTCTCTTTGTTTGGGGGCACGCTTTAATAAAAACTTAACGTTTTATTATCGATCATTAAAAAGTGATTTTAACATGGTATCGGACATACATGACACACGTAACATATATACATGAAAAAAGTTCCTTATTCAAGATCCCCGCCTTGTATAAACGATATTGTCTGCCTTCCCAGGGTTTGACCAATAATGTGGGTCACATTCCCTGGTTGATTGATATCAATGAGGTGAGACTGTTATATTTTGCGGTTATGGTAACGAAATTACTAGAGGACACCTCTATATTGTAGGTGAGTTAGCGAATATACTCTAATGTGTTTGTCAATGTCTAATCTCCAAAGCTATATATCAGTCTATGGCATTGACAAACAGATACAGAGTACCCCTGGTATACTTAGAAATAGGGGGAAATTTTGAGCATATGCACATGAGTAGTTTCTGTGGCTGTAACAATCTGGTTTGCACGTATTATACCAATAAAACAAATGGTGAGTGGTAGTCAGAATGGAAATAAGTTAGAATTTTGAGGGTTAGATAGATTTATATAGAAAAAGATGTGTTAGTATATCCCTGCAGTGTGATTGTTTGCACGGCAACTGCTGCTGATTGTCGTTTGATGGATTGATTTTATCAATCCCCACAATTGAGCGGGTTGGATCCGTGTGACAGTTGCAGATATGGATATTTAAACAGTGGGTTGCTCCTGTTCGCGTTAGAGAAGAGACCTCCCTGGTTGGCTGCCACCCTTGCAGGGAATTGTCACTTCAATCATGAATGGGTGTACCCGAAATGTGGTAATAGAACAGAGACTAGATTGGTTACACCTACAGACTCCTCACATGCTGCTTTCTCCCATGTGCTGTATGCATTGATGGGCGATGAGCGATGCGTCTCTTCTCAAGTGTACCAGAAAAATAGGATTAATTTGGAAAAGACAATACCACAAATGTAATTTTTAAAGACAGACAGTATCATGCAATAATTTTTCAGCTAGAAAAACAGAGTCATAACTTCTATAACTGTTTAGCCATTAATGCAATCAGTGGTCTCCTAATCTGGACTTTCTATAGACTCTATTATCAGATAGTGCAATTTATGACAAACACAGAATTATGTTTATTCCCCTCTGGGGGGATCTTACCACCTCCTAGTAGGATAAATGGGTGCTAGCATATACTCCTTGTGCGTTTGGAAGTGCTGAAGATTAACGCTCCCTCAGGGGTCTCTTGGGTCAGATGAGACTGGTATCTCTTGTCTGGTTTGTAAGTAATTGGGTGGACAAACGGCCGTTTCGCGGTACTCCCGCTTCCTCAGTGTCCTGAGGAAGCGGGAGTACCGCGAAACGGCCGTTTGTCCACCCAATTACTTACAAACCAGACAAGAGATACCAGTCTCATCTGACCCCTGAGGGAGCGTTAATCTTCAGCACTTCCAAAGGCACAGATCCAACCCGCTCAATTGTGGGGATTGATAAAATCAATCCATCAAACGACAATCAGCAGCAGTTGCCGTGCAAACAATCACACTGCAGGGATATACTAACACATCTTTTTCTATATAAATCTATCTAACCCTCAAAATTCTAACTTATTTCCATTCTGACTACCACTCACCATTTGTTTTATTGGTATAATACGTGCAAACCAGATTGTTACAGCCACAGAAACTACTCATGTGCATATGCTGAAAATTTCCCCCTATTTCTAAGTATACCAGGGGTACTCTGTATCTGTTTGTCAATGCCATAGACTGATATATAGCTTTGGAGATTAGACATTGACAAACACAATAGAGTATATTCGCTAACTCACCTACAATATAGAGGTGTCCTCTAGTAATTTCCTTACTTTCACCGCAAAATATAACAGTCTCACTTTATTGATATCAATCAACCAGGGAATGTGACCCACATTATTAGTCAAACCCTGGGAAGGCAGACAATATCGTTTATACAAGGCGGGGATCTTGAATAAGGAACTTTTTTCATGTATATATGTTACGTGTGTCATGTATGTCCGATACCATGTTAAAATCACTTTTTAATGATCAATAATTAAACGTTAAGTTTTAATTAAAGCGTGCCCCCAAACAAAGAGAGTACTTCGCCTTTCTCTGTTTTGACTCTACCTTACTCTCTGGGGAGCACCTCCACACAGTTTATCTCTGTGCTGAGGCACATCAATTCAAAAAACCGTGGATACTTTATTTATGATATTTACCTATAAAACAACTATTGGTGGGTATTAGTGCATAGGTAAAACTGTCCTATTTCCCTTTTTCCTATGTTCACACTAGTGCATCATGTTCCCAGGTGTATATACCCTCTGCCTAGTGCTTCACCTTGTCACCGGATGTACAGTATATACCCTCTGCCTTGTGCCATACTTGCCTACCTGACTCTCTCCTTCAAATGCTCTGTCCCTGGACTTCCCTGGTAATGTATGATTGCCAGCACCTGTGGTGACACCTTTCTTATCAGTTACCTAGCTCCCCACAGGTGAAGGTCATGTAGGCAACCCTGCTATAACCTCTGCCTTGTGTTAGATTGTTGCATGACGTTACCTGGTGCTATATGCTTGCATTACCTTGTCCTCATGTGTATATACCTGCTTACTAGTGCCAGATGATTGCATTATCTTGTCCTCAGGTGTACTTACCATGTACCTTGTTCTCAGGTGTATATACCTGGTGCTATATGCTTGCATTACCTTGTCCTCATGTGTATATACCTGCTTACTAGTGCCAGATGATTGCATTACCTTGTCCTCAGGTGTACTTACCATGTACCTTGTCCTCATGTGTATATACCTGCTTCCTGGTTTTTAGATGATTGCATTACCTTGTCCTCAGGTGTACTTACCATGTACCTTGTCCTCATGTGTATATACCTGCTTCCTGGTTTTTAGATGATTGCATTACCTTGTCCTCAGGTGTACTTACCATGTACCTTGTTCTCAGGTGTATATACCTGGTGCTAGATGCTTGCATTGCATTGCCTTGTCCTCAGGTGTATATACCTGGTGCTAGATGCTTGCATTACCTTGTCCTCAGGTGTATATACCTGGTGCTAGATGCTTGCATTACCTTGTCCTCAGGTGTATATACCTGGTGCTAGATGCTTGCATTACCTTGTCCTCAGGTGTATATACCTGGTGCTAGATGCTTGCATTACCTTGTCCTCAGGTGTACTGTATATACCTGGTGCTAGATGCTTGCATTACCTTGTCCTCAGGTGTATATACCTGGTGCTAGATGCTTGCATTACCTTGTCCTCAGGTGTATATACCTGGTGCTAGATGCTTGCATTTCCATGTCCTCAGGTGTTTATACCTGGTGCTAGATGCTTGCATTACCTTGTCCTCCGGTGTATATACCTGCTTCCTGGTGCCAGATGCTTGCATTACCTTGTCCTCAGGTGTACTTACCATGTACCTTGTTCTCAGGTGCTAGATGCTTGCATTGCATCATACCTGGTGCTAGATGCTTGCATTGCATTGCCTTGTCCTCAGGTGTATATACCTGGTGCTAGATGCTTGCATTACCTTGTCCTCAGGTGTATATACCTGGTGCTAGATGCTTGCATTTCCATGTCCTCAGGTGTTTATACCTGGTGCTAGATGCTTGCATTGCCTTGTCCTCCGGTGTTTATACCTGGTGCTAGATGCTTGCATTACCTTGTCCTCCGGTGTATATACCTGCTTCTTGGCGCCAGATGATTGCATTACCCGGTCCTCAGGTGTATATACCTGCTTCCTGGTGCCAGATGCTTGCATTACCTTGTCCTCCGGTGTATATACCTGCTTCTTGGCGCCAGATTGAATTACGCGGTACTCAGGTACCTGCTTTCTGGTGCCAGATGCTTGCAATACCTTGTCCTCAGGTGTACTTACCATGTACCTTGTCCTCAGGTGTATATACCTGCTTCCTGGTGCCAGATGATTGCGTTACCTTGTCCTCAGGTGTACTTACCATGTACCTTGTTCTCAGGTGTGTGTGGATGGGTTTTGCACCGAGCTGGGCCAGGTGGTCATAGTCAATCTGCTGGATCCTGTGCTGGGCATAGTCCTGGGGACTGTGGCATCGCTGCTGGTCTGTGCCGTGTTGGTCTTCGTCCTCCTGAGAAGATGTCGGCCCCATAAGAAGAACGGTAAGGAGAGTGACCCATACGGAACCGTAACTGGGACCGGGGTGACCAGGAAGCACCATAATAACCAGGCTTTTTATTTCTAGTGACCGAGAATTTGGAATTACTGGCAAATAACAACAGGGATCCCATCTTGTCTCCCATCCGTGCTCATTTTTCGGACTACAGAGAATCTTGTAAGAGGCCACATTACTGTCTGTACCCTTCCTCCTTTACCCTGGTCTGCTCCTCCCTTACCTCAGCTCCGTGCCCGCGGCAGCCCTAACACCGATCTCTCTCTACCCATACAGATGTCCCTACCAGCAGCTCTGGCGGAGCATCCCTCCACGGTGGCATGTACACTGGCGGCAGCATTGCGGCAGGTTCCATGCCGCTTATCCTCACCAGCTTACTGGACAACCTGCGGCCAGAACTGTTGGAAGAAGTGAAGGACGTCCTGATACCGGAGAGCCGCCTAACCACGCACCGTGATCAGATCATTGGGAAAGGTCAGGACCCACCCGGTCACATTATACAGAGCCTAGAACCGGCCTGTATACAGATCAAACCCCAATGCACAACATCTGTATATTCACTGAGATGCCATGGCCACAGGTGCTGCGCTGAGGGGTGCAGGGGGCGGTGAGAATGGGATGGGTGCGATTACACAGCAGCGTTGGTTGGCACGGTTGGACAGCTGGGTTGGGGGTGGGTGCAGTTACACAGCTGGGCTGGGTGGGTGCTGTTAGGCAGCTGGGTTGGGGGTGGGTGCGGTTACACAGCTGGGCTAGGGGGAGGGAGGCCCGCGGTTACACAGCTTAGCTTGAGGGGGCGCAGTTACACAGCTGCACAGTGGGCGGTGCGGTTACACAGCAGGGCTGGGCCGTGCGGTTACACAGCAGGGCTGGGCCGTGCGGTTACACAGCAGGGCTGGGGCGTGCGGTTACACAGCAGGGCTGGGGCGTGCGGTTACACAGCAGGGCTGGGGCGTGCGGTTACACAGCAGGGCTGGGGCGTGCGGTTACACAGCAGGGCTGGGCCGTGCGGTTACACAGCAGGGCTGGGGCGTGCGGTTACACAGCAGGGCTGGGCCGTGCGGTTACACAGCAGGGCTGGGCCGTGCGGTTACACAGCAGGGCTGGGGCGTGCGGTTACACAACAGCGCGTGGTGGTCATGGTTACACAGCAGCACGGTGAGCGCGGTTACACAGCAGCGCGGTGAGCGCGGTTACACAGCAGCGTGGTGGGTGCGGTTATACAGCAGCACGGGGACATGGGCTTGCACTCTCTATGTTCGCCCTCACAGTTACGAGGAAGGGCCACCGCTATTGGACAACATGACACCTATTTTGTATGGTCCTGTAGGCTGTGCTGTGGTACTTAGTGGCCTGTTAGAGTGACTCCGGCTGGGGTATGGCTCCGGCCTGTAGTTATCACCTCCCGGTATGTGACATCTCCATCTCTTCCCTGACAGGACACTTCGGGAGTGTTTACCATGGAACGTACCTCGATGACGACGAGCGCCAAACGCACTGCGCTGTCAAATCTCTGAACCGTAAGGACCCAGCTGGCTGTTACCGCAGTGTGACCCATATCTCTGGCCCATGATATTGCGGGAACCCTCTGCACCCAGGGCATGATGGGAAAGTGCCGCATTAAACTATAACTCTTAACATTTCTCCTTAGTAACCGGATATTGTGGACTTTCTGTGCTGGTTTATATTCCCTCATTATTAATACTGCGGTGCGGGGCAAACGCTAATAATTATGGTTATTAATGATTCATTCCCCTCCCCCCCCTAGATGTAAATCATTATAAATCTGGGACATCCTTATTCCAGCATCCTGTACCCATTGAGAGCTGAATTGCGCGCTGTGGACGTTGCGGCATTGCTGGCGCGGCCTCTCGCAGTAACCCTTTGTCTTGCAGGGATCACCGACGTAGAGGAGGTGGAGGAGTTTTTGCGGGAAGGGATTCTGATGAAGAGTTTCCACCACCACCATGTCCTGTCGCTCATTGGGATCTTCCTGCCGCGCGAGGGTCTCCCTTTGGTCGTCCTCCCGTATATGTCACATGGGGACCTGCGCCATTTCATACGCAGTGAGGACAGGGTGAGTGTACAGAGCTGGTCCCTTCATCCTCTATATGTTCTATCACTCTGGGGCTACAGGGCCACACAGTAACCGGCACACTGACCATCAGGAGAACAGAGGCACATTATGGGTACTGGATGGGAGATGCGCCACCCAGCTCAGGCCTCCCTATAGCGGGCACAGACTCTGGTAATGGCATCACC
Source organism: Crinia signifera (assembly GCF_055691185.1). Lineage (NCBI taxonomy): Eukaryota > Metazoa > Chordata > Amphibia > Anura > Myobatrachidae > Crinia > Crinia signifera. The sequence goes on along the minus strand of NC_139224.1, from coordinate 16,980,834 downwards.
AATCCCTTACTGACCCATCAGAGCATCCTATCCAGCCACCACAATGTCGCCCCTGGTGCTACAGGACCTGAGGAACATAAAGTAGAGTCTTGTTATATCCTGGGGTTCTGGCCATCAGTGGGCAAAAGCTTTGGTGGGAGAAGCAGTGGAACAGTGATACTTACTCCCATCCTGTGTCTCTCCGCTGTAGAGCCCCACAGTGAAGGACCTGGTTGGGTTTGGGCTGCAGGTCTCCCGTGGGATGGAGTATCTGGCCCAGATGAAGTTTGTGCACAGAGATTTGGCTGCCCGGAACTGCATGTGAGTACCTGCTTGCTGTACCCAATGTCTGGTATCCCCTGTTATATGGGCACCAGAGCCGCGTGGGTACATATAGCAGCCTCCTGTTTGACCTCTGTAACTCTGTGTTTTAGGCTCGATGAGACTTTCCAGGTGAAGGTGGCAGACTTTGGTCTGGCCCGAGATGTGTTTGATAAGGAGTATTATAGTGTCCGTCGTCATAAAAATGCCCGGCTACCTGTCAAGTGGATGGCACTGGAGAGCCTGCAGACCCAGAAGTTCACCACCAAGAGCGACGTGGTGAGATGACCAAGGAGATGGGGCTGATGGGCCTTTATAACCATAAGAGACAAAATATTAATTCTGCTTCATGTGATGTTCTATGTTACTCACCTTATCACCTTTCCCCCTAGTGGTCATATGGGGTGCTGCTGTGGGAGCTGATGACACGAGGAGCCCCTCCTTATCCAGATGTGGATCCCTATGACATTACGCGATACCTATACAGAGGGCGACGTTTAGCCCAGCCCGAGTACTGCCCGGACCCACTGTGAGTTTGCATACCATAAACTGTACCATTCTGCTGTATACTAGGGTGCTATAACAGTAATGACCACTGTGGGGCAGCATTGCCTGTACTGGGCTGTAACAGTAATGACCACTGTGGGGCAGCATTGCCTGTACTGGGCTGTAACAGTAATGACCACTGTGGGGCAGCATTGCCTGCACTGTGCTGTAACAGTAATGACCACTGTAGGGCAGCATTGCTAATATTGTGCTATAACCGTAATGACCACTGTAGGGCAGCATTGTGATGCTGTGCTATAACAGTAATGACCACTGTGGGGCAGCATTGCCTGTACTGTGCTGTAACAGTAATGACCACTGTGGGGCAGCATTGCTGATACTGTGCTATAACAGTAATGACCACTGTGGGCAGCATTGCCTGTACTGTGCTGTAACAGTAATGACCACTGTGGGGCAGCATTGCCTGTACTGGGCTGTAACAGTAATGACCACTGTGGGGCAGCATTGCCTGTACTGGGCTGTAACAGTAATGACCACTGTGGGGCAGCATTGCCTGCACTGTGCTGTAACAGTAATGACCACTGTAGGGCAGCATTGCTAATATTGTGCTATAACCGTAATGACCACTGTAGGGCAGCATTGTGATGCTGTGCTATAACAGTAATGACCACTGTGGGGAAGCATTGCCTGTACTGTGCTGTAACAGTAATGAACACTGTAGGGCAGCATTGCTGATACTGTGCTATAACCGTAATGACCAACCGTAATGACCACTGTGGGACAGCATTGCCTGTACTGTGCTGTAACAGTAATGACCACTGTGGGGCAGCATTGCCTGTACTGTGCTGTAACAGTAATGACCACTGTGGGGCAGCATTGACTGTACTGTGCTGTAACACTAATGACCACTGTGAGGCAGCATCGCTGATATTGTGCTATAACCGTAATGATCACTGTAGGGCAGCATGGTGATACTGTGCTATAACAGTAATGACCACTGTGGGGCAGCATTGCCTGTACTGTGCTGTAACAGTAATGAACACTGTAGGGCAGCATTGCTGATACTGTGCTATAACAGTAATGACCACTGTGGGGCAGCATTGCCTGTACTGTGCTGTAACAGTAATGAACACTGTAGGGCAGCATTGCTGATACTGTGCTATAACTGTAATGACCACTGTGGGACAGCATTGCCTGTACTGTGCTATAACCGTAATGACCACTGTGGGGCAGCATTGCTCCAGTAACAAAGCCGCAGAAAATGTAAATACGTTTCCAGCCAATTTGTTGCAGATAAGAACGTGAATTAAACACTCAGAGCAAATATGGAATTACCATTAATGTAATAGGATTACAATGTATCTGATTACGGCCTCAATTACCCTATTACGCTGCACAGGGGACCAAGCCTGTCCTAGTCCTATCCCATTACTGGCAGCATTACTAACGTACAAATAGCGCTGTTGGCGTAGTGGGAAGGTGCATACCACAGATGTGCACTGGACACTGCAATCGGCTGTGCCGCGCCACCCTGCGCGATGCTTCTAGAGAACATACAGAGAGACCCATGTAGAATGTCTGTGCTTCGCAACCTTGTTCTCTGATCCATGATCTGTCTGTTCCCACAGCTATACACTCATGCTGCAATGCTGGAAGCCGCAGCCTGAGGATCGGCCTACATTCTCCCAGCTGGTGGGCGAGATGGAGGTCATCTCCAACTCCCTGTTAGGAGATCACTACATTAATCTGAATGTTACCTACATAAACCTAGATCGGGACCAGCCCTTCCCCCCCGCACCCCCCGCTTCTGAGGACGAGCTGGAGTATGAGTCTGACGCTTCCGATGAAGAGGAGTCTAATAAGGGAACACTGTGAGGGTCTCGGTATGGGAAGACCATGGCACAGAGCTGGCGTCGGGCATTACAAGGGAAACGGTTTGCTTGGAAATCGGCTGCCCGCGTTATATTCATTGTTCCTCTGTGCTGGGCAGGCCGGATTCCCCTGAGCCTGGAACATTGACGCAGCCCGGGGACGCAAACCAACGTTGGAAGGTGGGCCGTGATCTTCCTATAGGATGCAGACTCCAGATGGGCAGGCCCAGGCCGGTGGGTGCATGTGCCCACTAGACCCGCAGGAGTCTGCTACCATTTACCTCCTGTTACAGAGATAACAAACGAAATGGCGGGGACTGTACAGTTTTATACACAATTGTTGAGGCATGAGCCTCCGAGTGCCTCAGTTATACCTCTAGTTCCTGGTTAAAAGAAAGGCAAAACAAAATGGCTCCCGCCCCTCTGTAGGCTCTACGTGCCTTGGTCTCTGTGGGTCTCTTTAAGGGCATATACTACAGATACCTGCATATCTCTCTCTCTCTCTCTCTCTCTCTCTCTCTCTCTCTCTCTCTCTCTCTCTCTCTCTCTCTCTCTCTCTCTCTCTCTCTCGAACCGGCTGAGAGCCGAGAACATTTTCTAGCAGTCAGATCTACGGTTCATCCTGATCTCAGATTATATTCCAATGTGATCAGTACACAATGTGCTCTCATCCCGCGCTTCATCTTCCCCTGGGGTTACAATCTTATCTCCGCTCTGCGGCACTTTCTGCAAGTACAATGCTGACGGAGAGACGGCGATGTGTCGGTATTGTGCTTTCTCTGCAGCTCTGCTAATACTTGAATTGTATATGATTGTGTGTATATATCTTGGTTACCAGAGGAATATTTTTATATTGAGATTTACTTTGGTTGAAATACTTTCTCGCCCTCATGTTGAGAAGTGGGAAAGGTGTAAATAAAGAGATTTTCTTTCTTAACGTTCCAGTTAATTTGCTTTACAGGAAAAAATGGCTGCGAGAAAGGGGTAATGTAAAGTGTGAGGCCCTGGGAATAGAGGTGTGGAGGGTGACGGCTGTTTGATCTGTGCGGAGGGTGACGGCTGTTTGATCTGTGCGGAGGGTGACGGCTGTTTGATCTGTGCGGAGGGTGACGGCTGTTTGATCTGTGCGGAGGGTGGGGGCTATTTGATCTGTGCGGAGGGTGGGGGCTGTTTGATCTGTGCGGAGGGTGGCGGCTGTGTGATCTGTGCGGAGGGTGGCAGCTGTGTGATCTGTGCGGAGGGTGGCGGCTGTGTGATCTGTACGGAGGGAGGCGGCTGTGTGCTCTGTACGGAGAGAGGCACGGAGGGCGGACATCTGTGCGATCTGTCCGGAGAGAGGCACGGAGCGCGATGGCTGTGTGATCTGTCCGGAGAGAGGCACGGAGGGCGACGGCTGTTTGATCTGTACAGAGAGAGGCACGGAAGGCGACGACTGTGTGCTCTGTCCGGAGAGAGGCACTGAAGGTGACGGCTGTGTGATCTGTCCGGAGAGAGGCATGGAGGGAGGCGGCTGTGTGCTCTGTACGGAGAGAGCCACGGAGGGCGACGGCTGTGTGATCTGTCCGGAGAGAGGCACAGAGGGCGACGGCTGTGTGATCTGTCCGGAGAGAGGCACGGAGGGCGACGGCTGTGTGATCTGTCCGGTGAGAGGCACGGAGGGCGACAGCTGTGTGATCTGTCCGGAGAGAGGCACAGAGGGCGACGGCTGTGTGATCTGTACGGAGAGAGGCACGGAGGGCGACTGCTGTGTGATCTGTCCGGAGAGAGGCACGGAGGGCGACTGCTGTGTGATCTGTACGGAGAGGCACGGAGGGAGGCGGCTGTGTGCTCTGTACAGAAAGAGGCACTGAGGGAGGCGGCTGTGTGCTCTGTACGGAGAGAGGCACTGAGGGCGACGGCTGTGTGATTTGTATGGAGAGAGGCACGGAGGGAGGCGGCTGTGTGCTCTGTACGGAGAGAGGCGGCTGTGTGCTCTGTACGGAGAGAGGCACGGAGGGCGAAGGCTGTGTGATCTGTATGTAGAGAGGCACGGAGGGAGGCGGCTGTGTGCTCTGTATGGAGAGAGGCGGCTGTGTGCTCTGTCCGGAGAGAGGCACGGAGCGCGATGGCTGTGTGATCTGTCCGGAGAGAGGCACGGAGGGCGACGGCTGTGTGATCTGTACGGAGAGAGGCACGGAAGGCGGCAACTGTGTGCTCTGTCCGGAGAGAGGCACTGAAGGTGACGGTTGTGTGATCTGTCTGGAGAGAGGCATGGAGTGAGGCGGCTGTGTGCTCTGTACGGAGAGAGCCACGGAGGGAGGCGGCTGTGTGCTCTGTACGGAGAGAGCCACGGAGGGCGACGGCTGTGTGATCTGTCCGGAGAGAGGCACGGAGGGCGATGGCTGTGTGATCTGTCCGGAGAGAGGCACGGAGGGCGACGGCTGTGTGATCTGTACGGAGAGAGGCACGGAGGGCGACTGCTGTGTGATCTGTCCGGAGAGGCACGGAGGGCGACGGCTGTGTGATCTGTACGGAGAGGCACGGAGGGAGGCGGCTGTGTGCTCTGTACAGAAAGAGGCACGGAGGGAGGCGGCTGTGTGCTCTGTCCGGAGAGAGGCACGGAGGGAGGCAGCTGTGTGCTCTGTACGGAGAGAGGCACTGAGGGCGACGGCTGTGTGAGCTGTACGGAGAGAGGCACGGAGGGAGGCGGCTGTGTGCTCTGTACGGAGAGAGGCGGCTGTGTGCTCTGTACGGAGAGAGGCACGGAGGGAGGCGGCTGTGTGCTCTGTACGGAGAGAGGCGGCTGTGTGCTCTGTACGGAGAGAGCACGGAGGGCGGACGTCTGTGGGATCTGTACGGAGAGAGGCACGGAGGGCGAAGGCTGTGTGATCTGTATGGAGAGAGGCACTAAAGGCGACGGCTGTGTGATCTGTACGGAGAGAGGCATGGAGGGCGACGGCTGTGTGATCTGTCCGGAGAGAGGCACGGAGGGCGACGGCTGTGTGATCTGTCCGGAGAGAGGCACTGATGGCGACTGCTGTGTGATCTGTCCAGAGAGAGGCACGGAGGGCGATGGCTGTGTGATCTGTCCGGAGAGAGGCACGGAGGGCGACGGCTGTGTGCTCTGTCCGGAGAGAGGCACGGAGGGCGACAGCTGTGTGATCTGTACGGAGAGAGGCACGGAGGGAGGCGGATGTGTGCTCAGTACGGAGAGAGGCACGGAGGGAGGCGGCTGTGTGCTCTGTACAGAGAGAGGCACGGTGGGAGGGGGCTGTGTGCTCTGTACGGAGAGAGGCACGGAGGGCGAAGGCTGTGTGATCTGTATGGAGAGAGGCACGGAGGGAGGCGGCTGTGTGCTCTGTACGGAGAGAGGCACTGAGGGTGGCGGCTGTGTGATCTGTGCGGAGGGTGGCGGCTGTGTGATCTGTGCGGAGGGTGGCGGCTGTGTGATCTGTACGGAAGGAGGCGGCTGTGTGCTCTGTACGGAGAGAGGCACAGAGGGCGAAGGGCAAGGCCAGGTGGGCATAGCTGGAACTGTACTTCCCCAAGTCTCCAGCAGGTGGCACACTGCCACTGGGCATGTGGCACAGAATGAGAATTCTGCACTCCTTCCGATCCATTCGGTGGGTTTGACTACAGGTGAAAATGATCGGCTATCATATGTATAAAGCACAGGCCGGCTATAATCAGCGTGTCTTCCCGGGAGCAATTGTAAGGAGCTGGCAGCTGCTCCCTATTTATCTACAGTCAGCGATAATACCTCCCTTTTTAATTTCATCTTTGCAGCCTCATTATTTTACCTTCATTAATACTTCCCTTAAGTCTAAAGCACAATGCGCTGTGATAGCATCTGATGGGTAAGACGACACAGTTACTGTATGTGTGGGCATAAAGGTGCGTACCACCCTATATACGGCAAGTATACACAGTTACTGTATGAGACTAGAGCTGGAGATAATGATGGTGGCTATGACATCACAGGGTGGACATAAAGGTGCGTACCACCCTACATACAGCCAGTACACACAGTTACTGTATGAGACTAGGGCTGGAGATAATGATGGTGACTATGACATCACAGGGTGGACATAAAGGTGCGTACCACCCTACATACAGCCAGTACACACAGTTACTGTATGAGACTAGGGCTGGAGATAATGATGGTGGCTATGACATCACAGGGTGGACATAAAGGTGCGTACCACCCTACATACAGACACAGTTACTGTATGAGACTAGGGCTGGAGATAATGATGGTGGCTATGACATCACGGGGGGGGGGGGGAAGGTGCGTACCACCCTACATATGGCAAGTATACATAGTTACTGTATGAGACTAGTGCTGGAGATAATGATGGTGGCTATGACATCACAGGGTGGACATAAAGGTGCGTACCACCCAGCCAGTACACACAGTTACTGTATGAGACTAGAGATGGAGATAATGATGGTGGCTATGACATCACGGGGGGGGGGGGGGAAGGTGCGTACCACCCTACATATGGCAAGTATACATAGTTACTGTATGAGACTAGTGCTGGAGATAATGATGGTGGCTATGACATCACAGGGGTGGACATAAAGGTGCGTACCACCCTACATACGGCCAGTATACACAGTTACTGTATGAGACTAGGGCTGGAGATAATGATGGTGGCTATGACGTCACAGGGGTGGACATAAAGGTACATACCACCCTACATACGGCCAGTATACACAGTTACTGTATGAGACTAGGGCTGGAGATAATGATGGTGGCTATGACATCACAGGGGTGGACATAAAGGTGCGTACCACCCTACATACGGGGAGTATACACAGTTACTGTATGAGACCAGGGCTGGAGATAATGATGGTGGCTATGACATCACAGGGGTGGACATAAAGGTGCGTACCACCCTACATACGGCCAGTATACACAGTTACTGTATGAGACTAGGGCTGGAGATAATGATGGTGGCTATGATGTCACAGGGGTGGACATAAGGGTGCGTACCACCCTACATACAGCCAGTACACACAGTTACTGTATGAGACTAGGGCTGGAGATAATGATGGTGGCTATGACATCACAGGGGTGGACATGAAGGTGCGTACCACCCTACATACGGGGAGTATACACAGTTACTGTATGAGACTAGGGCTGGAGATAATGAAGGTGGCTATGACATCACAGGGGTGGACATAAAGGTGCGTACCACCCTACATACGGCCAGTATACACAGTTACTGTATGAGATTTAGGGCTGGAGATAATGATGGTGGCTATGACATCACAGGGGTGGACATAAAGGTGCGTACCACCCTACATACGGGGAGTATACACAGTAACTGTATGAGACTAGGGCTGGAGATAATGATGGTAGCTATGACATCACAGGGGTGGACATAAAGGTGCGTACCACCCTACATACGGCCAGTATACACAGTTACTGTATGAGACTAGGGCTGGAGATAATGATGGTGGCTATGACGTCACAGGGGTGGACATAAAGGTGCGTACCACCCTACATACGGCCAGTATACACAGTTCTTGTATGAGACTAGGGCTGGAGATAATGATGGTGGCTATGACATCACGGGGGGTGGACATAAAGGTGCGTACCACCCTACATACGGCCAGTATACACAGTTACTGTATGAGACTAGGGCTGGAGATAATGATGGTGGCTATGACATCACAGGGGTGGACATAAAGGTGCGTACCACTCTACATACGGGGAGTATACACAGTTACTGTATGAGACCAGGGCTGGAGATAATGATGGTGGCTATGACATCACAGGGGTGGACATAAAGGTGCGTACCACCCTACATACAGCCAGTATACACAGTTACTGTATGAGACTAGGGCTGGAGATAATGATGGTGGCTATGACATCACAGGGGTGGACATAAGGGTGCGTACCACCCTACATACGGCCAGTATACACAGTTACTGTATGAGACTAGGGCTGGAGATAATGATGGTGGCTATGACATCACAGGGGTGGACATAAAGGTGCGTACCACCCTACATACGGCCAGTATACACAGTTACTGTATGAGACTAGGGCTGGAGATAATGATGGTGGCTATGATGTCACAGGGGTGGACATAAGGGTGCGTACCACCCTACATACAGCCAGTCCACACAGTTACTGTATGAGACTAGGGCTGGAGATAATGATGGTGGCTATGACATCACAGGGGTGGACATAAAGGTGCGTACCACCCTACATACAGGGAGTATACACAGTTACTGTATGAGACTAGAGCTGGAGATAATGATGGTGGCTATGACATCACAGGGGTGGACATTAAGGTGCGTACCACCCTACATACGGCCAGTATACACAGTTACTGTATGAGACTAGGGCTGGAGATAATGATGGTGGCTATGACATCACAGGGGTGGACATAAAGGTGCGTACCACCCTACATACGGCCAGTATACACAGTTACTGTATAAGACTAGGGCTGGAGATAATGATGGTGGCTATGACATCACAGGGGTGGACATAAAGGTGCGTACCACCCTACATACGGCCAGTATACACAGTTACTGTATGAGACTAGGGCTGGAGATAATGATGGTGGCTATGACATCACAGGGGTGGACATAAAGGTGCGTACCACCCTACATACGGCCAGTATACACAGTTACTGTATGAGACTAGGGCTGGAGATAATGATGTGTTACACCTCCCTCCAACCACCCCTCACGTGCAACACCTCCCTCAAACCTCCTATTATGTGCAACAACTCCTATGCCTTATACCTCCCTCGAACCCCCGTCATGTGCAACACCTCCCTCCAACCCCCCTCACACCTTACTGCTCACTTCAACGCCCCACACATGCAATAACAGTTTTGTTGCATGGCAGTGGGCAGCTCGGTGCTTGGGAGTGGGGGATTGGTGCTTGGGAGTAGGTGGCTCCTTGTGCAACCACGGGAAGCCAATCCCGGGGCATTTTTTCAATCCCGGGATTCGGGATTGAAAAATGCTCAATCCCGGGATTGGCTTCCCTAATTTGAAAAAAATACGCCCCGGCCACCCTGCACATTCACAGAACTTACATTTGCGGGTGCTGGGTGGGTGGGCGAGCGTGCAGATATTGCTGGGAGCCGGGTGGGCTGCAGGTATGTTCGCTGGGCGGGTGGGCAGCTTCAGCCGGGCGGGCGGGTGTACAGCTTCGGGTGAGCAGCTTCAGCTGGGCGGGTGGGCATTTTTGGGTGGGCAGCTTCAGATGGGCGGGTGGGCAGCTTCGGGTGGGCAGCTTCAGCTGGGCGGGTGGGCAGCTTCAGCTGGGCGGCTGGGTAGCTGTTCGGGTGGTCGCGTAGCTTGGCGGGTGGGCGGGCGTGTGCTGATAAGCCGGGTTTCTGGGTGTGTGGGCGGCTCCGCTGTGTGGCCTGCGCAGCGTGACAGCTGACCTCATCACGCTGCGCAGGCCGCACGCCGGGTATGGGAGAAGCCGGGCAGCGTCTGAGCGGGTGCTCAGACGCTGCCCGGCATTAGACTGCACATGTGCAGTCTAATCCCGAAATCCCGGTATTGGAATCTCCAATCCCGGGATTGAAATCCCATCATTTTGGAGGCCAAATCCCGGGATCCCGCCGATCCCGATCCCGGGATTGGCCACCCTAGGTGTGGTGCTTGGGACAGCTGTGGACAGGATGGAATGCATTTAACCCCAGGCGCCCACAGACCCCAATGTCACTGGCTCCCCCAAGCCACCACGAGGTCTGCGGCACTAGTTACAACACCAACCCCGCTGGAGTAAAGCTGCAGCGGCGAAGGAAAGAAGCTTGTCCATTAGTCAGCGGGTCCTCCCACTCTCTGGATCTCCTGGGTGTGTGGGTGTGTCTGCTACCTAAAGGCACACCCCTCTCCCACTGTGTGGTTCTCCTACGTATGGGGGTGTGCCTACTACCTCGAATGGTGAGAGGGCTCGCCTGCGGTGGCATCACAGCACCTCCGTGTGGCTTCCATGGGGAGTATGTATATGAAATTCATGTATGTATATGTCTTGCGCCCTGCTCCAGCTCTAATATGTGCACATGATGTATATGGTGGCCTGGTCCAGCTTGTGCTCACTGTGTGACTGTGGGCCTTAATCTGCTCGATATGGTTGGACCGGATCTGGTTTTTTTTTATCTGCACATGCGTAGCTTTCGCAATGCTCAGGTGCAGTGACCTCACACCGCTCACGGACGGGTCTCTCCGTGCGAAAAAACCTGTCCGCAAGAGTACGGTCATTGTGGGCGGCATAGGGGCGTTTTTAGGGGAGCGGCCGGAATAATGAGGAAAACTGGGCGTAAACATGGGCGTACACGGGGGTGTGCACCAAAAATGTACTGTGCTACAACCGCTCGATCGGCGAACGCACTGTGCATTTTGGGCCAAAAATAGACGGACATCATGTCAAGGTCAGTGGTGTAGCTAGGTGCCACGGCGCCCGGAGCAAGGGCATGTTTCGCGCCCCCCCCAATTTGTAGTAGGTGAGGCTCCTGCGCAGTGAAAAGTGGGCAGAGACCAACATTGTACGACACACCGTAATGCCCATTGCACATTTTAGCAAACTTTGTAATACCAATTACACATAAAGCCAAATGCCATATTGCCAATTACACATAAGGCCACACATGATGCCCATGGCATACTATAGAACACACCGTAATGCCCGTCACATACCAACACACCGTAATGCCCATCACATACTAACACACCGCAATGTCCATTGCATACTATTTAACAAACCGTAATGCCCATTACACATTAAACACATAAGTGCCACTTACCTACATGCTCGATGCCAGGGGCTTCATGCTCAATGCCAAGGGGGACTGAAATTGCTTGTTGCCAAGGGGGACTGAAATTGCTCGCAGGGAGGGTAGGTGTGAGTAATTGATAGGGGAGGGAGATAGTGCAGAGCAGGGTGGGTGGGAGTGATAGTGCAGAGCAGGGTGGGTGGGAGTGATAGTGCAGAGCAGGGTGGGTGGGAGTGATAGTGCAGAGCAGGGTGGGTGGGTGTGATAGTGCAGAGCAGAGTGGGTAGTTGGGTGGGTGTGATAGTGCAGAGCAGGGTGGGTAGTTGGGTGGGTGTGATAGTGCAGAGCAGGGTGGGTAGTTGGGTGGGTGTGATAGTGCAGAGCAGGGTGGGTAGGTGGGTGGGTGTGATAGTGCAGGGTGGGTGGGTGTGATAGTGCAGTGCAGGGTGGGTGGGTTTGATAGTGCAGAGCAGGGTGGGTGGGTAGATTGTGCGATCGTGCAGAGTAGGGAGGGTGGGTGCGATCGTGCAGAGCAGGGAGGGAGTGATAGTGTGGAGTGAGGGTGGGAGGAGTAGTGTGGAGTCCCCCCAGCTGTCAGGGTACAGTGTGCAGTGGCACCCCCACCCCACCCACAGCCGGCAATGCAGAGGTACAATCCGCCTGCCCGCTCCCAGCTCCCCGCTGTGTTCGGCGAGATGTGCACGGTGCTGCTATTTAAAAGTGACATCTCCCGCTGGACCGCGCTAGCCAAAAGGCGCTCACGGTCCAGCAGCCACCAGTTGATTGGCTGCTGGACCGCAAGCGCCTATTGGCTAGCGCGGTCCAGCGGGAGATGTGACTTTTAAATAGCAGCACTGTGCAGTGTGCACATCTCGCCGAACACGGCGGGGGAGCCGAAGGGGGAGACAGAATTGGCAGTACTTCAGCGGGCGAGATGACGGTGCTGGCACGGCTCCGGCGCCAAGATAGCTTTCTGCGCCTGGAGCTTGTACTCCACCGGCACCGCCCTCGCTACGCCTCTGGTCAAGGTAGTTATTTTATAACCATCTACACCCATTCAGTAAGTGTTTTTGTATACTTTAAAAAGCAGGACACTCAATTCACAGAAGTCGACATGTGTCAACTTTTTCACTGTAACACCAACATAACTTTATTTAAAAGTAACAGCAATGTGGGGACACATAGATAGTGAGTAAAATGCAACATTAGAACATAATAAATATACATGTAATGAGGTTTAAAATGTTGTTTTATTGAGGTAGACAATTGAGTTAATAGAAAACAATTATTGAATAACATTTAGAATAATTAATTAATTGTCTTAATTATAGTTGAAAGGCTAGATTAGCAAGGCCATATATGTGAAGGGTATGCCACCGTGCACGGACGTACGCTCATTCTCACGATCGGTGACACACGCTGAGTTTTCCATTGAAAAAAGGCGAGACCCGTCCGTGCACTGTGGCGTACGCTCAGATATACGGAAGATGTCGGTGTGAAAACGGACGCAACCCGTCCGTATACAGTGGCGTACGCTCTGTTGTACGCCAGTTGACGGTGTCTAAGAGGAGACCCGTCCGTATACGGTGCCGTATGCTCAAGTTTACGCCACTCCCCATTGTCGGTGTTTGTGACCGTCCGTATGCTGCTGTTCTGTGGGCGGACTTACGCTCACCGTCCGCGTACGGGAAACGTACGGTGAAACGGACCGTACGTACCTTGCACCGACCTAACCAGGATAAGACCCAGTGTGTATGACTCTGCCCAGCGTTATACACAGATTTGGGTTATTATATAAGAGATATATATTGAATAAAATGGTGCTCAGGTTGTACAGTGGACGCCATGTGTCCTTGCTGTGTTCAGAGCATTCTCTTTCTCCTCAGTTGTCACAGCTGATTCGGGGATGTGGGATCTGATGGGAACGGTGTTCTCTGTGTGATTGAGAACATGGGGGACTGGTACCTTGGGGACAGGCAGCATCTGGTCCGCTCTGACTGTAGATTTAGTATAACGGTGAAATACCAGGTAAAAAGCTGCCTGAGTGTACTTGGCAAAGTGTCAGATCCGCGATGTCTGCGTACGCTGCAGACTATTACCCAGCCTGACCTCCATTGGTTTCTTGTGGTCCGCTGCTGCCTTAGAAGTTTTATTTATCTTTCATCTTTAAGTTCTTTCATTTCTGGCAGAAAAGATTCCTGCGCGTCCTGAGGGAGGAGAGACAGATCCGACCGGAGGAAAACGCAATGTCACATTTTGTAGTAGTTGATGTGACAACAAACTACGGCCTACAGGGACACCTCAAGCCTGAGGCTAAATTTACAGCATGGCTCCCCCTGAGAGCCGGAAAGTTGCCCAGACACAAATATAAGCTGTGCCCTATCATTCGCTGATTAGGGAGCATTTAGCATAAAACACATATTATATATGTCTGAGGATGTGAGGAACGCTTGCAGGCTTGGATTACGTAATGGAATATGGCAGCGGCCCAAGCAACAGAATGTCAATTAGCCAGATCATTAGTGATAAACAGCAGAACTATCTTCCATCGTGCTGCAGCTGGTAGAGATGTCTGTTCCTGACGTCTATGAGACCTCGCCACTTTCCTCTGCATACATCCTACACCCCATCCTGCTCTCATGACCGTCCCAGGCGCTGCTGTTCTAGTAGTTTGTGATGACCAGGGCTGTAACTAGGGTGGTGCTGTAGGTGCTTGGCACAAAGCATTGCTATGCATTGTGAGTGAAGAACTGGCCAGTGGCCACACTCACATCCACTCCTCACCTGAGATCGCATCCACCCATTCACACCAGCTGCTGTATTGTCCATGTACCAATTCGCTAACCGCGACTAAGCACATTACAGAAAACAGTGCTCCGCCATCTCCTGACTCCATGTCTTCTGTAGTGTCTCCTTGGCTGCTGAGAAGTGGTTCCCAGTGACGGCTGTTTTGAAGTCCCGGACCCACCGATTACCGGCAATTTGGACACTGGAGGCTTTGGAACATCTCTGCACTGGCTAAAGTTGCGGTCGCAGCTTCAACACCAATTCTCCTTCCGGCTCAGGACACCATAATGTTCAGTTATGGGCAATTATGATGATGAAAAGAGATCAAATATAGGTTCAACTTGACGTACTGATGTCTTTTTTTCATCCTGATAAATTATGTTACTATGTATGTAAATATATAGGGCCTGATTCTGTGATGGTAACAGTTTTATTTATTCATTTACTATACTTTATTTATACGGCGCCACAAGGGATCCGCTGAGCTCAGTTACAGAAACGAGTAATCAAAATCATTGGAAAAAGTCTCAAGGTGCAAACAGCGACCCTGCTGCCGCCCCACAGAGAAGGACCACAGAAAATCCTCAAGCAAATGGACATATACAACAGACAATGGCGGAGGACGCTGGAGTTTTCTGGCTTTATAATCCAATTCTCATGGATGGTTGAAGAGTTAAATTCAATCACATAAAATTGAAATAAAAAAGAAGTATGAGGAAGGTGTTTCAACTTCTAAGAGATTCAAAAATGTAGATTCAAGAAAAAAACGGGGGGTGTGCACCCCACTCACACAGGGGAAAGAGAAGACGTGTGCATAAAGGTATCTTTAAGAGTAATCAAGGAATGCTGGGGAGACCACATAAAAGATACCTTTATGAGTGGATCACAGTGAGTACGGTATTCTTACCACCTAAAAGTGATTTGGTACCATCTGTCTAACCACTGAGAAGATACCTTTATGCGCACATCCTCTCCTTCCCCTGTGTGAGTGGGGTGCGCACCCCCAGTTTTATTCTTGGATCTACATTTTTTTCATCCTTTAGTTCAACTAACACCTTCCTCATATTTGTTTTTTATTTCAATTTTATGTGATTGAATTCAACTCTTCAACCATCCATGAGAATTGGATTATAAAGCCTGAAATCTCCAGCGTCATCTGCCATTGTCCGTTGTATATGAGTAATCAAAATGGAAACAGTGACTTACAGCTGAATACAATAGAGGACAAGTACAGGGCACAAAACCACAGCTGTACCAGCAAGGGACACTGACATAAGTATCAGGGGGCAGAGAACAAGGGATCCGCATCATCCTATTACAGAGATATAACCCAGGAGACAGTGACTTATGCTGTGTACACACGGGGGCGATAGGGGCTGAAATCGCTGGGAATATGGTTGCTGAGCGACAATATTGCCAGTGATTGGAGTGTGCACCAGCGATAAATCGCCGGGTGCGCGCTCCCGTTTTCAGCCCCTGAATGGTCGCTGGTCGGAGGAACATGCTCCTCCGACCAGCGACATCCCCTGCCTCTTTACCCAGCAGTGTTTAAATTTTCATCTGCGACCATCTCTGGTCGCAGATAAAAACGGGACACGGGGCAATATGATTCCTGAGCAATATATTGCTAGCAATATATTGCCAGCGATCATATTGCCCCGTGTGTACGCTCCTTTACAGCTGAATACAATAGAGGACAAGTACAGGGCACATAACCATAGCTGCATCAGCAGAGGACACTGACATCAAGGGGTAGAGAACAAGGGATCCGCAGCATCCTATTACAAAGTATATAACCCAGGAGACAGTGACATAGCTGAATACAATAGAGGACAAGTACAGGGCACATAACCATAGCTGCATCAGCAGGTGGCACTGACATAAGAATCAGGGATCAGAGAACAAGGGATCCGCAGCGCCCTATTACAGAGTATATAACCCAGGAGACAGTGACTTACAGCTGAATACAATAGAGGACAAGTACAAGGCACATAACCATAGCTGCATCAGCAGAGGACACTGACATAAGTATTGGGGCAGAGAACAAGGGATCCGCAGCACCCTATTACAGAGTATATAGCCCAGGAGACAGTGACTTACAGGTGAATACAATAGAGGACAAGTACAGGGCACATAACCATAGTGGGCACAAGTATCAGGGGGGCAGAGAACTTCAGGATGTGTTACCACTAAAGATGGTTTAAGTACTGTAAGATAAAGAAAATCAAATGAGAGAAGAGGGCCCTGCTTGTGAGTAGTTACATTGTACGGGACAAAAGCTGGGCATAGCAGACGAGCTGTTGGGCAGAGGCGCATAGGCCAAGAGCTTTTGGGCAGGGGGGCATGGGATGAAAGCTATTGGCCAAAGGGGCATGGGCCAAGAGCTGTTGGCCAGAGGATCATGGGCCAAGAGCTATTGGGCAGAGGTGCATGGGCAGTGGTAGTTTGTACCTATGGGCTGCAGGGCTGCAGCCCCACCAGGTAAAATCCGCCACTCTAGTGAAGCCAGATGCAGTCTGCTCTGGCTTCACAGTGACTGGCAGTGACTTCCAATTGGAAGTCTGACCTGCCAGTCACAAAGGCAGTCCCATTGGAAGGTGATTCCTCCCTCCGGGACGTCTTTGTGAGGGCTGCCATGCAAAAACGGCAGATATAGGTACTGCGCACGCGCTGGTCCCGGTGCCTGTAACTTACATTGTACAGGCGCCGGGACCAAGATTGCTTCTATGGGCTGATGCCCAAGCAGCCCATAGAAGTTGGCAGCGACAGGGGGATGCCTGAATCGGGCATCCCCCCTCCCCCAATAAGATAAGAGCCGCTGCTGTGCATGGGCCAGGAGCTGTTGGGCAGATGGGCAGGAGGGCATACAAGGGTAAAGCTGGTAGACATGGGTTATGTAGACTGGGAAGCTAGAGTTAGCTGCTATTTATATAATGGAACTCAAACAAGTCATAACATAAAAGTGTCTTTAGCCGCATTATTAGGGGACTATGACCCTGAGCAGCCTGTCCAGCCTCTTACATCCAGTGCTGTTTGTCAGCAGGAACCAGCAGGAACTCAGTTCCTGAACCTCTTATTAAATATGACATCACCAGGAACTTGGTCCCTGAACCTGTTCTGGGCCAAAAAATCAGTAAGTGCCTTTGTTTCTAAATACAATATATACATCTAAATCTCTCTCTCTATATATATATATTTTTATTTCATTGACCCACCCCCCGACCCGGAGTTCCTGGACCTATTCTTCCAGACTAATAGTACTGCAGTGCTTACATCTCTACGGCTGCCATGCCAGCTGGTCCGCAAAAGTTTATTATGTTAACATGTTTTATTTTAATTTTACAATATAATAATCTGTGTGGGGATCGGGGGGGGGGGGGGGGGGGTGCGGACATTGGAGATATAAGGGGTGTGAGACCAAAGCTTTGTCTATGTCACCCAATGACATTGCACCGGCCTGACTCGCTGGGTCTCTGGCACACGTTACTGCAATGCCGCGCACATGGGAAATGGATGATAGAAGAGCGGCGTACTGTGGCTGGCGTCAGTTTACATAAAGCGATACTGTGTGACATTCATTCGCCCTTGTGGTCTATTGGCTCCTAAAACTCCGTTTCCTAGTGCATTAGTGTCTCGCTGGAAAACCAGAACCTCCTCATGTTTCCATCTGAAGATGCACCAAACCCCCACTTTACAACGAAAACCAAAATAGCAAAATGTGCTCGTAGTAACTGGCCAAAGAACCCATTTGTCGCTTGAATAAAACCATCTGTGAACATCTCTTATTGGCCAAAATCTGATCAGTAGTACATTGAGCGGGATGGGGGTGTGAGAGGGGTGCGATTGGTGGTGGTGAGGGGGGGGGGCCCTGATTTGTGCTACGCAGTTTATTTATTGTCCGGAGACAGATTTAACACTTTTATTTAACTTGACGTTTCTCAAATTGCCTACAACCTTGTGATGTAATTAGCACAGAGATAATGTGTCACATTTCAGATCTGCACTTTAATTGTAGCTTATATTTTTAGCATAACTCCCGGTCAGGACCCGAGGACCTGATTTCTATTCTAATGACACAGTAAATACAACTCAGAGATTATTTTGACAGACATACAATACAGAAAGGTTATACTTGCCTTCTCACCTGGAAGTTGTGGAAGAATCCTGATTTTTTTTGGGGGGGGGTAGCCTACCGCACACCCAGAAGAGTGGTCCGATCTCCATACATGCTGTACCCAGGGCCACCGAGAGGGGGTGGGGGTGGTGTCTACTAATTACCTAGGCCCGGGCTTGCTGGAGTCCCTGGTCCGGCCTTCCCCCTCCGTCCCTCCCGAGCGGCAGCAGCACACACCTACAGCATGTGTTGACAGCAGGCTCAGCATAAGCATCTCACTGACAGCGTGAGAGCTCGGGTGTGGTATAGGGTTCCGACAGTCAGGATCCTGACAGTCATTATCCCGACATCGGGATCCCGACTGGCCATACCCAGACAGTGGGGCGAGCACAAAAAAGCCCCTTGCGCAGGGCCGGATTTGTGCCTAGGCCCGTGAGGCACCGGCCTCAGGGCGGCACCAATTAAGGGAGGCACGACCCGCCACTGCCCACCCACTCTGCCATGCACATTACATCACCGCTTAGTGGCTGGGTCCGACGGTCCCCCTGCGCGTCCGGAAATGGCTCAGGCTCACTGCTGCCGGCTCCCGCCCATTGGCTACTCTACACACACTCCCTGCGCTCAGTCAGTCACAGTGTGTGAGCCGGAGAGAGACTGACGGAGACACTGTGCTAATCACTGTACTAATAAGTGCCTCCCTCCGGATCCTCCGTACAGTGAGCAGTCCAGAGTTTTTAAAAAAATATGAAGGTGGGCTACAGTTAAATTTTAATGAAATATATAAATAAAAATGTATAAACATATATGATTACATTAAAATGGGGGGGGGGGGGGGGGCACAAAAATGTTGTGCCTAGGGGCGGCCTGACCCCTAAATTCGCCCCTGCCCTTGCGGGCACGGTGGCTCGTTACGCTCACCACCTATTCTATTCTCCCTCTATGGGGGTCGTGGACCCGGCACGAGGGAGAATAGCCGGTGGCCGTCGGGCCCCCGTGTGTCAGGGTTTTGACTGTTGGGAACCCGAGAGCTCATGCTGAGCCAGCTGTCAGCACATGCTGTAGGAGTGTGCTGCTGCTGAGGGGGATGACAATAACACCCCCCCCCCACACACACACACACACGCACCCGGGTCCAAAAACCCGGGTGCGACCCGGCAGTTTTGGTGTAAAAGTGGTATTAGAAATTTTCTTATTTTTTAAAGAAAAGCACTGTGGTTTTTTCAATGAAGACAACATTAAATTAATCAAAAATACACACTATACATTGTTAATGTGGTAAATGACTATACTAGCTGCAGATATCTGTTTTTTAAAGGAATATCTACAAAGGGGTATCAGCAACCATCACTCCAGTGTTTTAATGGTACATTGTGTTTGCTAATCACTTTAAAAGACTAATGGATGGTTAGAAAACCATTGTCAAATTATGTTAGCACAGCTGAAAACTGAGCTAGTTGAGTATCTGGAGCATCACATATGTGGGTTCGATTATACTCTCAAAATGCGAAGAAAAATAGAACTTTCATGTGAAACTCAACAGTCTATTTTTGTTCTTAGAAATTAAGGCTATTCTTTGTGATAAATTGCCAAGAAACTGAATGTTTCCTACAATGGTGTGTACTACTCCCTTCAGAGACCCGCACAAACAGACTCTAACCAGAGTAGAAAGAGAAGTGGGAGGCCGCAGTGCACAACTGAACAAGAAGACAAGTACAAGTACTCTAGTTTGAGAAACAGACACCTCACAGGTCCTCAACTGGCAGCTTCTTTAAATGGTACCCACAAAATGCCAGTGTCAATGTCTTCAGTGAAGAGGCAACTCCAGGATGCTGACCTTCTAGGCAGAGTGGCAAAGAAAAAACTATATCTGAGACTGGCCAATAAAGGGAAAAGATTAATATGGGCAAAATATCACAGACATTGGACAGAGGAAGATTGTAATAGTGTTATGGACAAATAGAAGTTTGATGTGTTTGGATCACACAGATGAACATTTGTGAGGTGCAGAACAAGTGAAAAGATGCTGGAAGAGTGCCTGACACCATCTGTCAGCATGGTGCAGGTAATGTGATGGCCCGGGGCTGCTTTGGTGCTGGTAAAGAGGGAAATTTGTGCAAGTTAAAAGGAATTTTGAATAAGGAAGGCTATCACTCCAGTTTGCAACGCCATGTCATACCCTTTGGACAGCGCTTGATTGGAGCCAATTTTCTCCTTCAACCGGACAATGACCAAAAGTGCAGCTCCAAATTATACACGAACTATTTAGGGAAGAAGCAGGCAGCTGGTATTCTGTATGGAATGGAGTGGCCAGCACAGTCACCAGATCTCAACCCCATTGAGGTATTGTGGAAGCAGCTTGACCATGTGGTACACAAGAAGTACCCATCAAGCCAATCACGAAATTGTCACAGTGTTACTCCCTTTTCCCCTCAGTGTTACTCCTGGTTATCACTCACTGTCACTGTGTTACTCCTGGTTCTGCTCAGCGTCCCAGTGTTACTCCTGGTTATTACTCAGTGTCACTGTGCTACTCCTGGTTTAGCGCTGTGTCACAGTGTTACTCCTGGTTCCTGTAAGTGTCACAGTGTTACTCCTGGTTATCACTCAGTGTCACTGTGTTACTCCTGGTTCTGCTCAGCGTCCCAGTGTTACTCCTGGTTATTACTCAGTGTCACTGTGCTACTCCTGGTTCAGCACTGTGTCACAGTGTTACTCCTGGTTCCTCTAAGTGTCACAGTGTTACTCCTGGTTATCACTCAGTGTCACTGATGCTGAGCAGAACCAGGAATAACACTGATGCTGAGCAGAACCAGGAGTAACACAGTGTTACTCCTGGTTTTCATAAGTGTCACATTGTTACGCCTGGTTATCACACAGTGTCACTCCTGGTTTTCCTTAGTGTAACAGTGTTACTTCTTGTTCCCCTCAGTGTCCCAGTGTTACTCCTGGTTATTACTCAGTGTCACTGTGCTACTCCTGGTTCAGCGCTGTGTCACAGTGTTACTCTTGGTTCCTCTAAGTGTCACAGTGTTACTCCTGGTTCTCACTCAGTGTCACTTTGGGCCTTATTTTGGTTCATTCTTTCTGACAAAATCCTTCTTAGATGGACAAAACCATGTGCACTGCAGGGGGGGCAGATGTAACATGTGCAGAGAGAATTAGATTTGGGTGAGTAATTTTGTTTCTGTGCAGGGAAAATACTGACTGCTTTATTTTTACACTGCAATATAGATCTCACTTTGAAGTAAATCCCCACCCAAATCTAATTCTCTCTGCACAAGTAACACCTGCCCCACCTGCAGTGCACATGGTTTTGCCCATCTAAGAAGGATTTTGTCAGAAAGAATGAACCAAAATAAGGCCCTTTGTTACTCTTGGTTCCTCTAAGTGTCACAGTGTTACTCCTGGTTCTCACTCAGTGTCACTTTGTTACTTCTGGTTCTGCTCAGCATCACAGTGTTACTCCTAGTTTCCGTAAGTGTCACATTGTTACGCCTGGTTATCACACAGTGTCACAGTGTTACTCCTGGTTTCCCTTAGTGTCAAAGTGTTACTTCTTGTTCCCCTCAGTGTCACAGTGTTACTCCTGGTTATTACTCAGTGTCACTGTGTTACTCCTGGTTCAGCTCACCTTCACAGTGTTCCTCCTGGTTTTCCTTTGTGTCACAGTGTTACTTCTTGTTCCCCTCAATGTCACAGTGTTACTTGGTTATCACTCAGTATCACAGTGTTACTCCTGGTTATCTCTCAGTGTTACTTCTGGTTTAAACTTAGTGTCACAGTGTTACTTCTTGTTCCCCTCAGTGTCACAGTGTTACTTTTGGTTATCACTCAATGTCACTGTGTTATTCCTAGTTCCCCTCAGTGTCACAGTGTTACTCCTGGTTCCCCTCATTGCTATAGTGTTACTCCTGGTTCCCCTAAGCATCACAGTGTTACTCCTGGTTATCACTCAGTGTCACAGTGTTACTCCTGGTTCTCCTTAGTGTCGTTGTTAGTCCTGGTTCCCTTAATTGTCACAGTGTTACTCCTGGCTCCCCTCAGTGTCATTGTCTTACACTTTGCTCCCCTCCGTGTCACAGTGTTACTCCTGGTTCCCCTCAGCGTCATCATGTTATTCCAGGTTCCCCTCAGTGTTACTCCTGGTTCCCCTCAGTGTCACAGAGTTACTCCTGGTTCTCCTCAGTGTCACAGTGTGACTCAAGGTTCCCATCCATGTCACAGTGTTACTCCTGGTTCCCCTCAGTGTCACAGTGTTACTGCTGGTTCCCCTCAGTGTCACAGTGTTACTCCTGATTCCCCTCAGTGACACAGTGTTATTCCTGGTTATCACTCAGTGTCACAGTGTTACTACTGGTTCCCCTGAGTGTCAAAGTGTTACTCCTGGTTCCCCTCAGTGTCACAATGTTACTCCTGGTTCCCCTCAGTGTCACAGTGTTACTCCTGTTTCCCCTCAGAGACACAGTGTTATTCCTGGTTTTCACTCAGTGTCACAGTGTTACTATTGGTTATCACTCAGTATCACAGTGTTACTCCTGGTTATCACTCAGTGTCACAGTGTTACTTCTGGTTTACCTTAGTGTCACAGTGTTACTTATTTTTCCCCTCAGTGTCACAGTGTTACTTTTGGTTATCACTCAGTGTCACAGTGTTACTCCTGCTTATCACTCAGTGTCACATAGTTATTCCCTGTTCAGCTTAGCGTCACAGTGTTACTCCTGGTTCCCCTAAGTGCCACAGGGTTACTCCTGGTTATCACTCAGTGTCACAGAGTTACTCCTTGTTCCCCTCAGTGTTACTCCTGGTTCTGCTCAATGTCCCAGTGTTAATTTTGGTTGTTACTCAGTGTCACTGTGTTACTCCTGGTTCAGCTTAGCGTCACAGTGTTACTCTTGGTTTCCCTAAGTGTCACATTGTTACTCCTGGTTATCACACAGTGTCACAGTGTTACTCCTGGTTTTCCTTAGTGTCACTTCTTGTTTCCCTCAGTGTCACAGTGTTACTCTTGGTTATCACTCACTGTCACAGTGTTACTGCTGGTTTACCTTAGTGTCACAGTGTTACTTCTTGTTACCCTCGTGTCACAGTGTTACTCCTGGTTCCCCTAAGCATCAAAATGCTAATCCTGGTTATCACTCAGTGTCACAGTGTTACTCCTGGATTTCCTCCAAGGTCATTGTTACTCCTGGTTCCCCTCAATGTAACTCTTGGCTCCTCCTCCACAGAGTTACTCCTGGTTCCCCTCGGTGTCACAGTGTTACGCCTGGTTATCACTCAGTGTCACAGTGTTACTCCTGGTTCCCGTCAGTGTCACAGTGTTACTCCTTGTTATCGCTCACAGCCTTACTTCTGGCTCCCCTAAATGTCACAGTGTTACTCCTGGTACCCCTCAGTGTCACCGTGTTACTCCTGGTTATCACTCAGTGTCACAGTGTTACTCCTGGCTCTCCTCAGTAACCTGACTTATCTCAGGGGTCATGTGCTGATCCTAACTGGGAGCCTGGTATTGTGGTGCAGG
Source organism: Crinia signifera (assembly GCF_055691185.1). Classification (NCBI taxonomy): domain Eukaryota; kingdom Metazoa; phylum Chordata; class Amphibia; order Anura; family Myobatrachidae; genus Crinia; species Crinia signifera. Next base: position 16,957,008 of record NC_139224.1, on the reverse strand, counting down.
CCACTAAGAGATCAGGGGTTAATAGACATCTTATCAGATGTACAGTGTATTAGTGTTGAGCTGCCAGGGGCGCTGGCACTGTAGAGCGGGATGGCGAGATCTGCTCCAGGCAGACAGCCAGCAGCCTCCCACGGGCACAGAATGCCCAGAGATTTAGTAGGGGGTGAAGTGTAACCTTCCATACGTGGTGCTGATAATCAGCGCTGTCATTTTGTCCATTACCCAGCACTGTGTACATGGCTGCCAGGTCACGGCGTCTCTCCAGGTGCCCACTTAGTATACAGGAGCCATAGGTACAGTATATATACCCGCAGCAGTGCCCCTGATCTGTCACTGTACCTCATGCATGAATTCCTCCCGTACCAAGCGCTCGCCTCCGAGGAAGTCACAAATGCTTAGTGCGCTGAATTCTCCCATCTCACATTAATAGAATGTGAACGTGAGCTGCAGCTTCTCCCTGAGTTTCATACTGTCTGCCTCAGTCATTGCAATGCGTCCTGTCACATATCCGGCCGTCTGTCATGGCAGCAGGGTGACTGTATATTCAGGATTGGGGTGATTCAGGACCACTCGGCAAGCAGCAGTGGTTTGCTGCTCAGTGAGCGGCTTGATGCTGCCTGCCGCCGAGACGAATGCCAGTCCCCTCTGCTGCCGAATACCCTCGGTAACATGCAAGGGGATGAACGTGAACCTCACATGCGGTCGAAGGGGAGAGAAGTGATTCGATGGTCGCCAACCATCGAATCATTTCTCTCCCCTTTGGAAATAAAAGTCAGTCTAAACAAACACACAGAGCAGCCTCCGAGGCCAAACACCTACTCCTTCAGTGCGCCAGCATTTCCCATCCCCTGTACTGTAACTCTATGTACAGTACCGTCTGGAATTGTCCATGTAGCAGCAAATAGCACTTTGCCCAAGCAAACATCGGAGACGGCAGGGTCCAAATCCGTATGTGGTAAAAAGCTGACCCGGAACTGGGATGAATGGCTGGAAAGGCTCAACGCGTTTCGGTGCTCCAAGCTGACACCTTCCTCAGGAGCAGTGTTTGCATTGCGAAGGGCTATTTGCTGCTACACAGACAATTCCAGGCGGTTCCGACTATCACACCCCAAGAGGGGCATTATCCCGGTAATGTTGTTTTAAATAGCACATGCGAATGTGCCCACTCATTAACCAATATACCAGCGACCGACATGACTCTCCAGTCCCCACAGAACTACAGTATGTTTCATATTCTCATATGATCAATTCCTCAAAACCATCACTGAACTTCACTGCAGTATGTTTTAAAGAAACTTTTATTTCAGCTCAGACCTTAATTGTGTATTATTTGTATTAAATATTATTTATAAAGTGTATGTGTATGCCTCATACTTTCAATGAAACCCAGCGCAGTCTCCCGTACACATTTGAAAACCCCTCTTAAAAATCCTGCGTTTGCCACTGTCCTCCCTCCACCTTCAACGCTGTTATCTTTCTGGTTACAGGGACTGAGATTCCCCTCATCGGCTTCCTATCGATATATACCATCACCATCATATCTGGGCCAAATAATTAAATAATTTGCATTCGGAAATGGAGTGACTGTGATCCTACTGTGATCACTCCATGGGGAGAGCCTTTATATTTGATCAATATGTCCCCTTGCCTCTGGCTGTGGGAGCTGATAGGAGGAATGAGTTTGCGACATGGGCAATATTGAGGTGCAAGAATCCAGTGAGAGCTGTGAATGGGGGCGGGGCTTCCCTCCAGCTCTCACTGCACATGTGCTGATGTAAACAATGTATCCACAGAGCTGCTGGTATAGACAAGACTTATCCTTGACCTACAGATTGCACGTCATCGTTTACCATATACATGTGATCAGGGCCGCCAAGAGGTAATGTTAAATGTGGGTGAAAAAATCCTTTAAAGTCGAGGGGGGAGTCTTATTGCCCGCTCCCTCCCTCAGCAGCAGTAGCACATGCTTACACGCTCTCCCTCTTGTCATTACTGGCTGCAAACTGCACGGGAGAATATTACACTGTCAGAACACAGAGTAACGGCAGTCAGTATAAACTTCAAGTCCATAGAGTCGCGCGATAGCAGATAGTAGTGGCAATATTAGCAGCAAAGCCTTGGATGTAGATAATACATATGTATAATGTCACTGACGAGTTCATATAAACTAGGAGGCAAGTTCAAATGTATGGACATGTTATAAAGCAAAGGTAGAAACATTGAGATATGTGAGTACATGTAAACTCTAAAGTTGTTAGGAGAGTACATGTAAACCCCATGGATAAGCATGTTAGTCATGGCATCTGGATTATCAGAGAGTTGTACCCATAATATATGTGGTCTACAACTGGAGGTGGTCAGAGAGAATAGGGAAACATGACGTGGGAGAGTACGTACAAACTTTCTGGTATTAGATGTCTTGTGGGAACTAGAATCTATAATAATCTGAAAGCTCTAATGGGGAAGTGCCCATAAGGGGCTCATGTTAAAGGATCAATGGGTAACTGCAGTGGGAGGAGTTATATATTGAGATATATATATATATATAAATATAAATATGTATATAAATATATATAGAGAGAGAGAGAGAGAGAGAGAGAGAGAGAGAGCCTGTGTGTCCGGCACTCCCCGCTTATAGTTGTAAGATGTGCCCGGGTGCCTTCCCATGTGGCAATTTCTCCACCAATATGACCTCCAAATAACAGGCGTCACTCCGGGGCTTGTGAAGCAAAAGGTGTATTTTATTTTCTTCTTAACGGTCTACGCCGTTTCGGGTATTAACCCTTCGTCAGGACCAGAAGATTAATCAAGTGCAACCTTCCGGTGCCAGGACCATATAATTGGTTTAAACAAAAAGCACTTACCTCCCTCTTGCTGAAGAAGGATAGGGACCGGCACACGGATAGTAGTTGAAGAAAAAAACTTTTTTCTTCAACTACTATCCGTGTGCCGGTCCCTATCCTTCTCCAGCAAGAGGGGGGTAAGTGCTTTATATATATATATATATATATATATATATACATATATATATACACACACACACACACACACACACACACACACATACACCACATGCCTGGGTTTGTCCCTCTGTACATTGCTCTCTAGGAGATCTTACAGGCTCAGCACTGCCTCTGATAAAAAAAAACCTCCCATGACGAGGCTGCTGCTGCTGTCCTCCAAGGGCCTCAGGAGCATGTGATGAGCTCAATCAAACAGAGCACACGCCTCTCAGCCTCTAACCTCTTGTGCAAAGTCTCATTAGACGTAATCATCTCCCAGTAATGGACTGCACACTTGTGCAGTCAGTGTGCCTCGGCCCCCGATGCTCAGCATCATTAATCCTTGTCACATTGGCAGGTAGGTGAAGCTGCAGCACTACCCCACTCCCATTAACAAAACCTTTAGCTAAAAAAAAAAGTAAATACATGCTGACCACAGGGGGCCCTAGATAGAGGAGGGCCCAGGGGTACAGACCCCTTGAGCCGCCCCCCCCCCCCCAAATAAGCCAGCTCTGCCCGACCTCCCCAAGCAATCCAATACTACCAGTCCCTGGCAGGGCTCCATCCAGAGTCATTACTCCCTGATAACAGGGTCCGATGTGGCTGGTACTTTACACTGCTTATTAGATTATAACATGGACCCGCAGCGGAGCCTCTGTCAGTGCAGGTAACAGGGCAGCAGGCAGCACTGTGATGTAAGATGATCCCTGGCCAGTCATTAGCGCGGCCCAACCTCTCTCAGCCTAGAATGAAAGTGGACATCCAGCCAATTGCCAGGGGGCAGAATAGAGCTGGGATGCACAGACAGACAGTGATCCGGCAATGAGATGTTCCATGTGTCACAGTGAGTTTGTGTAAATGGGCAGCGATGCTCTGCAGCCTGTCTGTGCCACTTATTCCTGCTGTGAGAGGGACACATACAGTACAGATAGTCTGCAGGCTCTGCATCCTGTCTATGCGGCTCATTCATGCTGTGAGAGTGGAGATACTCTGCAGGCTCTGCGTCCTGTCTGTGGGGCTCATTCCCGCTGTGACAATGGAGATACTCTGCAGGCTCTGCATCCTGCCTATGCCGCTTATTCCTGCTGTGACAGTGGAGAGACTCTGCATCCTGTCTGTGCGGCTCATTCCAGCTGTGACAGTGGAGATACTCTGCAGGCTCTGCATCCTGTCTGTGCGGCTCATTCCAGCTGTGACAGTGGAGATACTGTACAGGCTCTGCGTCCTGTCTGTGTGGCTCATTCTAGCTGTGACAGTGGCAGTATAATAACCACTGGATTAGAACACTCTGTAGCCAATCAGATCAGCAGAACACTCCCAGGATTAGAAAAATGTGTGGCCAATCAGAGCACTATAACACCCACTGGATTGGAACATCCTGTAGCCAATCAGAGCAGCGGAACACTCCCAGGATTAGAACATGTAGCAAATCAGAGTATCGGAACACTCCCAAGATTAGTACATCCTGTAGCCAATCAGAGCAGAGGACACTCCCTGGATTGATATATCCTGTAGCCAATCAGACTTTAGGAACACTCCCAGGATTAGAACAACATGTGGCCAATCAGAGCATTGGAACAGTCCAGGAGCACCTGAACTCAGTGGATTACAATGTACATAACACGATCACAGTCTCAGCGGGAGAGACATGGACCCCGCAGTTCCACAAAGTCGGTTTGTCATCTCTCTGCTCCAGGTTTCAAAGATCCTGTTGGGAAAGTGAAGGAAATAAATACAAACTGAAGTCAACACATTTTATTATTTATTTCCTAATGTTTACAGGATTAGGGATTCTACATACCGACGAGCTAGGGACTCCATACACCGGCGAGGTAGGGACTCTACATACTGGCGAGGTAGGGACTCCACGCACCAGCGAGGTAGGGACTCTACTCACCGGCGAGGTAGGGACTCCACGCACCGGCGAGGTAGGGACTCCACGCACCGGCGAGGTAGGGACTCTACATACCGACGAGCTAGGGACTCCACGCACTGGCGAGCATAGGCGAATCTAGGGGGTGATCCGGGGGTGCACAGGACCACCCATTAGCCCATTTTGTAACTGAGGGATGGGGCTTTCCAACGAGCCCAGCCCCTTGTCTCTAGCCCCCTGGGAACCGGAGATACTGCCAGGCAAATCTGGAACATTTTCCCTATAGGATAACATGGGACCCGCTAATTCCGACCCCCACCCAGTTCAACGGCTGCCAGTTCCCCCTTCGGCATCACTGAAGCTCAAGGTTGATCTCAGTCGAACCCAAAACGCTGGGCCTTCAATCTGATACCAGGCTGGATCCATATGGGTTATTTGGTTCCAGGGATATTGAGGTTAAACCGTTTGTTTTTTTTTTTCCATTTCTTAAATGTAATTTCATGACTGTTTATGTTCTTTGAGGGCATATTTCTCTGGAACCAAACAGCCCAGTTTCACGGGACCAAAATAATTTGAAGCTAACTCAAAAGTTCTTTTTTCAAACAGCCGTGACCTCCAGTGCTCTGAATACAGCCAGGCAGCCCCCTGCTCTCTGCCCAGCTGTCAATGACTGTCACCCCTGCAGCTTCCTCTCCAATTCTTCTCCCCGCTTTCACCTCAGCCCGCCCCACCTTTAATCATGTGGTGCCGGTGCTCGGCGTGCTCCCCCGACGTCACGCACAACAACAGCGCGCACAATATTTCAAATGTCCACTCGGCTAGAGGGGACACCAGGAGGGGAGTGGGAGCGTGCTCTGCCCTGCCCTCTGCTCCCCATAGATGCAGCTGCACCGCTCTCCATCTCTCCCTGCAGCAGCAGCGAAGGCTCATATAAAAATTTACAGTAAGTGGCACTTTTGGGGGCATTGCTTAAGGGACGCTACAAGTGGCGGTATGTGGGGGCATTACGCATAATGAGTGGCTTAATGTGTAAGGGGCATTACGGTGTGCAGCATCATGTGTAAGCAGAATTATGTCTGCAGCATCATGTTTAATGGGTACTATGGTGCACGGCATCATGTGTAATGGGTACTATGGTGTGCGGCATAATGTGTAATGGGTACTATGGTGTGCAGCATCATGTCTAATGGGTACTATGGTGTGCAGCATCATGTGTAATGGGTACTATGGTGCCATCAAGCAATAACCCCCTAGCAATGAGCACGTAGGTAAGCAGCACTTATGTGGCAAATATGTAATGGGCATTACGGTTTGTTATATAGTATGTAATGGGCATCATGATGTGTGGCATAATGTGTAATGGGCATTATGGTGTGTGGCCTTATGTGTAATTGGCATTACGGCGTGTGGCTTTATGTGTAATGGGTATTACAGAGTTTGCTAAAATGTGTAATGGGCATTACTGTGTATGGTCTAAAGTGTATTACCACACCCCTTTTTGTGATGCCACGCCTCCTTCCCATGAGGCCATGCCCCCTTTTTGCTGCGTGGCTACGCCGCGCAAAGGTCCCCCTGCTATTCTGTTTAGATCTGGGACCACCCATTACCATAATTCTAGATTCGCCTATGCCGGCGAGGTAGGGACTCTATGCACTGGCACGGTAGGGACTCCATGCACCGGCGAGGTAGGGAGTCTACATACCGACGAGCTAGGGACTCCACGCACTGGCGAGGTAGGGACTCTATGCACTGGCGAGGTAGGGACTCCACGCACCCGCGAGGTAGGGACTCCATCCACCGGCGCGGTAGGGACTTTACGCACCAGCGAAGAAGGGACTGTATGGGGACTATGACTGTCACCGGCTGACTGAATGGCAGAGCCGAATTTCCCATTAGGCACGTGAGGCACCGGCCTAGGGGCGGCACATGTTTGGGGGCGGCACTTGGATGCCTGTGATAGTACTGTCAGCCCAAAATGTACCAATAACTGCAAAATATCCACTGTACTGTACTATATTCCATCTTAAATAGAGTGTAAATGGATAGGACATGCAGATACTGCCCCTATAAACTGTCCTACTTAGTAAACATTATTGTTGTGCCTAGGGGCGCCCTCCTCCCTAAATCCGCCCCTGCTGAATGGTTATCATTGTCAGAAAGCCTCAGACAGGCAGTTTTAACCTATGCAGCACTGAAGCACTGAGGTGTAAGTTAAGGGAACCCCAAACTGCCGGTCAGTGAGGGGATGAAGTGACACGGAATATTACTTACACTAGGGGAAAAATGTACTAAGATTGCTGTTCTGCAAATTTACTAAGCTGCCGAATTCTCAGGATTCCTATTTTCTGATGGTGACATCATTATGGACGATCAGTCAGATCCGTGCGATACTTCTCTGTGTAAAAAATGGAGAAATAATTAAATAATTTAAATAAAAACGTCATTAGTCCCTTCTCCCCACCACCAGTATAACCAGCCCTGGGCTCTTCTATTTCCTCCGGTGCCCTCCGAAGAGGGGGCAGGCACTGACGTCATGTGATGGGACCACCCATAAAATGCTGAGTGTTCCCTTGATCCGCCCCCCTGTCCGCCCTCTCTGGAATGAACGGCTCAGTTTGTGTGAAATTCGACAAAGCCGTTCGCTCTCGGGGTCTGCATAAGCGTAAATACGCACATTGAAACGTACCCCCACTATCGAAACGGGCCCGAATTCAGCCGCTTCCTAATGATATAGAATCAGGCCCCCAGTCACCTTATATTAGCAATGGGGCCCAACCTGCTCGCTGCTTCCCAGCCCAGTGCTGATGTTATTCCCTGAGGCCTAATGCCTGCTTAGTGACACCCCTGGGGACACAAGACTGCAGGAGTTGCTTCTGGTGGCCACTGGCCTGGATATTAGGCCCAACCTGGCAGCCCGGTCCAAGAGAACCCGACTATGTCTGATCCCTGGTGGTCTAGGGGGATAAGGGGCCACTAACCTGTACTGTTGGGAGGTGGCAGTGGGGAGCTTTGCCAGCTCTTTCGCTACCCACATCCCATGCACTCCAGTCCTCGACTTCAATCTTCTGATGCTGCCGGGTCTTCAGGCACCTAATGTAAGGTTCCAGACTGTGCACTTGAATGATACATTGTTACTCTAATAGGGGGCACTGCATTCCCTCTGTGTGCCCTTCATGTCCTGGTCCAACACTGTATAGTGCCAGCATAGATCCCTACCACTGCATCCCCTCTGTGTGCCCTTCATGTCCTGGTCCAACACTGTATAGTGCCAACATAGATCCCTACCACTGCATCCCCTCTGTGTGTCCTTCATGTCCTGGTCCAACACTGTATAGTGCCAACATAGATCCCTACCACTGCATCCCCTCTGTGTGCCCTTCATGTCCTGGTCCAACACTGTATAGTGCCAACGTAGATCCCTACCACTGCATCCCCTCTGTGTGCCCTTCATGTCCTGGTCCAACACTGTATAGTGCCAACATACATCCCTACCACTGCATCCCCTTTGTGTGCCATTCATGTCCAGTGCCAGCATAGACCCCTACCACTGCATTCCCTCTGTGTGCCTTTCATGTCCTGATCCAACACTGTATAGTGCCAGAATAGACCCTACCACTGCATCACCTCTGTGTGCCCTTCTTGTCCTAACCAACACTGTATAGTGCCAGCATAGATACCTACCACTGCATTTCCTGTGTGCCCTTCATGTCCTGGTCCAACACTGTATAGTGTCAGAATAGATACCCACCACTGCATCCTCTATGTGTGCCCTTCATGTCCTTGTCCAACACAGTATAGTGGCAGCATAGATCCCTACCACTGCATTTCCTGTGTGCCCTTCATGTCCTGGTCCAACACTGTATAGTGCCAGCATAGATCCCTACCACTGCATTACCTGTGTGCCCTTCATGTCCTGGTCCAACACTGTATAGTGCCAACATAGATCCCTACCACTGCATCCCCTCTGTGTGCCCTTCATGTCCTGGTCCAACACTGTATAGTGCCAGAATAGACCCCTACCACTGCATTTCCTGTGTGCCCTTCATGTCCTGGTCCAACACTGTATAGTGCCAGCATAGATCCCTACCACTGCATTACCTGTGTGCCCTTCATGTCCTGGTCCAACACTGTATAGTGCCAACATAGATCCCTACCACTGCATCCCCTCTGTGTGCCCTTCATGTCCTGGTCCAACACTGTATAGTGCCAGAATAGACCCCTACCACTGCATCCCCTCTGTGTGCCCTTCATGTCCTGGTCCAACACTGTATAGTGCCAGCATAGATTCCTACCACTGCATTACCTGTGTGCCCTTCATGTCCTGGTCCAACACTGTATAGTGCCAGAATAGACCCCTACCACTGCATCCCCTCTGTGTGCCCTTCATGTCCTGGTCCAACACTGTATAGTGCCAGCATAGATCCCTACCACTGCATTACCTGTGTGCCCTTCATGTCCTGGTCCAACACTGTATAGTGCCAACATAGATCCCTACCACTGCATCCCCTCTGTGTGCCCTTCATGTCCTGGTCCAACACTGTATAGTGCCAGAATAGACCCCTACCACTGCATCCCCTCTGTGTGCCCTTCATGTCCTGGTCCAACACTGTATAGTGCCAGCATAGATTCCTACCACTGCATTACCTGTGTGCCCTTCATGTCCTGCTCCAACACTGTATAGTTCCAGAATAGACCCCTACCACTGCATCCCCTCTGTGTGCCCTTCATGTCCTGGTCCAACACTGTATAGTGCCAGCATAGATCCTTACCACTGCATTATCTCTGTGTACCTTTCATGTCCTGGTCCAACACTGTATAGTGCCAGCATAGACCCCTACCACTGCATCCCCTCTGTGTGCCCTTCATGTCCTGGTCCAACACTGTATAGTGCCAGCATAGATCCTACCACTGCATTCCATGTGTGCCCTTCATGTCATGGTCCAACACTGTATAGTGGCAGCATAGACCCCTACCATTGCATTCCCTGTGTGCCCTTCACGTCCTGGTCCAACACTGTATAGTGCCAGCATAGATACCTACCACTGCATTCCCTGTGTTCTGGTCCAACACTGTATAGTGCCAGCATAGACCCTTACCACTGCATCCCCTCTGTGTGCCCTTCATGTCCTGGTCCAACACTGTATAGTGCCAGCATAGACCCCTACCACTGCATTCCCTGTGTGCCCTTCATGTCCTGGTCCAACACTGTATAGTGCCAGCATAGACCCCTACCACTGCATTCCCTGTGTTGCCTTCATGTCCTGGTCCAACACTGTATAGTGCCAGCATAGACCCCTACCACTGCATTCCCTGTGTGCCCTTCATGTCCTGGTCCAACACTGTATAGTGACAGCATAGACCCCTACCACTGCATTCCCTGTGTGCCCTTCATGTCCTGGTCCAACACTGTATAGTGCCAGCATAGACCCCTGCCACTGCATTCCCTGTGTGCCGTTTATGTCCTGGTCCAACACTGTATAGTGGCAGCATGTCCGTGACAGACATTTGTGCTGTCTGTGGGTGGGGGTTGGGCGGTTTGCAGCACAGAGCCCCTAGTTTTGCAGCCATGGAATTTGTCAGAGCAATCTGTAATGTTAGGTAAAGGGGTACAGAAGGCCTACCCTTGGGGAGCACATTCTGTGCGACACAGGCAGGTTATTTGCTAAAACAATGATATTTTGTTCACCAGTTCAAGGCTGCCGGGTTACATGAAAAATATAGGACGCGGAGCGGAGATCATTTGGGTCCTGTATTTTGTACTTTGATGGAAAAACGTAGAACGTGCAGCACAGAGAGTCCAGCGTCCCCTCACTCATCAATAATGCATGTTATAAATGAGGCTAACGGCAGCAGTATCTGAGCAGGATGCAGCAAGAGGGCTGGTTGTGCAGTGTGGATCTGGTCTTACACTTACAGGCCAGTGACGGACGCACCTTTTACCCACAGAACCCATATCACGCTGGTGTACCGCCATATTGGTGACTTCTCAGTACAAGCGGACCTACATCCGGTTCTCCAAGGTATGAGGAGAACAACCTTTATGCTATGGGCTAGAGATCCATTATAATAATATATAATGTTATAAACAGGGCCACCATCTTAGGAATGGCAGCAGTTAATTCTGCCAACCAGCACATCCTCTGGGTGTGACAAACGCCTCACAGGGCAAAGAGAACATCAGGAATAATTTGCTCACATACGTTCCAGCCATGTATAACAGTATTTATTGTATAATTAATCACCTCAGAGAGCCCGCTGCGGCCGCGCCGGATCTGCTTACACATTCTCTGTATACAGGAGCGGATCACGTGAGAAGACTTCGAAATGCACAAATCAATAGTATCCTGCAGAACAAATCCTAGGTATTGTGTATTGTGTACAATACTGAGGTTTATATAGATTACAATGGAACTAATCAGTGGCGGAACTTGTAAGTGGTTGGCCCAGGTGCAAAGATATAAGTCGGCCCCCTTCCTCCACTCCAACCCATGTCCACAATATGCCACACAGCAGTGGGCAGCAGCAGTGGGCCCTCAGGGGCCCCAGTGCAATGCACCTCCTGCCCCAATGGTAGATGCGCTTCTGGAACTAATAGCGGTTATATAACAGTTGCATTTGATGGGGGGGGGCTACAATAACATGTTACTGTCATGCCTGTGATCCGTATGTAGCTATAGAGGTGCCCATACACGGTGCGACAGGGCAGTGCGATGAGATGTGCGCTTCCGTGCACATCCCCTCACACACCACATAAAGTCCGTGCAGCCCGTGCTTTTAGTACTAGATTGCAACGTATCTAGTACAGAAAGCACGGTACTGTAGCGCACTGTATGCTCTTTGTACTAGATGCTATACAATCTAGTACTAAAAGCACAGAGTTCATCACTTTGTGTAAGGACTCCAGAGACGCGCCTGCGATGGACATGGCAGCATGGATGATCAATGGCACTGGCCGATACGCGTCATTATGCACAAGTAGTAGATCGAATACGCCGCCAGTGGCGGTCTTTGAACAAACACCGACCTCAGATCCACTGTGTGTGCATTTGCATCTACTGTACCTCTATTAATGCACAAACTCCACACAGATAGTGCCATGCACGTGACCCCTGTACTGTGAGGCATGGTGCTGCCAAGCGAGAGACCCAAGAGAAGGGTGTGACCAGGCTGAGACCCACGTCCTCTGTACAGGTAAAATCTACAGACAGCTGCAGAGGGGATGACTGGATTACATATGAGCGTGGCATGTACAGTAACTGAACGTTGTCTGTGGTGATGTATGCTGGGCACACGTCATGTATGACACATGCATCATAGTCACTACGCTGTCTGTGGTGATGTATGCTGGGCACATGTCATGTATGACCCATGCATCATAGTCACTACGCTGTCTGTGGTGATGTATGCTGGGCACACGTCATGTGTCATATATGACCCATGCATCATAGTCACTACGCTGTCTGTGGTGATGTATGCTGGGCACACGTCATGTATGACACATGCATCATAGTCACTACGCTGTCTGTAGTGATGTATGCTGGGCACACGTCATGTGTCATATATGACCCATGCATCATAGTCACTACGCGGTCTGTGGTGATATATGCTGGGCACACGTCATGTGTCATGTATGACACATGCATCATAGTCACTACTCTGTCTGTGGTGATGTATGCTGGGCACATGTCATGTATGACACATGCATCATAGTCACTACGCGGTCTGTGGTGATATATGCTGGGCACACGTGATGTATGATACATGCATCATACTGTATAAGCACTTATTTTCGCGCGGCTTTAATTTTCGCGATTTTCGCGAGCCTTCCGTAATCGCGAAAATTAAAGCCGCGCGAAATATTTCCCTCCCTAAAGGGCGCATTTATCATTCTTTAGCGATCCCGGCGTGATGACAACCCTTGCAACGCCGGGAGGCCCGGAGCACGTTACCAGTACGGCTGAGCGACAGTGGCAGGCAGCAGCTGGGGAAGTAATGCGCCCCCTCATAGGGTTCCGGAGACGGGGAACAACAGCATGCACATACACACACATTTGTCTTTCCGCTCTTACCGGCCGGGTGCACCGCGGCAGCCGCACAGGGCTTTCGAGTTACCATGGCGGCTGGGCAGGGAGAGGCCAACGGGGAGCAGTGACCTGATCTCCGGATTCGGGCTGCTGATCCCCCACCGTCTCCGCTACCTCTACTCCCCGGCGTCTCCGTCCAGAGAGGCAGCGCCCCGGCATCCCCGAGACCGTCACTTCCTCACACAGCAACACACTCGGCCCCGCCGCCTCTCCCAGTCAGGCAGCAGCAGGGCTCCCAAGGGGTCGGTGTCGGGGGGAGCAGCCTGGGACACAGGCCCCATTTATCATTCTGGGGGCGCAGGGACACCGGGCTGCCCGATGCTGATACATCGGGCAGCTTCGCATCCCCCATAGAAACCTATGGGGGATGCGACCGGTAATTATTCGCGAAATTTTCCACTCGCGAAAATGCAGATTCCTTCATTATCGCGAAAATTACTACCCGCGAAATTAAGTGCTTATACAGTAGTCACTACGCTGTCTGTGGTGATGTATGCTGGGCACATGTCATGTATGACACATGCATCATAGTCACTACGCGGTCTGTGGTGATGTATGCTGGGCACATGTCATGTATGACACATGCATCATAGTCACTACTCTGTCTGTGGTGATGTATGCTGGGCACATGTCATGTATGACACATGCATCATAGTCACTACGCGGTCTGTGGTGATATATGCTGGGCACACGTGATGTATGATACATGCATCATAGTCACTACGCTGTCTGTGGTGATGTATGCTGGGCACATGTCATGTATGACACATGCATCATAGTCACTACGCGGTCTGTGGTGATGTATGCTGGGCACATGTCATGTATGACACATGCATCATAGTCACTACTCTGTCTGTGGTGATGTATGCTGGGCACACGTCATGTATGACCCATGTATCATAGTCACTACTCTGTCTGTGGTGATGTATGCTGGGCACATGTCATGTATACCCATGTATCATAGTCATTACTCTGTCTGTGGTGATGTATGCTGGGCACACGTCATGTATGACCCATGTATCATAGTCATTACGCTGTTTGTGGTGATGTATGCTGGGCACACGTTATGTATGACACTTTTAATGGTACCAATGCTGTCCATGACGCTGTATGCTGGCACACATAATGTATGACACACATATTATAGTAACTATGCTGTCCATGGTGCTGTATGACACATGTATAATAATAGTAACTACCCTGTCCGTGGTGCTGTATGACACGTATAATAATAGAAACTACCCTGTCCGTGGTGCTGTATGACACATGTATAATAATAGTAACTACCCTGTCCGTGGTGCTGTATGACACATGTATAATAATAGTAACTACCCTGTCCGTGGTGCTGTATGACACACGTATAATAATAGAAACTACCCTGGCCGTGGTGCTGTATGACACACGTATAATAATAGAAACTACCCTGTCCGTGGTGCTGTATGACACATGTATAATAATAGTAACTACCCTGTCCGTGGTGCTGTATGACACACGTATAATAATAGTAACTACCCTGTCCGTGGTGCTGTATGACACACGTATAATAATAGAAACTACCCTATCCGTGGTGCTGTATGACACACGTATATTAATAGTAACTACCCTGTCCGTGGTGCTGTATGACACATGTATAATAATAGTAACTACCCTGTCCGTGGTGCTGTATGACACCCGTATAATAATAGTAACTACCCTGTCCGTGGGGCTGTATGACACACGTATAATAATAGTAATTACCCTGTCCGTGGTGCTGTATGACACATGTATAATAATAGTAACTACCCTGTCCGTGGGGCTGTATGACACACGTATAATAAGAGTAACTACCCTGTCCGTGGTGCTGTATGACATGTGTATAATAATAGTAACTACCCTGTCTGTGGTGCTGTATGACACACGCATAATAATAGTAACTACCCTGTCCGTGGTGCTGTATGACACACGTATAATAATAGTAACTACCCTGTCCGTGGTGCTGTATGACACATGTATAATAATAGTAACTACCCTGTCCGTGGTGCTGTATGACACACGTATAATAATAGTAACTACCCTGTCCGTGGTGCTGTATGACACACGTATAGTAATAGTAACTACCCTGTCCGTGGTGCTGTATGACACATGTATAATAGTAGTAACTACCCTGTCCGTGGTGCTGTATGACACATGTATAATAATAGTAACTACCCTGTCCGTGGTGCTGTATGACACACGTATAATAATAGTAACTACCCTGTCCGTGGTGCTGTATGACACATGTATAATAATAGTAACTACCCTGTCCGTGGTGCTGTATGACACATGTATAATAATAGTAACTACCCTGTCCGTGGTGCTGTATGACACATGTATAATAATAGTAACTACCCTGTCCGTGGGGCTGTATGACACATGTATAATAATAGTAACTACCCTGTCCGTGGTGCTGTATGACACACGTATAAAAATAGTAACTACCCTGTCCGTGGGGCTGTATGACACACGTATAATAATAGTAATTACCCTGTCCGTGGTGCTGTATGACACACGTATAATAATAGTAACTACCCTGTCCGTGGTGCTGTATGACACATGTATAATAATAGTAACTACCCTGTCCGTGGTGCTGTATGACACACGTATAGTAATAGTAACTACCCTGTCCGTGGTGCTGTATGACACACGTATAATAATAGTAACTACCCTGTCCGTGGTGCTGTATGACATATGTATAATAATAGTAACTACCCTGTCCGTGGTGCTGTATGACACACGTATAATAATAGTAACTACCCTGTCCGTGGTGCTGTATGACACACGTATAATAATAGTAACTACCCTGTCCGTGGTGCTGTATGACACACGTATAATAATAGTAACTACCCTGTCCGTGGTGCTGTATGACATATGTATAATAATAGTAACTACCCTGTCCGTGGTGCTGTATGACATATGTATAATAATAGTAACTACCCTGTCCGTGGTGCTGTATGACACACGTATAATAATAGTAACTACCCTGTCCGTGGTGCTGTATGACACACGTATAATAATAGTAACTACCCTGTCCGTGGTGCTGTATGACACACGTATAATAATAGTAACTACCCTGTCTGTGGTGCTGTATGACACACGTATAATAATAGTAACTACCCTGTCCGTGGTGCTGTATGACACACGTATAATAATAGTAACTACCCTGTCCGTGGTGCTGTATGACACACGTATAATAATAGTAACTACCCTGTCCGTGGTGCTGTATGACACATGTATAACCATTTCTCTCTGGGGGACTGTGAGATCCCTGTATTTGGGGCAGAGGTTGGGATTAGCAGGGGATGGGGAGTGATTACTGTACACAGAGATTAGCCGTACACTGCACGTGTTCCCTGTAGGGATTAGTGCACAGGCAAAGGCACAGATAGCGGCACAGTGACAGAATTGCTGCAGGTATAGGCGTAGGTGCAGGTATAGGGGCAAGTGTGGGTGCAGGAATAGGTGCAGGTATAGGTATAGAAGCAGGAATAGGTGCAGATATAGGTGAAGGTGCAGGTGCAAGTATAGGTATAGAAGCAGGAATAGGTGCAGATATAGGTGAAGGTGTAGGTGCATGTATTGGTGCAGGTGTAGGTGCAGGTACATGTATAGGTGCATGTATAGGTGTAGGTGCAGGAATAGGTGCAGGTATAATGTGTAGGTGCAGGTGCAAGTATAGGTATAGATGCAGGTATAGGTGCAGATATAGGTGCATGTATAGGTGCAGGATTAGGTGCAGATATGGGTGAAGGTGTAGGTGCATGTATTGGTGCAGGTACATGTATTGGTGCAGGAATAGGTGCAGGTATAATGTGCAGGTATAGGTGCAGGTGCAAGTATAGGTATAGATGCAGAAATAGGTGCAGGTATAATGTGCAGATGCAGGTATAGGTGCAGGTGCAAGTATAGGTATAGATGCAAGTATAGGTGCAGATATAGGTGAAGGTGTGGGTGCATGTATTGGTGCAGGTATAGGTGTAGGGATGGGTGCTGCTATAGGTGTAGGTGCAGGTACATGTATAGGTGCATGTATAGGTGTAGGTATAGGTGCAGGTATAGGTGTAGGTGCAGGTATGGGTGCATGTATAGGGGCAAGTGTAGGTGCAGGTATAATGTGCAGGTATAGGTGCAAGTATAGGTATAGAAGCAGGTACAGGTGCAGATATAGGTGTAGGTGCATGTATTGGTGTAGGTGCAGGTACATGTATTGGTGCAGGTATAGGTGCATGCATGTATAGGTGTAGGTGCAGGTATAATGTGCAGGTGTAGGTGCAGGATTAGGTGCAGATATGGGTTTCCTCCGGGTACTCTGATTTCCTCCCACCGTCCAAAAATATACAGGTAGGCTAACTCCCAACAAATTAACCCTAGAATGTCTGTGTGTGCGTGTACATGTGGTAGGGAATATAGATTGTAAGCTCCACTGGGGCAGGGACTGATGTGACTGTTTAGATATTCTCTGTAAAAGCAGGTAGGTATAGAGGTAGGTGCAGATATTGGTATAGGTGTAGGTATTGGTGTAGGTATAGGTGCGGGTGTAGGTGCAGATATAGCTGCAGGTAGAGGTGCAGATATAGGTATTGGTGTAGGTATAGGTAAAGATATAGTTATTGGTGTAGGTGCAGATATAGGTGCAGGTATATGTGTAGGTGCAGATATAGGTGCAGGTATAGGTGTATATATAGGTGCAGGTATAGGTGTAGGTATAGGTTCAGGTATAGGTGCAGATATAGGTGTAGGTATAAGTGCAGGTATTGGTGTAGGTATAGGTGCAGGTATAGGTGTAGGTATAGGTGCAGGTATTGGTGTAGGTATAGGTGCAGGTATAGGTGTAGGTATAAGTGCAGGTATTGGTGTAGGTATAGGTGCAGGTATTGGTGTAGGTATAGGTGCAGGTATAGGTGTAGGTATAAGTGCAGGTATTGGTGTAGGTATAGGTGCAGGTATAGGTGTAGGTATAAGTGCAGGTATTGGTGTAGGTATAGGTGCAGGTATTGGTGTAGGTATAGGTGCAGGTATAGGTGTAGGTATAAGTGCAGGTATTGGTGTAGGTATAGGTGCAGGTATAGGTGCAGGTATAGGTGTAGGTATAGGTGCAGGTATAGGTGTAGGTATAGGTGCAGGTATAGGTGTAGGTGCAGATATAGGTGTAGGTATAGGTGTAGGTGCAGGTATTGGTGTAGGTATAGGTGCAGGTGCAGGTATAGGTGCACCACCTATAGAGGGGGAGATATGGAGAGCTGGGGAGCTGTGTGTGAGCCGCTCTTATATACATGACAGTGAGTATTACACACACACATAAGGAGGGAGAAGGTGACTTACCAACGCCCCGCTCTGGTCAACCAAGTAACTGAGACACAACAACATAGTTAGCGGGAAATTAAAATGTGTCACAGCTAAACAAACAATTCTCAGGGCAAGGGAAAGAAAAGGGGAAGCGGTGCGTTCTAACGTAGTACCCCTGGTGCGCGTCCGTTCCACCGCCGTGGGTACTTGACCACGCCCCCTATCAATTTGGTACCGCCTGGGCCGTGCCAGCCACCACCATGTGACTCACATGAACACGCCACTTACCATTTTGGGATCAGTTGGGAGTCGCCCCTGTCATCCATGAATAGACACAGCATCTATTCCTGCAGCTCATGGAGCCAGTAGCCATGCCCCTACAGCAGCGAAAATGGCCTTGCAGGAGTGTCATTGGTATAGGCCATGCCCCCTTGTCGCTAGGCCATGCCCCCAACATTCTGGGCGTGCGCAGTTTCTCTCCTTCAACCTGTCCAATGTTGGGAGGTATGTATCAGTATATGTGTGTGTATCCCTGTGTGTATGTGGCAGTGTGTATCCCTGTGTGTATATCTAGCAGTGTATATCCCTGTGTGTATGTGGCAGTGTACATCTGGCAGTGTGTATTCCTATGTGTATCCCTGTGTGCACCTGGCAGTGTGTATCCCTGTGTGTATCTCTAGCAGTGTATATCCCTGTGTGTCTGGCAGTGTGTATCCATGTGTGTACATCTGGCAGTGTATTTCTGAAAGTGTGTATCCCTGTGTGTATATCTAGCAGTGTATATCTGGCAGTGTGTATCCCTGTGTGCATCTGGCAGTGTGTATTCCTATATGTATATCTGGAAGTGTGTATCCCTGTGTGTACATCTGGCACTGTGTATATATCCCATCAGGAGAGCTGATGGTACTGTCTGGCTTTACATAATCATCTATTTACTTTAAAGAATGACTGTAAAGGCCTCAGGCCAATGCCCCAACGGCTTCATGGCGGAGGTTGCAGGACAGCTATACAGGCCCCGGCCAATGCCCCAATAGCTCCATGAAGGAGGTGGCAGGATGGCGGTACAAGGCTCTGGCCTTGGTGCTGCAGTGTAAGGTGCCTGTGCTGGAGGAGGCTGCTGGGCTGGATGGTGCTGCGTAAGGTGCCTGTGCTGGAGGAGGCTGCTGGGTCGGAGGGTGCTGCATAAGGTGCCTGTGCCGGAGGTGGCTGCTGGGCCGGAGGGTGCTGCGTAAGGTGCCCGTGCTGGAGGAGGCTGTTGGGCCGGAGGGTGATGCGTAAGGTGCCCGTGCTGGAGGAGGCTGCTGAGCCGGAGGGTGCTGCGTAAGGTGCCTGTGCTGGAGGAGGCTGCTGGGTCGGAGGGTGCTGCATAAGGTGCCTGTGCCGGAGGTGGCTGCTGGGCCGGAGGGTGCTGCGTAAGGTGCCCGTGCTGGATAAGGCTGCTGGGCCAGAGGGTGCTGCGTAAGGTGCCCGTGCTGGTGGTGACTGCTGGGCCGGAGGGTGCTGTGTAAGGTGCCTTTGCTGGAGGAGGCTGCTGGGCCGGATGGTGCTGTGTAAGGTGCATACGCTGGAAGAGGCTGCTGTGCCAGATGGTGCTGTGTAAGGTGCATGTGCTGGAGGAGGCTGCTGCGCCAGTGTAAGGTGCCCGTGCTGGAGGAGGCTGTTGGGCCGGAGGGTGCTGCGTAAGGTGCCCGTGCTGGTGGTGACTGCTGGGCCGAAGGGTGATGCGTAAGGTGCCCGTGCTGGAGGAGGCTGTTGGGCCGGAGGGTGATGCGTAAGGTGCCCGTGCTGGAGGAGGCTGCTGAGCCGGAGGGTGCTGCGTAAGGTGCCCGTGCTGAAGAAGGCTGCTGGGCCGGAGGATGCTGCATAAGGTGCCCGTGCTGGTGGTGGCTGCTGGGCCGGAGGGTGCTGCGTAAGGTGCCCGTGCTGGATAAGGCTGCTTAACCGGAGGGTGCTGCGTAAGGTGCCCGTGCTGGTGGTGACTGCTGGGCCGGTGGGTGCTGCATAAGGTTCCCGTGCTGGAGGAGGCTGCTAGGCCGGAGGGTGCTGTGTAAGGTGCCTTTGCTGGAGGAGGCTGCTGGGCCGGATGGTGCTGTGTAAGGTGCATACGCTGGAAGAGGCTGCTGTGCCAGATGGTGCTGTGTAAGGTGCATGTGCTGGAGGAGGCTGCTGCGCCAGTGTAAGGTACCCGTGCTGGAGGAGGCTGCTGGGCCGGATGGTGCTGTGTAAGGTGCCTGTGATGGAGGAGGCTGCTGTGCCTGGTGGTGCTGTGTAAGGTGCCTGTGCTGGAGGAGGCTGCCGGGCCGGATGGTGCTGTGTAAGGTGTCTTTGCTGGAGAAGGCTGCTGGGCTGGGGCGGTTCTGTGTAAGGTGCCTGTGCTGGATTAGGCTGCTGGGTTGGATGGTGCTGGGTAAGGTGCCTGCACTGGATGAGGCTGCTTTGCTGGGGGGGTGCTGTGTATGGTGCCTGCACTGGAGGAGGCTGCGGGGCCAGATGGTGCTGGGTAAGTTGCCTTTGCAGGAGGAGGCTGCTGTGTAAAGTGCCTGTGCTGGAGGAGGCTGCTGCACCAGATGATGCTGTGTAAGGTGCCTGTGCTGGATTAGGCAGCTAGGCTAGATTGTATTGTTTAAGGTACCTGCACAAGAGTAGGCTGCTTTGCCGGGTGGTGCTGTGTACGGTGCCTGAGCTGGAGGAGGCTGCCATGCCATGTAAGGTGCCTTTGCTGGAAGAGGCTGCTGTGCCTTTGGTGCTGTGTAAGGTGCCTGTGCTGGAGGAGGCTGCTTTGCCATGTGGTGCTGTGCAAGGTGCCTTTGCTGGAGGAGGCTGCTAGGCCGAGTGGTGCTGTGTAAGGTGCCTGCACTGGAAGAGTCTGCTGGGCCGGGTGGTGTTGTGTAAGGTGTCTGTGCTGGAGGAGGCTGCTGGGCCGGATGGTGTTGTGTAAGGTGTCTGTGCTGGAGGAGGCTGCTGGGCCGGATGGTTTGTGTAAGGTGTCTGTGCTGGAGGCTGCTGGGCCGAGTGGTGCTGTGTAAGGTGCCTGTGCTGGAGGAGGCTGCTGGGCTGGGTGGTGCCTGCGCTGAAGGAATGGGACATCAGGTTAGCAGAGGGTGCTGCCTGCGCAGACGGAGCAGTGATTAGTAGGCGATGCTGCCTGCTCAGGGACAGCCAATTAGTAGAGAACGTTGCCAAGTGTAATTAGATGTGTGCACAGCGAGCGAGAGGTGCCGTGTGTGCGATCCTTACACAATGCTGTGTGAGTGGATACTTGGGTGCACAGCTCTTTCTGGGAACAATGACAGGTTCTGTCTGCTTAACCCCATTGCTGCCAGCACCCAGCACCTTCCTGCCTCCCCCTATACCTCCCACTCACTTACTTCTAACTATCACAGCTGCCGCATTGGGAGAATGTGAGACAAGAGGCACAAACATGTTTATCTGCAGACCTGAGAGGAACATTGTGCTCAACTCCCTGGGACATTCCACTGGGGCTGATCACCCACTCAGAGGCAGCAGGGAGGCCACTGGGGCTGATCACCCACTCACAGAGGCAGAGGGGAGGCCACTTAAGCTGATCACCCACTCACAGAGGCAGCAAGGAGGCCACTGGGGCCAATCACCCACTCACAGAGGCAGCAGGGAGGCCACTGGGGCTGATCACCCACTCACAGAGGCAGAGGCCACTGAAGCTGATCACCCACTCACAGAGGCAGCAGGGAGGCCACTGGGGCCAATCACCCACTCACAGAGGCAGCAGGGAGGCCACTGGGGCTGATCACCCACTCACAGAGGCAGAGGTGAGGCCACTGGGGCCAATCACCTACTCACAGAGGCAGCAGGGAGGCCACTGGGGCTGATCACCCACTCACAGAGGCAGCAGGGAGGCCACTGGGGATGATCACCTACTCACAGAGCTAGATATTGTATAGAGAACATAGACTGTGACGGCAGATAAGAACCACTTGGCCCATCTAGTCTGCCCCTTTTTTAAACATGTTATCTCAAACCCTATTTGATCTTTATGTCTTTGTAAGGATACCAATATGCCTATCCCAAGCATGTTTAAATTGCTCTACTGTACTTGCCTCTACCACCTCTGGTGGGAGGATATTTCACTTATCTACTACTCTTTCTGTGAAGTAATTCTTCCTCAAATTTCCCCTAAATCTTTCCCATCTCTGCTCCAAACTATACATATTAAGATCTTTTAGTCTTTCGTGGTACGTTTTGTGATGTAGGCCATGCACCATTTTAGTTGCCCTTCTTTGTAAAGTCTCTAATGTATTTATATCCTTCTGGAGATATGGCCTCCAGAACTGAACACAGTATTCCAGATAAGGTCGCAACAATGATCTATACAGTGGCATTATTACTTCTTTCTTTCTACTGCTGATACCTCTCCCTATGCAACCAAGCATCTGACTTGCCTTCTTCATTGCTTTGTTACATTGCCTACCTGCCTTTAAGTCCCCTGAAATAGTGACACCTAGATCCCTCTCTTCTTAGTAGTTTCCATTATAGTGCCATTCACAGTATACTATACTTAGTCTTAAATGGCACCATAATGGATAGACAGATAGATAGATATTCTCAGGGTTAGGGTATCTGGTGTCCCTGACTGTGGCAGCAGTGAGTCAGTTGAAGGGTCAGGGAACTGGAACACTTGCTGTATTCGGTTGACAGGTCGTGGCCCTCTGCCAGAGAACCCACATTTCATTTCAGGCAAATTTGATTAAATAACTGGTGAACAAAGATCTTGTTCTCTGCTATATCAGTTATGTATTTTTGAATTATTTTGTCACTTAAAAGGTCTCACTTATTGCATGTGAACACATACAAGTAGCGCAAATCAGTCACAGGATCTTTTTTACACCAGAGTACACACACCTAACTGGCCAATCACTGAGAAATGGTTAGTGATGGGTGGTGCTGGTGAACTTGAGACTGTGTTGGCCTGGGAGCCGTAGACTGATTGGTCTTGGGGAACTGTTGAAGGTGTCAGCTTGGGAGTTGTGGACTGGGAGCCAAAGGGATGTCGACGGCCTGGGAGCTGGAGGGACATTGATGGCCTGGGAGCCGAGGTAAACATTGACGGCCTGGGAGCAGAGATGGGTGTCTACAGCCTGGGAGCTTATATGGATATTGACGGCCAGGGAGCCAATAGGGTAACGGCCTGGGAGCCAAGAAGGTAACATCCTGGGAGTCGAGAGGGTAACAGCCTGGGAGCCGAGAGAAAATCAGACTCAACCAGATATAGAATCATCAATAAAAATTTATGACACTAAACCCAAAACCTTCAGACGAAAATCAGAATTTTTTCAGATTTCCGCTAAAAGTGCCCATATAGAAACTTTTTACAAGATAACACTGGATTTCAAAAGAGGATTTCCAAAATTCGAATCTAACTAGAGAGGAAAAGAGAGCTCTAAAATGGCTCACTATGGAGACCTCTATTATTATAAAGGAGGCGAACAAAGGAGGGGGTCTGGTTATCCAGGACAGGAATGACTACATCCAGGAAGCCCAAAAACAACTAAATAATAGTGACTTTTACAAATTATTAAAAACTGATCCCACATTCACCTGCCAAAATGAACTTAAACATCTATTAGATGAGGCTCTTGCCAACAATATAATTTCAAAAGAAACTTGGCAATTTTTGTTTAGGTACTTGTTTCCTAGCACGGCCACAACGATTTAGATCGTTGTGGTCGGAAGATAAAAAATCGGATCGATCGCATCGCATGCGATTTGGTCGCATGCGATGCGACCGATCCGACCGACCGATTTTTCACCCGATTTTTTTTTTTTTTTTACCTGATTATTTTCAATTGCCCCCCCAAATGTTACTAAGTGGGCTAGACCCCACGATAGACGTCAACCCGAAGCGTGGCGAGCGCAGCGAGCCCGCGAGGGGCGGCGGTGCGCGTCCTCCGACCTTTTCATTCCCCTACTATCCACTAGGGCGTGGAGTGAGAATAGAATAGTGTGGCGAGCGCAGCGAGCCACCGAGCCCGAAGCGTGGCGAGCGCAGCGAGCCCCGCGAGGGGACGCGTATAACTTCACAGGTATACGCGTCCCCTCGCGGGGCTCGCTGCGCTCGCCACGCTTCGGGCTCGGTGGCTCGCTGCGCTCGCCACACTATTCTATTCTCACTCCACGCCCTAGTGGATAGTAGGGGAATGAAAAGGTCGGAGGACGCGCACCGCCGCCCCTCGCGGGCTCGCTGCGCTCGCCACGCTTCGGGTTGACGTCTATCGTGGGGTCATGGCGGGCACATAAAAAATGTGAAATGGGTCATATTGGCCCATTTCACCTTTTTTATCATTTTTCCCTATGTGAGATGGACTTCATCAAGTCCATCTCATCTTGTGCCATTATAATGGCACAAGACCGACGCGATCCTCCCGATTTCAATGTTAAAAGATTTTTTAAGTCTATGGAAAAATCGGGTCAATCGGTCGGTCGCATCGCGGCCGATTTTAATTGGTCGCGACCGACCGATTGACCCGATTTCTGTCATTCAAAGGGAAAAAATTGTAAAAAATCGGCCACATCGTGAGGATCGTGTCCCTTAATTAAGAGCCACGATCACTCACGATTGTGGCCGTTCTAGGAAACAAGTACCTTTGTTTATTACACACCCCATCACACCCACATACTATCACCTCCCTAAAATTCACAAATCACTCACATCACCCCCTGGCCGTCCAATTATTGGAACCCCCTTGTTCCTGTGCTCAGGTCACACTTGAAAGACACTACACATTTTCTTCAGAAAATCCAGACCATAGTCTGGAAAGAAATCTACGCATTTATGACTCTAAGGGCCTTATTCTGGTTGGTGCGGTCCGTTACGAATTCTTTCGGAGCTGACTGAACGCCACGCTGTGCGGACATTGTAAGAACAAACGCCCACAGGTCCTCCACATTCGGACGGACTCACTCTCTAAGAAGAGGGTGTGTTTTCGGACAACAACCAAACCGTGCATGTGCGGTGGCAACACAAAGATTCTGCACGGTCTAACAGCGTCAGAACGGACGGGAAGCTGCCCGTACGCACCGATGCGGGGTATTTCCGCAAAACTCACGACTGTTATCTGAACTCATACATCTGCCACATGACACACTTATGCCCATTTCTGCCCATTGCTTGCAGTGTAAATGTGTGTAAAATAGCAAGAATGCAGTCGTGCTTTCAGCATATATTTGTGTATTTAGTAATGGTCCATTTAGGCAGCAATGCTTCCAATTGAAGCTATAAAAAGAGTGTAATTAATCACTAATGAGTAGAGGAGTGGATTGTATTGAGTTCAGCTGAGAGTGATTCAGGTGCGGGCGTACTAATTGGGCGAACCGAATGCCTAGCACATGAACAAGTGCTCTCCGCAAACTGAAACTTGCTTATGAAGATCGCATATTTCATGCGTGTTGGTTCGTTTGCAGTCGGTGTGCTGTCCGAATGCACGCCTACCACAGTTCGTGCCTTTCCTCGTGTACGCCCATATTTACACCCAGTTTTGCCCACTTTGAAACCACGCCCATATTTCCCGAGTCAATTCGGTGGACATTTCTGTACGGTATTAGTGAGAACGAGTACGTAGACCATGCTTGGCACATGCGCATTGCGTCGCATACGCAGACGGCTAAAAAGCGCACTCCGAAAGAATTCGGAATGGACCACACCAACCAGAATAAGGCCCTAAATGTCACAGCACTATATACCAATATACCACACAACCTTGGTATTTCTTATCTCATGAACAAATTAGAGAGAGATAGTGACCTGACACAGGAACAATGACAATTTATTATTTCCTCTGTCTCTTTCATTTTGACTCACAATTATTTTTTGTTCTCCAACACACATTATATCCAGGTGATGGGTATGGCCATGGGCACCAGATTTGTGACAAGTTATGCCACCCTATACATGGGCGAGTTTAAAGATACCCATGTGTGGGGCGGCAACTTTGGCGGGAGTCTGGTGTTCTATGGCCGCTACATAGATGATCTTTGGGTGGTGACCACATCTAAGCACAACACTTTGTCACTTCACTAAATCACAACCAATTTAATTAATCCTTCACCTCACATTTTCATCCTTCACATATAGATTTTTTGGACATTTCCTTGGATGTGGTTAATTCACATATAATCACTTCAAATTATACCAAAACTGTAGATACGCATTCGTATTTACACTATAAGAGTTCACACCACAAATCTTGGAAGACCAATATCCCGAAGGGACAACATGCGCATTCATCGTCTTTGAAACTATTCGATCTACAAGCCATTGATATTGTCTCCTCTTTCAAACAAAGAGGATACCCAGACCCCCTCCTACAACAAGCCCTCAGAGAAGTCCACCAAATGAGGAGAGAGGATTTATTGGTTAACAAACCTAAAAAACAACAAGATATTAAATATGAAATGGCCTTTATCTGTAAATACAATACAGCACATTTAAGAATTAGACAAATGCTAAACAAAAATTATGGTATTCTGAGACAAGACAGGATTTTGAGAAGTTTGTTACACAACAAACCCTCGATAATCTATAAAAGAAATAGATCATTGAAGACCATCCTAGCCCCCAGCCATTTAAAGACAATTGAGGAGAAAAAAGAGAATCCAAATACCAACTCGTGGTTGATATCTAGACCTGCCGGGTTCTACAAATGTGGGAAGAGTCGTTGCACCACATGTAGTCATGCCTCTAATAGAACTCTGCAGGTTCTTGGTCACAATCAGAAATTTTATCAATTGTGATGCAAAATTTGTCATATATCTTCTGACATGTCCATGTGGCCTTAAATATGTGGGCCGCACTACACGCCCATTAAAAATCAGATTCATGGAACACTGTCGGAATATTGTCAATGGTCTGGTTTGTCATAGTGTCCCCAGACACTTCTTCCAAATGCACAAGAAGGACCCAACAGGTCTTCATGTAATTGGCCTCGAACATATACCCCCCTTTGTAAGAGGAGGTGAAAGATATAAGACCCTTTGTCGCCAAGAGGTTTTTTGGACATTCAAGTTAAACAGTCTACATCCAGATGGCCTTAATGAGGCCTTAGAACTCAACAGTGTCCTTTGATACAAACCCTCGGACATTGCCATATAGAAAAGTAAAATGGTAAGACAATTACCTGGGCACTGTATTCCTCAGTGTTATGCTGCCTTCCCCTCACCCCAAAGGGCTATTCCTTTATTGCCCAGATACAAGACTGTGTATTGCCCTATAGAAACCTAAATAACACATCTTGTGTATAGTTTTTTGTCATATCCGTAATATTTTACAATTTCTATTTGTTTATTTATTCATTTCTAAAGGACCTTATATATCTGATTTTTAAACATTTACCCAACTCATATCAGTTGGTTTACAGCCTTTTGAAAATAAAAAATAAGAACTATATAAACATATACATGTTTTTATCATTTATATACTTTTCTCCCATTTATACATTTTCCCCTATCTCTTATATGTAGTAACCTTTCCCGTTAGTTCTCCTTTTTGTTGTTCCCTAAGGGTCAAAATAATGTAAACATATATAATATGAATAGAATATATATCATTTGGATACATATAGGTATACATAGTTATGCTCTATATAAGTCATAAGTAGAAACAGGAGGGGGACAAGGGGTAATGGGAGAGGGGAAGGATGAGGAGTATAACCGCACTGGTATTTATGAAGAAAGGTGATGATTCTGATCTATGAGTACTGACTCTTATCCTATTTGCAGGAACAGTGAGTCCCAGAGCACTCAGACAATGTATGTCTTGTGGTGCCTCTGTGTGGGACAGTCAGTGGTGCACCCCAGAGTAACAATTGTAATGAAACAATGCCAAGGGAGGAGGAGAAGAAAAGGAAAACTCTGGGTGGGGGCACCCTTATATCACAGATCAAGGTTTATGAAATTAATTAAGATTTAGCCTTTATTAGGTATGCTCTAAAATAAATAGTAGGTTCCTGTACCAGGATAGATTTCTAAAAAAGCGCAGCAAAAATATATGTGATGGTGATGTGGAGACTGACACTGGTCTTAGTATGGGTTATGGTTATTGGAAAATCCTCATTAATCCCCCAGTTGACACCAGGTTATGGTCTGTTTTGTTGGGGTTAATTTTTTAATCATAGGATTTTTTTCTCCAAGACCAGTTGTGTCTCACAGCGCGGCAGGGATTTCTGCAGTGTGAGGTGCAGCAATGATATGTTATGTGCAGCAGTGCGGGAGCATATCAATTATCGTTATGCTAAATTGCAATAAGGTACAGTGAGGTAAGAAAATGTCCACTGGTTGAAACCAGTGGTTACCTGGGAGACCCAGCCAGTATGGTAATGGGAAGCCGGGATGAGGTTTACTGCTGTGCCGAGTGAGTGAGCACTCGCCGCTTCCTGCCTGGAGTGAGCCGGTCACGTGTGTGCACCACGTGTCCCGGCGGATTCCTCTGACGTACGTTTCGCTACGCTTGGTCACAGAGGTGTGTCTGTCGGCTGCGTCACTCCTGACTATAGTGTGCGTTGTGGCCAATGGGTACAGAGGCGGTGCTGACCTGTCCAATGAGAGTGCCTGTGTGTTGGACAAATTACAAGACGGGGGTTTGTCTTGATGAACCAATCGGCGGCTAGGACTGCGGCCAGAGTGCTCTGCTAATGAGAAGCATGCAAACATCCTTGTTGTAATATGTGCGGTATACTTTCCACTATCCTATGTGATACAATTAGATACTTTTCACTATAATCTCTCTTTCTGCTATTTAGGTGGATCTTAATCCACAATATTTCACTTATTTGATGTATTGTGGAAATGTCCTGATGGATCTAATATAGACATCATAGACACTATATTTTGCCAACCAATGTGTATTTAAGGCGTTGCTTCCGCCATCCAAATATGTCACCTACTGAATTTAACTAGCAAGCGGCAGATCACTTCCGCCAATCAATTGATACTCAGCGCTAGAGTGGCGGAAGCCACTTAGAATACTCCCGACAACCATCCAAATTGGGTTTGACAGTCAGCGTAATTTGCGACGCAACCCAATGAGGACGTCACATCCCCCAACCGGACGCATGTGAGCCGGGTAATAATAAAGAAACATGTGCTAGTGGTGGCTGTGAAGAAAGTTGAAAACACGGTTCTCAAAATATAATGACAATTTATTAATAAAAATAAAAATGAATAAAAAGTTGAATCACTTTAGAACATAATGTCCATGACACACAATCATAAAATGTTATCACAGGGATAATAGACGTATATTTTGGCTTTGAGTTGTTTTGAAAACAGAATAAGTAATGGAGCTGTGTATATTACCATCCCATATGTGCCTGGTAGGTGTTTATCCAGGATCCGTGACAATAATGTCCTGAGTTGTCCTATATTTGCAAGGACTCAAGATTCCCAGTGAGACTGTCCTCTTGGTTTGCTGGAGTGCAATTAGGGATCAGGCAATATCCCAAAAATGATTTTTGTATCTAGGTGAATTCGAGGGTCGTCTGTGGGAGGGTGGACACGTCACTTTTGGATGGAGGAATGTCGACAGCAATTTTACAGGTGCTCAACGCGTTTCCCCGGAATCATAACCTCCGGCTTCATCAGGAGCGAATGTTCTTATTGTAAGCTCAGAGCATGGTTTTATACCAGATAGCTAATTGTCTAGGTGATTCACCTGTGTACTAATTGGTATCTAAAATTGGCTAAACATGAGAGAACCGTGTATAATTCTAATACATAATTAACTTTATTAATATAGGAGGCAGTCAGATCAAAGGAAATGCATTTTTGTTCAGTATAAATGCTATAAAAACAATTTATTCCCGTTTGTAAAGGTCACATGACCCGGAAGTACTGTAGTTCAGCAAAATTCTCAATAGAGACAATGATATGAAACAAGGTATATAATTACCTATATAAGATGTGGTGATATAGGGCACCCTGGTGCGTCACTACCGCCAACCACGGCGGGTGAGCAGTGAACGCTCTTCCCGATCTGCAATAGCTCCAAATGTTTTCCCATTGAAAAGTATACAAATCGCATATTTAAAGAGATGCGAAATGTGTCTAAAAATCGCACACAAATCAGACCAGGTTCTGATATGCGAATTAGCCAGAACCCTGCACAGAACATTGGCCCTTATTCTGGTTGGTGCGGTCAGAGCCGCACACGGGGCTCCGACCGCACAAACCAAGGGCCGCCCACCCGACGGATCGCCACGGCCGTCCGTACACGGACGGCTGGCGATCCGCACAAAAATGGTGGAGGCTACGCCTCCACCATGGTGGGAGCTGCCCCCTGCCTTCGATGGTCGACGACCATCGAAGGCAGGCCCGCACGCCGCGGCAGCTCCCGCAAGCTCAGACCACACGGACAATCGTCCGTGTGGGAGCTTGAAAGGGGGCTGAAAGCTGACATCCGGCGACGTCAGCTTTCCGCCCCCATGTCATGGTAATGAGGGCGTCATGCCCTCATTACCATGCATACGCCCCGCGTTTGCATGGGAACGCCCATGAAACGCGGGGCGTACACATAGGGTAATGAGGGGCTGAAGCCCCTCACGCCCCTATACGCCCCCTTTGCGGCGGACGAAATCCGTCTGCGGCGAAGGGGGCTGCACATGCGCAGAATGACCTCTGCGCATGTGCAGAACAAAAACATCGGCGGTACGGCCGCACGCGGGCCGTACCGAGCCGAGTAGAATAAGGGCCATTGAGATCTGTGCATGCTCCAGTGTAAAAAAAATGTGTAATTTTTTTTTTTTTTTTTTTACAAAAACGGCGTGGGGTCCCCCCGCCTGAACATAACCAGCCCCGGGCTCATATTTTGAAACCAGCACAGGGCTCCAACAGCCTGCGGTGTCATGCCACAGCCGGGGGACACTTTTTATATAAGGTCCCCCGGCCGAAACATGATCAGCGTGGCTGGTCAGCCTTGGACAGGGTACCTGGAGGAGTGGGGATCCCCCAATAAAGGGGTCCCCCCCCCAAGGCTTTACCCGTCTAGGGCTGAAGCCTGGGCTGTCACAGGCGTCCGTGGCCAGTGGACGCCGGCCTGATAGGGTTAAATCTGACATACCTAACATTGCTTTATACAGGAGAACTACAAGTGCCAGCAGACCTCCCCCGCAGGCTGGGACTTGGAGAACTACAAGTCCCAGCATGCGGGGCATTAATGGGCCCGCTGGGACTTGTACTCCACCTGTAAAAAGAATGTTAAACACACACACACAAAGAGAAGTATAACTTTATTTCACACACATACACACACCTCACTTTTACACCAACATACTTACCAATCCAGGATCCAGCACTGTCCACCCTCCTGCATAGCCGGTTCAGCCCGCACTGACAGCAGGGTGACCCGGCTTTCTCCACCGCAGCTAACAGCCTCTGTCACGCTGTCCCTGCGCTATAGAGGCTGAGAGCATGATTGGCCGATGCGTCTCCATGGACAGTTCTGAAACTCCACAGCAGACAGCGACACCCCAGGCAGGGAAGAGGAACTGCATAGGTGCTAGAATGAACACTAGTATAGATCGATACTGCAAATATGAGATAGATAGTGTATAGATAGATAGATAGTGTATAGATAGATAGATAGACATTGTACAGATTGGTGATGATGCTGGAGCGGGTACCGTGCCATGCCCCTACACTTAAACCAAGTACCCCAGAAGAGGGTATACAGGGGTGCAGCAAATGCAGATGCCGGCCATAGCACGTGTGTCACATACTGACATAATACTGGGGGTGCCACATATTGCACACAGAATATCACCACCATTCTCCATGTGTCCTGCATTACACGGAATACTCACCCGTGTACTAGCCTGCTGTCCGTGCCTCATGTAGGATGAGGCGTGAGGTGCCCCTGGACCTCTACATGACACACGCTCCCTACACGCCGCTTGCGTCAGCCTGCCTCCTGGACACCGAGGGGTTAATGATGCTTCTGCGATGCTCTGCGGGCCTGTCCGCTGTGGATGGGTCGTCATGGCAACAGCCAACAGCATTTTAAACAAACATAATTCATTAACAGACTGGCATGAGAGGAACAGTGAGAAGGACATAGAGTGATACTGAGTATGGGAACACATGACACAGACATGCTGCACTACTTAATGAGCGGCTGTCTGTACGCTGACAGAGTGGGGTCGACGTCCCTCATGCCGACATGTATGAGGATGAGACAGCGGCAGGAATGGAACAATGTTCTCATTCTAAAGACTACTATATATGTGTGTGATCCGGGGAGAGAGAACCTGCCCACCTGGGCAATCAATGGGGGCAAATGCTTTATTTATTTATTTACAGTTTCTTATATAGCGCAGCAGATTCCGTTACAGCGTCTTATATAGCGCAGCAGATTCCGTTACAGTTTCTTATATAGCGCAGCAGATTCCGTTACAGTGTCTTATATAGCGCAGCAGATTCCGTTGCAGTTTCTTATGTAGCGCAGCAGATTCCGTTACAGTTTCTTATGTAGCGCAGCAGATTCCGTTGCGCTTTACAATTGTAAACAGAGATAAAACAAACTGGGTAACAACAGGATAAACTCACCATCAGCAATCTTTATGCCCCACACTTTAATAACTTATCTAAACCTTACTTAACTTAACACTAAAATAACGAGACAGAGACGAGTGCTGGCGTTTCAAATATGAATGTCATATTTATTAATTGACAAATATATAACATCCTCCATCTCCAGCCTCGCCCCCATCTCCAGCATCGTCCATCTCCATTGTCCATTTCCAGCATTGGCCATCTCCAGCATCACTTATCACCAGCATCGCCCATCTCCAGCATCCTCCATCTCCAGCATCATCCCATCCCCAGCATCGCCCATCTCCAGCATCTTCCATCTTCAGAACTGCCCATCACCAGCATCTCCCATCACCAGCATCGTCCATCTCCAGCATCGTCCATCTCCAGCATCTCCCATCTCCAGCATCTCCCATCTCCAGCATCTCCCATCTCCAGCATCGCCCATCTCCAACATCCTCCATCTCCATGGTCCTTCTCCAGCATCGTTCATCTCCATTATCCATCTCCAGCTTTGCCCATCTCCAACATCCCCATCTCCAACATCCTCAGTCTCTAACATCATAGAAACATAGAATTTGACAACAGCTAAGAACCACTTATCAGAACCATCTAGTCTGCCCCTTTTTTAAACATGTTACTTCAAACCATATTTGAATCTTTATTTTTTTGTAAGGACATCAATATGCCTATCCCAAGCATGTTTAAATTGTACTACTGTATTTGCCTCTACCACCTCTGATGGGAAGCCACAGTATCTACTACTCTTACTGTGAAGTAGTTCTTCCTCAAATTTCCCCTAAATCTTCCTCCCTCTAGTTTCAGTGCATGTCCTCTTGTTCTGTTGCTCCTCTTCCTGTGAAGAATGTCTCCCACCTGTACCTTGTTAAAGCCCTTGATATATTTGAAAGATTCTATCATGTCCCCCCTTTCCCTTCTCTGCTCCAAAGTATACATATTAAGATATTTTAGTGTTTCCTGGTACGTTTTGTGATGTAGACCATGCACCATTTTAGTTGCCCTTCTTTGTACACTCTGATGTATTTATATCCTTCTGGAGATATGGCCTCCAGAACTGAACACAGTACACTAGATAAGGTCGTACCAATGGCATTATTACGTCTTTCTTTCTACTACTAATACCTCTCCCTATACAATCAAGCATCTGACTTGCCTTCTTCATTGCTTTGTTAAATTGCCTACCTGCCTTTAAGTCCCCTGAAATAGTGACACCTAGATACCTCTCTTCCTCAGTAGTTTCCATTAAAGTGCCATTTATACTATATTTAGTCTTTGGAATTTTGAAACCCAAGTGCATGAATTTGCATTTTTTGGCATTAGACTGTAATTGCCATGCTCTTGACCATTCCTCTAATCTACCTAGATCATCAATCATTTGTTTTACCCCACCTGGTGTGTCTACCCTGTTGCATACCTTTGTGTCATCTGCAAAAAGGCACATTTTTACCCTCAATTCCATTTGCAATATCACCAATAAAGATATTTAAAAACATTGGTCCAAGTACAGATCCCTGGGGTATCCCACTTGTAACCTTTCCCTTTGACTGTACTCCGTTTACTACAGCTCTGTTTTCTGTCCTGTAACCACGCTCTTATCCATTCAACTATCTTAAAATCCAATCCCAAGCTTTCAAGTTTATTTAACAGTCTGCAATGTGGGACAGTGTCAAAAGCCTTACTAAAGTCTAGATAAGCTACATCTACAGCCCCACCTTGATCTATTACTTTAGTCACCCAGTCAAAAAAGTCAATAAGATTTGTTTGACATGATCTTCCCCCAGTAAAGCCATGCTGTTTCGGATCCTGTAAATTGCTGATTTTTAGATATTCCACAATTCTTTGTTTTAAGAGTGTTTCCATCAATTTCCCTACTACTGATGTAAGGCTCACTGGTCGATAGTTGCTTTCCTCTTCCTTTCTTCTACTTTTGTGCAGTGGGACTACATTCACTGTTTTCCAGTCCTCTGGGTTTACTCCAGTAGCTAGTGACTGGTTGAATAATTCTGTTATTGTAACAGAACTTATGGACAGGAAGGAATGTCACTTTGTGGTGCACCTAGAGAAATTTTATTAAAATGAAACCTTTATTGATATATGGTTAAAAATGTAGCGAAATAAAAGACACTAAATATGAAAACATACACAAGTTTTTAAAAAAAAGGATATAAGTATCCTTGCAACGTGGGGCCCCACACCCCTTAGTGACAAAACCTTCACTCAGATAGTGATGTATACACTGTCTAGTCACAAATGCAATATGTAAGTCAAATCATGGTGTGCGGCGGTGTAGTGAACTAATAGAGTTCCTATGACCTATAACAGGTCAGGATCGATCCCTGCCTGTTAGTCAGGTCAGATATAGATTTTAATAATCTCTCAAAAAGGAATTCGGCACGTTTTGAAAGTATCAGCAGCACAAATGTATCAGCTCCATGGTTATCACCTATATAGTAGCGGTACCCAGCTTACACCTACTGGGTATGATATATACAATGGTAGTCAGGTTATAATACCTATTACAAATATCTGGTGCCGGGCACCGAGAGCTGAGACGCTGCAAGTACGTGCAAGCAGTATCTCCGGTTCCCGTGTATACTGGAGTGCGGGGAGCTCCACAATGACACGCCGTTTCACACTATGCACAGGACTGGAGGCAGCGGTGATGCGCTAGCGTACGCTCTATCGTGCCTCACAGCCAACGGGCTGATAGTTCACGGACCGCTCGCTAATACACCTTTTAAACTAGACAGATCAAAATTTGTACATTTCAATGGGAAAGGGGAGTGGGGGTAGCCCACGAAGTGTACGGTCGGCGTACGCTTCGCCAGTGAGCTTTGTCAGGACCAGGTTCTAGTTTAAAAGGTGTATTAGCGAGCGGTCCGTGAACTATCAGCCCGTGGGCTGTGAGGCGCGATAGAGCGTATGCTAGCGTTTTACCTCTGCCTCCCGTCCTGTGCATAGTGTGAGACGGCGTGTCATTGTGGAGCGCCCCGCACTCCAGTATACACGGGAACAATAAAGGTTTCATTTTAATAAAATTTCTCTAGGTGCACCACAAAGTGACATTCCTTCCTGTCCATAAGTTCTGTTATGATAAATCAGTGTCCCGTGGTAGCACATCCTCACTGAAACATACCAATTTATACCATTAAAAAAGTATATGAGGGGCCACCCACCAATTTGATTTCTATCTCCTGTGCGATTACCAGTTCCTCTTTTTCAATCTCTAATAACCTTTAAGCTCTTTTAGTATCCTTGGATGTATCCCATCTGGCCCCATTGATTTATCCACTTTCAGTTTTGAGAGTTCTGTGAGGACTTTCTCCTCTGTAAATGTACTTGTTTCTCCCTCAGTTTTCTTACTATACTTGCAACTTAACTGTGGCCCCTTCCCCTCTCTTTCAGCAGTGAATACTGAGCAGAAATAATTATTAATATGATCTACTATTACATTGTCCCCCTCAAGAAGACTTCCACTCTCTGTCTTTAGTCTTATTATTCCACATTTTTATTTTCTCCTTTAACTTATATACCTAAAAAAAAGTCCCGTCCCCCCCCCTTTACCCATTTTCTCTTCAGCCTGTGCTTTTGCTCATCTGATTACCTTCTTAGCCTCCTTCTGTCTAACAAAATACACCACTTTGTCCTCATTATTCTGCGTCTTAAAGGACAACTTTTTTGCTTTTACAATACTTGCTACATCTTTCGCAAACCACAATGGCTTCCTTTTCCTTGTGTTTTTCCTAACTCTTTTGACACAAAGTTCTTTTGCTTTAGTATTGCACTTTTTAATTTTTCCCGCTTCTCCTGCACTCCTTCCAAGTTCCTCCACTCTGCCAAAGAATCCCTTACAGAGTTTCCCATCTCTACAAAATCAGCCTTCCTAAAATCTAACAACATATTTTTTGTGTGCGATGAGTCAGTCTCTGTCTTTATTTTGAACCATACTGCTCCATCTCCAGCAATGCCCATCTCCAGCATCCCCCATCACCAGCATCCTCCATCTCCAGCATCCTCCATCTCCAGCATCACCCATCTCCAGCATCACCCATCTCCCGCATCTTCTTTCTCCAGCATGGCCCATCTCCAACATCCTCCATCTCCAGCATCGCCAATCTCCAGCATCTTCCATCACCAGCATCACCCATCTCCAGCATCTTCCATCTCCAGCATCACCCATCTCCCGCATCTTCTTTCTCCAGCATGGTCCATCTCCAACATCCTCCATCTCCAGCATCGCCAATCTCCAGCATCCTCCATCACCAGCATCTCAAGCATCATCCATCTCCAGCATCGCCAATCTCCATCATTACCCATCTCCAGCATCCTCCATCAACAGCATCCTCCTTCTCCAGCATCACCCATCTGCAGCATCACCCATGTCCAGCATCCTCCACCTCCAGCATCCTCCATCTCCAGCATCACTCATCTCCAGCATCTCCCATCTCTAGCATCCTCCATCTCTAGCATTCTCCATCTCCAGCATCCTCCTTCTCCAGCGTTGCCTATCTCCAGCGTCGCACATCTCCAGCATTGCACATCTCCAGCATCCTCCATCTCCAGCATCACCCATCTCCAGCATCTTCCATCTCCAGCATCACCCATCTCCCGCATCTTCTTTCTCCAGCATCGCCAATCTCCAACATCCTCCATCTCCAGCATCGCCAATCTCCAGCATCTTCCATCACCAGCATCACCCATCTCCAGCATCTTCCATCTCCAGCATCACCCATCTCCCGCATCTTCTTTCTCCAGCATGGCCCATCTCCAACATCCTCCATCTCCAGCATCGCCAATCTCCAGCATCCTCCATCACCAGCATCTCAAGCATCATCCATCTCCAGCATCGCCAATCTCCATCATTACCCATCTCCAGCATCCTCCATCAACAGCATCCTCCTTCTCCAGCATCACCCATCTGCAGCATCACCCATCTCCAGCATCCTCCATCTCCAGCATCCTCCATCTCCAGCATCTCCCATCTCTAGCATCCTCCATCTCTAGCATCGCCCATCTCCAGCATCCTCCATCTCTAGCATTCTCCATCTCTAGCATTCTCCATCTCCAGCATCCTCCTTCTCCAGCATCGCCTATCTCCAGCATCACCCATCTGCAGCATCACCCATCTCCAGCATCCTCCATCTCCAGCATCCTTCATCTCCAGCATCACTCATCTCCAGCATCACTCATCTCCAGCATCTCCCATCTCTAGCATCCTCCATCTCTAGCATCGCCCATCTCCAGCATCCTCCATCTCTAGCATTCTCCATCTCCAGCATCCTCCTTCTCCAGCATCGCCTATCTCCAGCGTCGCACATCTCCAGCGTCGCACATCTCCAGCATTGCTCATCTCCAGCATCCTCCATCTCCAGCATCCTCCATCTCCAGCATCACCCATCTCCAGCATCTTCCATCTCCAGCATCACCCATCTCCCGCATCTTCTTTCTCCAGCATGGCCCATCTCCAGCATCGCCAATCTCCAGCATCCTCCATCACCAGCATCTCAAGCATCATCCATCTCCAGCATCGCCAATCTCCAGCATTACCCATCTCCAGTATTCTCCATCAACAGCATCCTCCTTCTCCAGCATCACCTATCTGCAGCATCACCCATCTCCAGCATCCTCCATCTCCAGCATCCTCCATCTCCAGCATCCTCCATCTCCAGCATCACTCATCTCCAGCATCTCCCATCTCTAGCATCCTCCATCTCTAGCATCGCCCATCTCCAGCATCCTCCATCTCCAGCATTCTCCATCTCCAGCATCCTCCTTCTCCAGCGTCGCCTATCTCCAGCGTCGTACATTTCCAGCATCCACCATCTCCAGCATCGTCAATCTCCAGCATCTCCAGCAACGCCCATCTCCAGCATCACCCATCTCCAATCTCTAGCATCATCTATTTACAGCATTGGTCATCTCCAGCATCTCCCATCTCCAGCATCTCCCATATCTAGCCTTATCCATCTCTAGCATCTCCCATCTCCAGCATTGCCCATCTCCAGCATCCTCCATCTCCAGCATCGCCCCTTACCACGCACCCTGGCCAGCATCACCCATCACCAGCATTGCTACTCACCAGCATCACCCATCGCCAGTATTGCACATCACAAATCGCATTACCTCCTACAGCAGAATCCTTTGCTTTGCCTCCTGCAGGTTAAATGAACTCACAAATCTCAATTAGTGAGAACATTTGCAGAGCTATTAAATAATTCACATCCCAGAATCCTCGTCGGTAAGAGGCCGATCCTCAGAGAGATGTTACAGAAAACGCTGTCGCCGTGTCTACATCCTGCTTCTGCCTCCAGGAACACCGAGTCATATGAGGCACCACACTGGGTCATATGGGGCACCACACCGGGTCATATGGGGCACCACACCGGGTCATAGCACGCACCAAACCAGGTCATAGGGAGCACCAAACCGGGTCATAGGGGGCACCACATGGGTCATAGGGGGCACCACACCCGGTCATAAGGGGCACCACACTGGGTCATAGAAGGGCTCCACACCGGGTCATAGGAGGGCTCCACACCGGGTCATAGGGGGCACCATACAGAGTCATAGGCATCACTTCTGTGCTGCCCCTATAGCTGTCATCATTATCCATCACTGCTGTGCCATCCCTATAGCTGTCATCATTATCCATCACTGCTGTGCCACCCCTATAGCTGTCATCATTAGCCATCACTCCTGTGCTGTCCCTATTGCGGTCATCATTATCCATCACTCCTGTGCTACCCCTATAGCTGTCATCATTATCCATTACTGCTGTGCCACCCCTATAGCTGTCATCATTAGCCATCACTCCTGTGCTGCCCCTATAGCTGTCACAATTATGCATCACTCCTGTGCTGCCCTATAGCTGTCATCATTATCCATCACTGCTGTGCTGCCCCTATAGCTGTCATCATTATCCATCACTGCTGTGCCGCCCCTATAGCTGTCATCATTAGCCATCACTCCTGTGCTGCCCCTATTGCGGTCATCATTATCCATCATTCCTGTGCTACCCCTATAGCTGTCATCATTATCCATTACTGCTGTGCCACCCCTATAGCTGTCATCATTATCTATCACTACTGTGCTGCCCCTATAGCTGTCATCATTATCCATCACTCCTGTGCTGCCCTATAGCTGTCATCATTATCCATCACTCCTGTGCTGCCCTATAGCTGTCATCATTATCCATCACTGCTGTGCCGCCCCTATAGCTGTCATCATTAGCCATCACTCCTGTGCTGCCCCTATTGCGGTCATCATTATCCATCACTGCTGTGCTACCCCTATAGCTGTCATCATTATCCATTACTGCAGTGCCGCCCCTATAGCTGTCATCATTATCTATCACTACTGTGCTGCCCCTATAGCTGTCATCATTATCTATCACTACTGTGCTGCCCTATAGCTGTCACAATTCTGCATCACTCCTGTGCTGCCCTAAAGCTGTCATCATTATCCATCACTGCTGTGCCACGCCTATAGCTGTCATCATTATCCATCACTGCTGTGCCGCCCCTATAGCTGTCATCATTAGCCATCACTCCTGTGCTGCCCCTATAGCTGTCATCATTATCTATCACTACTGTGCTGCCCCTATAGCTGTCATCATTATCCATCACTGATGTTCCGCCTCTATAGCTGTCATCATTATCCATCACTCGTGTGCTGCCCCTACAGTTGTCATCATTATCCATTACTCCTGTGCTGCCCCTATAGCTGTCATCATTATCCATCACTCCTGTGCTGCCCCTATAGCTGTCATCATTATCCATCACTCCTGTGCTGCCCCTATAGCTGTCATCATTATCCATCACTGCTGTTCCGCCCCTATAGCTGTCATCATTATCCATCACTGATGTACCGCCACTAATGCTGTCATCAATATCCATCACTCCTCCTCTGCCCCTATAGCTGTCATCATTATCCATCACTCCTCCTCTGCCCCTATAGCTGTCATCATTATCCATCACTCCTCCTCTGCCCCTATAGCGGTCATCATTATCTATCACTGATGTTACGCCCCTATAGCTGTCATCATTATCCATCACTGCTGTGCCGCCCCTATAGCTGTCATCATTATCCATCACTGCTGTGCTGCCCCTATAGCTGTCATCATTATCCATCAATGCTGTGCCGCCCCTATAGCTGTCATCATTATCCATCACTGCTGTTCCGCCCCTATAGCTGTCATAATTAGCCATCACTCCTGTGCTGCCCCTATTGCGGTCATCATTATCCATCACTCCTGTGCTACCCCTATAGCTGTCATCATTATCGGTACTTGTTTCCTAGCATGGCCACAATCGCGGGCATCGGGGGTAATTTTTAGTGGTCTGCGATGCGACCGACGCGATGCCCGCGATTTCCCATTGAAATGCATTGAAAAAAGTCAAAATCGCGTCGGTCGCATCGCAGGCGATTAAAAAAGGCTTAAATGGTCCAGACGCGATGCCCCTGATTTCCCATAGGGAACAATGTGAAATGCCTCAATTTACCCAAATCATCATAGGGAACAATGGTAAATGGGCCAGAAACCCCCAAAAACACCCCTGAACAGTGAAATGGCCCCCCAAAATTAGTTTACGCCACCCCATGATCAACGTGAACCCGAAGCGTGGCAAGCGCAGCGAGCCCGCGAGGGGCGGCGGTACGCGTCCTCCGACCTTTTCATACCCCCACTATCCACGTCGGCGTGGAGTTGAGAATAGAATAGTGTGGCGAGCCCGAAGCGTGGCGAGCGCAGCGAGCCCCGCGAGGGGACGCGGATACCTTCACAGGTAAACGCGTCTCTTAGCGGGCTTCACAGGTATCCGCGTCCGCTCGCCACGCTTCGGGCTCGGTGGCTCGCTGCGCTCGCCACACTATTCTATTCTCAACTCCACGCCGACGTGGATAGTGGGGGTATGAAAAGGTCGGAGGAGGCTTACCGCCGCCCCTCGCGGTCTCGCTGCGCTCGCCACGCTTAGGGTTCACGTTGATCATGGGGTGGCGTAAACTAATTTTGGGGGGCCATTTCACTGTTCAGGGGTGTTTTTGGGGGGTTCTGGCCCATTTAGCATTGTTCCCAATGATGATTTGGGTAAATTGAAGCATTTAACATTGTTCCCTATGGGAAATCGCGGGCATCGCGTCGGTACCATCGCACCCGATTTTTTAGTGCATGCGATGCCCGCGATTTTTACTAACAATGCCCACGATCATGATCGGTGTGGCCGTGCTAGGAAACAAGTAACTCATTATCCATCACTGCTATGCTGCCCTATAGGGCAGGCATTCCCAACCACGGTCCTCAAGGCACACCAACAGTGCAGGTTTTAGTGATATCCAGGCTTCAGCACAGATGGTTTCATCAAAATAAGTGAGGTGCTAATTAAGTCACCTGTGCTGAAGCCTGGACACCACTAAAACCTGCACTGTTGGTCACGTGCCTTGAGGACCGTGGTTGGGAATGCCTGCTATAGGGGATATGGTCGCTAGGTCGACACCCTCATGGTTGACACACATTAGGTCGACCACTAAAGGGTGACAGGGCTTAGGTTGACGTGAGACGTTGACGCCTGAGCTCACGTCACCTGGCTGGTAGCCTCGCTGGCACAGAAGCGGTTAATTTGTCCCGCGTGTTCCTTCCCTGGGGACCTGTCCCGTTTCTGTCCGCGTTCTCCGGAGTCAGAGCTAATTGCCGCGGAATGTTCGGCTTCCTCATTAGCGCGGCCTGTGGGAATCTCAGGCGCTCGGAGACGGGGTCATTAGCCTGGTGATGGAGCTGTATAATGATATGGAGGCTCACCTGCACACGGGTAATGAGCAGGCACCGCTATATCAGGTAACGGCCCTCCGTGTCAGGGTGTTGCTGGGCAGTACAGGGGAGCGATGCTCCGTACTGCTCTATGCTGCAGCACAGCGGCGGATCCGGGGCCTCCTGGGCGATGATTCTTTGAACTCTGCAGCTCTCGGGTTGTTTGAAGCCAGATAAAACGAGCGAGGTGAGGAGATGATACGCGGAGCTCAGGGATAAGGAGAATAAGAGAGAGGGAAGGCGATCAGTATACAGGATAAACCCCAGGGATGTTCTACGCTCAACTCCAAGATTAACCCCTTCCCGCCATCACCAGGCCCAGCAACCCTTCAGTGCACATCGCATATTAAC
Organism: Crinia signifera; assembly: GCF_055691185.1. Classification (NCBI taxonomy): domain Eukaryota; kingdom Metazoa; phylum Chordata; class Amphibia; order Anura; family Myobatrachidae; genus Crinia; species Crinia signifera. The sequence goes on along the minus strand of NC_139224.1, from coordinate 16,914,021 downwards.
CCCTTCCCAAGACCCGGCTACCCCTCAGCACACATCTCATATTAACCCCTTCCCACCATCACCAGGGCCGGCTACCCCTCAGCCCACATCTCACATTAACCCCTTCCCACCATCATCAGGGTCTGCTACCCCTCAGTACACATCTCACATTAACCCCTTCCTGCCATCACCAGACCCAGCTACCCCTCAGCACACATCTCACATTAACCCCTTCCCGCCATCATCAGGGTCTGCTACCCCTCAGTACACATCCCACATTAACCCCTTCCTGCCATCACCAGACCCAGCTACCCCTCAGCACACATCTCATATTAACCCCTTCCCGCCATCACCAGGCCCAGCTACCCCTCAGCGCACATCTCATATTAACCCCTTCCTGCCATCACCAGGGGCGGCTACCCCTCAGCACACATCTCATATTAACCCCTTCCCACCATCACCAGGGCCGGCTACTCCTCAGTGCACATCTCATATTAACCCCTTCCTGCCATCACCAGGGGCGGCTACCCCTCAGCACACATCTCATATTAACCGCTTCCCACCATCACCAGGCCCAGCTACCCCTCAGCACACATCTCACATTAACCCCTTCCCACCATTATCAGGGCCGGCTACCTCTCAGCACACATCTCATATTAACCCCTTCCCACCATCATCAGGGCCGGCTACCCCTCAGCACACATATCATATTAACCCCTTCCCCCCCTCACCAGGGCCGGCTACCCCTTAGCACACATCTCAAATTAACCCCTTCCCACCACCCCCAGGGCCAGCTACCCTTCAGCACACATCTCACATTAACCCCTGCCAACCATCAACAGGGCCGGCTATCCTTCAGCACACATCTCATATTAACCCCTTACCGCCATCCCCAGGCCCGGCTACCCCTCAGCACACATCTCATATTAACCCCTTACCGCCATCACCAAGCCCAGCTACCCCTCAGCACACATCTCATATTAACCCCTTACCGCCATCACCAGGCCCGGCTACCCCTCAGCACACATCTCATATTAACCCTTTCCCGCCTTCACCAGGCCTAGCTACACCTCAGCACACATCTCATATTAACCCCATCCCGCCTTCACCAGGCCCAGCTACCCCTCAGCACACATCTCATATTAACCCTTTCCCACCTTCACCAGGCCTAGCCTACATGGCAGCCTACCACTGGCGTAGCCACCGTGCAGCAGACCCTGCGGCGGCTTGGAGGAGCAGCGCCAGCGGGGTCTGTGGTGGGCGCCTGTCAGCAGCGGCGGATTGGCAGTCGCAGCATTTTGTCAGAAAAGAAAATGGCCGCGGGAGGCATGCTGCACCGCGGGCAGCTCCTCCCACGGCTCCCGGCTCCGTCCGTCCTCCTCCCTGGTCCCCGGTAGGCAGCACAGTGTCGCGAGCAGCTCCTCCCACGGCTCCCGGCTCCGTCTGTCCTCATTCCTGGGCCCCGACAGGCAGCACAGCAGTGCGCGCTGGCCTAAGGCTGAGCTGGTGTGTGCGGTATTGCAGTGCTGTGCCGTGGCATAAAGTAAACAAAGTAAGTTAAAAGTTGTCTCACTTATTTACAGCCTGTCCCCCCAGCCTCTCTGACTGATAGTAATATTAAAACACAAGTTAATGTTAAGTACAAGCTTTGCTTTAATTTAGGGAGATGTTAGATACACAGATCAAAATTGGTACTTAGTGCTGCTACAAGGGTGAGCAAAAATTTCAACCTGTGGCTGCCCAGAATTTCCTTTGAGATAAAAGTGCTAAGTGTGGTGGTCAGTTCCTATTCCAGCTATTGATTATTGATCTAAACCGGTACAGGTATTTGCATTAACGGCAAACAAAGACCAATTGGAACATTTAAATTGGCCCTAAGAACTTTTCACTACATGGAGAATAACGCAACTCTTTACCGATAATCAGATGTTGCCTGTTTATTCCATCTTATAATACCTGCAATTATCATTCTAAAATCGGGATCCCAGTTAAGCAATATAACTGTCATATTCTTATTGAATTTTATTTATTTATATCTTTTTTACATATAAACTTGAAATATTATAAACAGTGTGTCTGTCATTCATTTTGTTCCAGCCAATTATTAGGAGAATTATCACACTCAGCAGTGCAATTCATCTCACCCCCCCCCCCCCCCCCCCAATCCTAGTGTTTCTTCCTGTATTGTTTTAGTGTGAGTCTAGGCGGACTCACAGATGTGTCTGCTGCGGATTCGGTATGGAATCCCACCGATTCCTCGCCACGCAGCGGGCCCGGTGCCTCGCTTTGCTCAGCACGCTAATTTATTCTCCCTCTATGGGTGTCGTGGACGCCCACGGAGGGAGAAAGTTTCGGGATTTTGGCGGTCGGGAGTCTGAACGCCGGGATTCCGACCGCCGGGAAATTGACTGCATCCCTCTGCTGCAGCTGATATACTTAAACCATAAATATATGTATAAACCCTGAAAACAACCAACCAATTAAACTACTGAGCACCAGGTGTTGTAGCCCGGAGAGGTTCTGCCTAGGTAGTAGTATTAGTAGGTTTATTTATACGGCGCCAAAAAGTGTCCGCAGCGCCGTACATAGCAAACAAAAAAAAAATTACAAGGTAACGTACAGGGTGTGTTGATAAAATACAGCATTACTAGGGGTATAGCTGGTAGAACTAAAATCAGCATCAGTTCTGAAGTAGGTGTCGAAATTCGAGGAGACTGAAGATGAAGTAGAGGAAGGGAAGAACAGAACAGGAGCGCTGGTGAGGTAAAGAGGTAGGGTGAGTACGTGAGGAAGGAGGGCCCTACTCATAAGAGTTAACATACTAAAAGGAGGTGGGTGGATGAACGAAAAACAATTGGATAAGTAGGAACGGATGGAAACCGAGGCAGGATAGGAGGAGCAAAAGAGGTTAGAAGGAGGGATAGGCTAGTCGAAAAAAGTGGGTTTTGAGGGAGCGCTTGAAGGAGGTAAGGGAATCAGGTGGCGGGAGGTTGTTCCAGTGCAGGGGAGCAGCGCGAGAGAAGAGTTGGACACGGGAGTGGGAGGAGGTGATTAGGTGGCAGGTCAGTCGGCTGTCAGCGGCGGAGCAAAGAGGAGGGGAGGAAGTGTGGATAGAGATCAGTGAAGAGAGGTAAGGAGCGGTGGAAGAGGAGAGAGCCTTGTAGGTGGTGGTGAGGAGTTTAAAGAGAACTCGGAAAAGAATGGGGAGCCAGTGAAGAGATAGACAGAGGGGGGAGGCGGAGGTAGAGCGGCGGGAGAGGAAGATGAGCCTAGCAGCAGCATTAAGAATGGATTGAAGAGGTGCAAGGCGGGTGAGAGGTAGCCCAGAGAGAAGGATGTTGCAGTAGTCAAGGCAGGAGAAGACAAGAGAGTGAATGAGAATTTTGGTCGCGTCAGTGGAGAGGAATGGTCTGATGCGTGAGATGTTGCGTAGGTGAAAGCGGCAAGACTGTGAGAGAGCACGAATGTGGGGGGTGAAAGAGAGGGAGGAGTCAATGATGACACCAAGGCAGCATGTTTGGTCGGTGGAGGTGATCTCGGTTTCACCAGTGCTGATGGAGATAGTGGGAGAAGAGGGGATGTTCTGGGGATGGAAGCATTGGGTCATCCAGGCTAAGATGGCCGTGAGGCATTTGGAGACCTTGGACAGGAGTGATGGGGATAGGTCAGGGGAGGAGAGATAGATTAGGGTATCATCAGCATAAAGTTGGTAATGGAAACCATAGGAGCTGATGAGGGTGCCCAGAGAGGTGGTGTAGATGTAGAAGAGGAGAGGGCCAAGGACTGACCCTTGGGGAACACCGACTGGCTGCGGGGTAGAAGGAGGGGATTAGCTCGGAGTGGAGACAGAGAAGGAGCAATCGGAGAGGTATGAGGTGAACCAGGAGAAGACCGTGCCAGTGATGCCAAAGGAGCGGAGGGTGTTGAGCAGTTGAGGGTGGTCAACAGTATCAAAGGCAGCCGACAGATCAAGCTGGAGGAGGATAGAGAAAAGGCCTTTGGATTTAGCCGATAGTAGATCGTTAGTGACTTTGGTCAGGGCAGTTTCAGTGGAATGTAAAGGGCGGAACCCGGATTGGAGGGGGTCTAGAATGGAGTTAGCAGTAAGGTGGCTTAGGAGACGATTATAGGTCAGACATTCTAGGAGCTTGGAGGCAAAAGGGAGGAGGGAGATGGGCCTGTAGTTGGACGGAGAGTTGGGGTCCAGATTTGTTTTTTTCGAGAATTGGGGAGACAAGAGCGTGTTTAAAGGAGGAGGGGAAGATCCCAGAGGATAGGGAAAGATTAAAGAGGTGAGCAAGGTGAGAGCAGACTGACGGACTGAGACAACGGATAATATTGGAGGGGATAGGAAGGAGCGGGCAGGTGGAGGGAGAAGCAGATTGAAGGATAGAATGGACTTCAGCGGCAGTGGTGGGGTAAAATGAGGACAGGGGTGGGAAGGAGGGGAGTGGAGATGTAGGAGGGGAGGAGGGAGAGGGTGAGGTCATGGCAGCAGTTATGGCAGTCCTGAGAGAGGAGATTTTGGTTCACTCCGGACTATAAAACCCCTACGCCACTGCAGCCTACCTGAATGTTTTTGGATTGTGGGGAAACAAAAGGAAGAATTCCACATAAACACAGAGAGAACATACAAACTCCACAACGGTTTTAGTTGGATTTCTTGATAGCAAGTTAAACAAATATTAGGTTTACATCGCTGTCTAGTCTTTATCTAACCGTTATCTCATTCCCCAATTTTCTGCACATGTCATGTAAAGGCTAAGAGGGGAGAAGGAAAGGGGGGGGGGGGGACCGCACAGCAGGGAGATTCCAAAGCCTTTATCCTGACAACATTACGTGCCATGTGACTGTGGTTGCCATCAGAGGTGTAGCTAGGTGACTTGGTGTCTGGAGCAAGGGTATGTTTTGGCCCCCCTCCCCTTATCTATTTTTCCTTCTTATAGTAATGCCCCTTACACATTACGCAACACACCACATTATGCCACACACTGTAATGCACCAAAAATGGGAATTTGGGTGGTATCCGTGCAAACTATTTTAACTGTGGAATAACCTGCAACCCTCTGTTGCCAAAGAAAGAGTACAACACCCACTCTTAGGTATACTGGTTTTGGGGAGGTAGGTCAACAGGATAGGCGCATGTGATCCACAGTGGATATGTGAATAATCTGGACCCACAATGGGGATTATATTGACCAGAAAAATTTATTACTGGTTTTGGGGAGGTAGGTCAACAGGATAGGCGCATGTGATCCACAGTGGATATGTGAATAATCTGGACCCACAATGGGGATTATATTGACCAGAGAAAATCACTTCAGGATTCTGTCACTAATGAAACAGAAAAAGTGTTTAATTTAAGTGACCATACCCTCACTGAAACTGAGCTAAAGGTACTCCAGAAGGGTCTTAAGTTTGCCCCAACCTCCAATGTTAACCCCTTTGATATTTATGTAGATCTTCAAAAATTTGTTAGAAAGATCACAATAAAAAAAATTTTCGAGTTAAAAAAAACGGAACAACCCGAGACCTCTCAAACAGAAGAAGTGACTGTCTCCAACCCTAAATTTAAAAAAAGATCCAAATTTTACCCCAAACATGTCAAGGGTAATAATATAGACAGTTTTAACTCCATCGTAACAAAAGAGATCAAAAGAATAACCACTAGTAAGAGGAAAAATATAACCAAAAAAGAACAAATTGCTATAGAAACTCTGCAAAAAGACCCCGACCTCATAATAAAACCCGCCGACAAAGGCGGGGGGGGGGGGGGGTAGTATTATTAAGCAAAGATAAATATATTGCAGAAGTTAATCGTCAATTGGATGATCAGACAACATATAAAAAACTGAGGAGTGACCCAATACAGAGCATGACCAAAGCTCTCCATGATCTTACAAAAAAAGCCATGGAAGAAGGTAGCATAACAAAAACAGAAATGGAATATATAAATATAGAAACACCTTCCACTCCTACTATTTATATATAACCCAAAATGCAGAAGCACCTTACCGCTCCACCTGGAAGACCAATCATTACTGGTACGAACAGTCTGACCTCCAATCTTTCAGAGATGATTGACTCTTATCTTCAACCACTTGTTGTTAAAACAACATCTCACTTAAAAGACACAGGAGATGTCTTAAGAAAGCTAGACAAGTGTGAATGGAAATCAAACTGTCATTTAGCTACTGCTGATGTCAGTACATTATACACAATAATAGAAAACACTAAAGGACTTGAAGCAGTATCATGGTTCCTTGATAGAAGTGAATATTCTCAAAATCTAAAAGAATTTGTATTAGAGAGTATCAAATTCATTTTAACTAACAATTACTTTTATTTTAATGGAATCTTTTATTTTCAAATCAGGGGAACCGCCATGGGTACCAGGTTCGCCCCTAGCTATGCCAACTTGTTCATGGCTCATTGGGAACTAAGTACCATTGATGCACATAGAGCAGAAGGGGCGAGCCTGGTATGCTGGTGGCGGTTCATTGATGATATCTTTTTTATCTGGGATGGGAATCAATGCAATCTAAATGAATTCTGTAAAGGTCTTAATTCAAATGATTTCAATATAAATTTGACTTTTACCACCAGCCAAGAGGAAATTCATTTTTTAGACCTAACGATCTATATCAAAGATAATGCAATTTGCACAAAAACTTTTAAAAAACCCACAGATTCCAATTCTTATATCGACATCCAAAGTGAACACCATCAAAGGTGGCTAGAAAATATTCCTTTGGGTCAATTCAAAAGGTTAAAAAGGAACTGTGGGGACCCCATCATTCTTAAAGATGAAATCATTACTATGAAAGACCGTTTCAAACAGAAGGGGTATCCTGAACAAACCCTAGACAAAGCCCTGATTGAATTAGAAAAAGTGGACAGGAACTCTCTGCTTATTGAAAAAAACAAAACTGTCCAAGATAATAAAATTGAATGGTCTTTCATTAGTCAGTATGGTAGCCATCACAGGAAATTAGAAAACATCATAAAGAAAAATTGGAGAATTTTAAAAGATGATCCTGTGATTGGTGAAATCATACCTGAAAGACCGTCATTTATTTACAGGAGAGCTAAATCTCTCAAAAATAAACTAGTAAGAAGTGCTCTTACGGAAAAACTTCCAAGTACTAGAAATGTAGGTTTTCATAGATGTGGTGAGTGCACCATGTGCAAAACCACCACTAGACCGAACATTGAAAGGAAGTATACAGAATTCTAAATTAAAGACAAAACCTATAAAATAAAAGATTTCATTACTTGTCATACAAGAAATGTGATCTATCTTTTAGAGTGCACATGTGGCCTAATATATATAGGCAAGACCTCGAGGAATCAAAAAGTTAGGCTTTCCGAGCATATATACAATATAAGGAAAGGCCTCACCAGTCACTCTGTTTCTGAGCACTTTAAAATTAAGCATGATAGTAATGAGAGATATATTAAAAGATTTTTAGGAATCCAGGCAGTCAAAAACAACTGGAAAGACAGGAATATAGAAAAACTCCTGTCCCAGAGTGAGATGCGCTGGATTTTTACCCTTGATACTCTCACCCCAAAAGGACTAAACATAGATTTTGAGTTAAAGTGGTTTTTAGATTAACAGCATTTTATCATTTTTGCTTTCATATACATGCTATTCATACTGTGTTTTTAATTGATATTTCTTGTTTTTATCTGTTTCACTTTTTGTATATACATGGAGGATCTGCGCATACAGCATGGCCACATTAGGGATGGACTCAGCCTGAACGAAGTAGGGCTTAGCTTTGGATGTGGCCATGGCAAAATATTCTATCCCCATACCAGTACTGGACTGCCAGTATCCAAAATGGAGACCTGAGATCACTAAAACCGGCAATTTCACTCAGCAGCAAAGTACCCTATCGATACTTGTGAATTGAGGAAAGGATAAAGAAATCCATACACGCTGATCATGAAAAGAAAAAACAGCATAAATGTAGATTTGCAATAACCGGAATGTGAAACGCAAATATACAGCGTATGAACCGCACACGTCACTTCCGGGAAAGCAGACTTCCGGCCCGGACGTACATTGAGCCGGCGGGTGGAACGCACACACAATAGGAACTGAGCCGCATTGCATCATTTCCGGTGATCATCTGCTGGTCAGAACGGCACTGTGGAGGAGCTTGTTTCCATGAGTACACATTCCAACATCCGTCCTAAGTGACGGAATGTCACTTCCGGAACGCAAGCAATACGGAAGTATGTTTCCCAGGTGAAACAGATGATCTAATCAAAGGGGTATAAAAACCCTAGACCTTCAGTGTGTTGGCATCCACATCTGAAGAAGGAACCAGTTTCCGAAACATGTTATGAGGATGCCAAGACGCTGACGGGAGGACTCTGACATACACCATCCTTATCCCCATTCAAAGCCTGTGCGGTGGTGCATATATCCTGCTACCCGGGATTTACCAACTTTAGCACCAAGCCCACCGCACCACCCTGGAATGGTGAGATAAAAGGACAGATTGCCCCATCATATCCCTTTGCACATGCACTTTGAAAAATACTGCATTGTCACTTTTTAACTGTATTGTTCATTTGCATTGCATTATTGCACCTGTTTGTTAATAAATTTTTCTGGTCAATATAATCCCCATTGTGGGTCCAGATTATTCACATATCCACTGTGGATCACATGCGCCTATCCTGTTGACCTACCTCCCCAAAACCAACACACTGTAATGCCCCTTACACAATTGGGTCCGATTCACACCTGAGCAGGTAATGGTCATCCCACACCACCCAGCTCTAGTGAAATCCCGCCCATGTGCACAGCAGCTAATGCATTCACCGGGTACTATAACTCCCTGTCCAACACGGGTACTATAACTCCCTGTCCAACACGGGTACTATAACTCCCTGTCCAATACCGGGTTCTATAACTCCCTGTGCATCACCGGGTACTATAACTCCCTGTGCATCACCGGGTACTATAACTCCCTGTGCATCACCGGGTACTATAACTCCCTGTGCATCACCGGGTACTATAACTCCCTGTCCATTACAACCGGGTACTATAACTCCCTGTCCATCACCGGGTACTATAACTCCCTTTCCAACACCGGGTACTATAACTCCCTGTCCATCACCACCGGGTACTATAACTCCCTGTCCATCACCACCGGGTACTATAACTCCATGTCCATAACCGTGTACTATAACTCCATGTCCATCTCCGGGTACTATAACTCCCTGTCCATCACTGGGTACCATAACTCCATGTCCGTCACCGGGTACTATAACACCATGTCCGTCACCGGTACTATAACTCCCTGTGCATCACCGGGTACTATAACTCCCTGTCCATCACAAGCGGGTACTATAACTCCCTGTCCATCACCGGGTACTATAACTCCCTTTCCAACACCGGGTACTATAACTCCCTGTCCATCACCACCGGGTACTATAGCTCCCTGTCCATAACCGGGTACTATAACTCCATGTCCATCTCTGGGTACTATAACTCCCTGCCCATCACTGGGTACTATAACTCTATGTCCATCACCACCGGGTACTATAACTCCATGTCCATCTTTGGGTACTATAACTCCCTGTCCATCTCCGGGTACTATAACTCCCTGTCCATCACTGGGTACCATAACTCCATGTCCGTCACCGGGTACTATAACACCATGTCCGTCACCGGTACTATAACTCCATGTCCATCTCCGGGTACTATAACTCCCTGTCCATCTCCGGGTACTATGACTCCATGTCCATCACCGGGTACTATAACTCCATGTCCATCTCCAGGTACTATAACACCATGTCCATCTCCACCGGGTACTATAACTCCATGTCCATCTTTGGGTATTATAACTCCCTGTCCATCTCCGGGTACTATAACTCCCTGTCCATCACTGGGTACCATAACTCCATGTCCGTCACCGGGTACTATAACACCATGTCCGTCACCGGTACTATAACTCCATGTCCATCTCCGGGTACTATAACTCCATGTCCATCACCAGTACTATAACTCCCTGTCCATCACCGGGTACTATAACTCCATGTCCATCTCCAGGTACTATAACACCATGTCCATCTCCGGGTACTATAACTCCATGTTCATCACCGGTACTATAACTCCCTGTCCATCACCAGGTACTATAACTCCCTGTCCATCACCACCGGGTACTATAACTCCATGTCCATCACCGGGTACTATAACTCCATGTCCAACACCGGGTACTATGACTCCATGTCCATCACCGGGTACTATAACTCCATGTCCATCTCCAGGTACTATAACACCATGTCCAACACCGGGTACTATAACTCCCTGTCCAACACGGGTACTATAACTCCATGTCCATCACCACCGGGTACTATAACTCCCTGTGCATCACCGGGTACTATAACTCCCTGTCCGTCACCGGGTACTATAACACCATGTCCATCTCCAGGTACTATAACACCATGTCCATCTCCGGGTACTATAACTCCCTGTGCATCACCGGGTACTATAACTCCCTGTCCGTCACCGGGTACTATAACACCATGTCCGTCACCGGGTACTATAACTCCATGACCATCACCACCGGGTACTATAACTCCCTGTCCATCTCCAGGTACTATAACTCCATGTCCATCTCCGAGTACTGTAACACCATGTCCATCACCGGGTACTATAACACCATGTCCATCACCGGTACTATAACACCATGTCCATCTCCGGATACTTTAACACCATGTCCATCACCGGGTACTATAACTCCATGTGCATCAGCAGCATGAATTTGTTCTGTTGCACAATAAACCTGGAGAAAACATCCAAACTCTGCACAGACAGTGACCTGCAATCAGACCAGTACAGTACACAGTATACCAGTAGAGGGCAGTGTGTAGGGAAGGAGGAGGAGCTGGAGATTAGTGGGAGGGATGAGGCCATAGCACAGGCTATGATGGGAATATATAATCCAGATGCTCAGGGGCGGAGCCAGGGCCACGCAGTGGAGGCTGGGCAGGATGCAACCAATGGCGTAGAAGCTGATATTCACACTGTACGTGACAGGTTCCCGCAGAGCATCCCTAGTCTCCGGGTTCCCGCAGAGTGTCGCTAGTCTCCGGCAGCGTAAATCAACCATAAGGATTTGCAGAGGACAACAGTACAACATGATACTTTGTTCTCAGCAATGTAAGATGAGAGACCATTGATCTCACAGAAGGGTCCATTGATTTTCCCACTGAACCAGCGACGCTTTCCAGTAACCGCTATACAGAACGTATTCTATAACCACAATCGGAGGAAACATGCGTCAGCAGAGAAAGGCGTCTTGTGTACGCGCCAGGTTTTATTCTTACTTGACATGGTGTCCGATGATATAAATAATCCGTTGCTCTGAGCGACGGTTACTGAACGACATAGTACAACGTGCCGACACATTAATTAGGGATCAGCCTTGTAGCCACCAACACGCAAAGGACAAAATGCTAATTTCACCCTTTAGTACATTGTGCTCCCAGTGTGGTTCTCATTAGTGACTGTCACATGACGTGAATCTGTGGCTGGCAACGTTCCTGCCGCCGGCACATGACCGTGGAAGGGACACAAAGGATGGGGCCTGGACAGCACCACAGAGAGAAACTGCTATAGTAGCAGAGTTATTTGTTAACACTGATAGACAAGATGGCGATTATATCTCCCCCCAGAAGGCTCGATGCCATGTTTTCTAGGGGCACACATACATGAGATTATTCTGGTTCACTCGCAAAGACAAATTCCTTCTCAAATGGACAAAACCATTTGCATTGCAGGTGGGGCAGATGTAACTTGTGCAGAGAGAGTTAGATTTGGGTGGGAGTTTACTTCAAAGGGAGATCTATATTGTAAAATAAAGCAGTCAGTATTTACCCTGCACAGAAACAAAATAACTCACCCAAATCTGATTCTCTCTGCACAAGTTACATTTGCCCCACCTGCAGTGCAGCATGGTTTTGTCCAATTAAGAAGGAATGTGCCTTTGCGAGTGAACCAGAATAAGGGCCACAGAATGGTGCAGATGGCGGTGTTGACATTAGCTGGGATGCTCCGCTCTAATATCAGTGCACATAGTAATGCAGCAGGTACTCCAGAAGGTGAGAGTCAGGACATGGGCGTCTGGACTAAGCCTTGGAGAAGGATAAAGTATCAGCTTCTAGCTGTTCTGTTGTAGGCTGAGTTTGATGGATGATAGTTGATTGGTTGGTACTTTATCTCTCTCCAAGACTTAGTACATAGGCCCAATCGCATGACTGTGAATTCACATTGCTCCAAGCGTTAGGATTCCACTTCTGGAAGTGGAATCCTAACGATTGGCGCCCTCATTCCTCCGTCCTCTCCGATCTGATCCTACGCGCCGCAGAAGTAAGCCGTGCTCAGGGTATTTAAACCCAGACCAGCCTGAGAGTGACAGAAGTTGTTGGATAACAACGAAACGCTTCAGTTTGCTTGCTATTGGACATTGGACTTTCCCTACCAACGTTCCACTTGAACCAGTTCCCTCACTAACATCTACTTGGACCCCCAAAATCCATCCACTCCCAATACTGGACAGCATTATTAAGGGACACCACCACCTGCTCAATTTTTGGAGACCCTCCTGTATCTACAGGACACCTGTATAAACATCTTCAGGAAAAACACCTTGGGACATCAGCAGGTATATGGACACCCACAATACCAGTCATTTGGATTACAAAATGGGAGACCAAGCCAAACCAATCTAAAAGGGATCCTTAATAGGAACAAGTGGTAACCATTACCATTCCTCTGTCCTTAGCAATCATTTTTATTCTGTGCATATTTTAATTGTCGCGAGTACTGTATATACTATTTAATAAATCTGTATTTATTTTAATGTAATACCCAATTGCTTAATGTGTGTTATATAGTTAAAGCACTCCACCATTTATTTTCTCTTTTTATATCTGGCCTTGTGCTGATGTCACACACCCTCCCCTAATACAGGAATATCCGTTCAGGAGCTGACATCACACACCCTCCTCTAATAAAGGTATATCCAGCCTGGAGCTGACATCACACACCCTCCTCTAATACAGGCTTATCCGGCCTGGTGCTGATGTCACACACCCTCCCCTAATATAGACCTATCTGGCCTGGTTCTGACGTCACACACCCTCCCCTAATACAGGTACTGTATATCTGGCCTGGTTCTGACGTCACACACTCTTCCCTATTACAGACATATCTGGCCTGGTACTGACGTCACATACCCTCCCCTAATACAGGTACTGTATATCCGGCCTGGTTCTGATGTAACACACCCTCCCCTGATACAGGCATATCCGGCCTGGTACTGATGTCACACACCCTCCACTAATATAGGTATATCCAGCCTGGTGCTGACGTCACACACCCTCCCCTAATACAGGCATATACGGCCTGGAGCTGACGTCACACACCTCCCCTAATACAGGCATATCAGGCCTGGAGCTGACGTCACACACCCTGCCCTAATACAGGCATATCCGGCCTGGTGCTGACGTCACACACCCTCCCCTAATACAGGTATATCCGTCCTGGTGCTGACATCACACACCCTCCCCTAATACAGGCATATCCGGCCTGGTGCTGATGTCACACATCCTCCCCTATTACAGGCATATCCGGCCTGGTGCTGACATCACACACCCTCCCCTAATACAGGTATTTCTGGCCTGGTACTGACATCACACACCCTCCCCTAACAGGTATATCCGGCCTGGTACTGATGTCACACACCCTCCCCTACTACAGGTATATCCGGCCTGGTACTGATGTCACACACCCTCCCCTACTACAGGCATATCTGGCCTGGTGCTGACGTCACACACCCTCCCCTAATACAGGCATATCCGGCCTGGAGCTGACGTCATGCACCCTCCCCTAAAACACGCATATCCGGCCTGGTGCTGACGTTGCACACCCTTCCCTAATACAGTCATATCCGGCCTGGTGCAGACATCACACACCCTCCCCTAATGCAGGTATATCCGGCCTGGTGCTGACATCACACACCCTCCCCTAATACAGGTATATCCGGCCTGGTGCTGACGTTGCACACCCTTCCCTAATACAGGCATATCCGGCCTGGTGCTGACATCACACACCCTGCCCTAATACAGGTATATCCGGCCTGCTGCTGACATCACACACCCTCCTCTAATACAGGCAGGGCCGGCGCCACCACTAGGCAAGTCTAGGCATTTGCCTAGGGCGCCGGCCACTGGAGGGCGGCATTTCGCCCCCCATGCCACGGGGTACCTGTTGTGCCGTCTGGGGAGGAAGGGGTGTCTATTCCGGGATCTGACAGGAGCCTGCGCGGTTACCTATCCTGCGACACTTTGTGTATAAACCTGGCGGCGGCGGGGGTCCCTGCAGTGAATAATAAATAACTAGCACTATGCGGTGGCGCGGGAAGCGCTTCTATTTTTAAAACACTGGCCGCACGCTGATTCAGCCAATCAGCGTGCGGCAAGTGTTTTCAAAACAGATGCGCTTCCCGCCCGACCGCCGGATAGAGCTAGTTATTTATTATTCACTGCAGGGACCCCCGCCGCCGCCAGGTTTATACACAAAGCGTCGCAGGGCAGGTACCTGTGTAGGCTCCTGTCAGATCCCGGAATAGACACCCCTTTCTCCCTAGAAGGCGCAACAGGTACCCCCACACACACACACACACACACACCATGGCACTGGGGCGCCCCCACCCCGACTCGCCTGGGGCGCTCCGGTGCCTTGCACCGGCCCTGAATACAGGTACTGTATATCCAGTCAGGTACTGATGTCACACACCCTCCCCTATTACAGGTATATCCGGCCTGGTACTGAGGTCACACACCCTCCCCTAATACAGGTATATCCGGCTTGGTGCTCACATCACACACCCTCCCCTAATACAGGTATATCGGGTCAGGTGCTGACGTCACACACCCTCCCCTAATACAGGCATATCCGGCCTGGATACACACACTCCCCTAACGCTCAGGCCTTGCAAACGGCCGGCATCAAAGAAAGTAGCAGGACTCTATCGCAGGACAGCCTCGCACATGCAAACTATGGGCTGCACACATGCGCAGTATATCAATAGCTACCGTGCAAATTCGCAGTTGTGGACCTGAATCGGGCCCATATATGGAGTGGTCATGTAATGGAGAGTGAATTAGACCTGGACGCAGACACACACAGCCATGCCATGTTTTCCCCGATTACCAACCGGTGATGAGCAGTGGAGGGGCCGCTCGGCAATGAGGTATAGAGTAGAACAATATATTATTCCTGTCATAATCCAATCAAATCTCAAATAACTAAATACCGCATAAACCAGTTACATAATATTCAATAAGTCTCAATGGAATTGAATCAAAACAAACTGGAAAGTTCAAAGGGTTTAAAAGAACAGACATCATACAATGCATCACACCCAGCATTCATACAAGGGCCGATTCTGCATCGCACCTAGCAACGTACAGGGTCTGATTCTGCATCACACAGGGGCCGATTCTGCATCACACAGTATACATAAAGGGTCCAATTCTGCATCAAAACAAGTATAGATACAAGGGCCGATTCTGCATCACACCTAGCATACAAACAGGGTCTGATTCTGCATCACACCTAGCATACAAACAGGGTCTGATTCTGCATCACACCCAGCATACATAGTAGTAGTAGTAGTACGTTTATTTATAAGGCGCCGCAAAGTGTCCGCAGCGCCGTACATAGCAAACAAAAAACAAATTACAAGGTAACGTACAGGGTGTGTTGAAAAATACAGTATGAATAGGGGTATAGCTGGTAGAACTAAAATCAGCATCAGTTCAGAAGTAGGTGTCAAAATTGTCGAGGAGACTGAAGATGAAGTAGAGGAAGGGAAGAACAGGACAGGAGGACAGGTGAGGTAAAGAGGTAGGGTGAGTATGTGAGGCAGGAGCAGGGGCGTAACTATAGCACCGCAGCCCCCGCGACCGCGGGGGGGCGCTATGCATGTGCGGGCGCCGGGGGCTGCAGTGCTATAGTTGCGTTACACCCCGCCGCCCGCCGCACCATCCCCAGTCTTTACCTGTGCAGGTGGGGGGGACGCTGCGAGGCGGCTGGGGGGACGGACGCTGCGGGGGACACAGCTGCGGCAATTACTTACAGCTGAGCCGGGCAGGGGGAGCCGGGAGCTGTCTGTACTGAAGAAGAAAAAAAAGCCCATACAATGAATGGGCAGCCTGTGATTGGCTGCTGAGCGCTCTCTCAGCCAATTGCTGACTGGCTGAGAGAGCGCTCAGCCAATCACAGGCTGCCCATTCATTGTATGGGCTTTTTTTTTTCCTTCCGTACTGACAGTGACAGCTCCCGGCTCAGCTGTAAGTAATTGCCGCCTCTGTGTCCCCCGCAGCGTCCGTCCCCCGCAGCGTCCGTCCCCCCCACCTGCATTGACGGCTACCTGGGGGAGCGGCGGGTAAGTGGCTGGGCGCCCTCGCTTTAACGGCGGGGGGGCGCCCAAAATGTAGTTACGCCACTGGGCAGGAGGACCCTACTCATAAGAGTTAACATACTAAAAATAGGTGGGTGGACGAACGAAAAACAATAGGATAAGTAGGAACGGGTGGCGGGAGGTTGTTCCAGTGCAGGGGGGCAGCGCGAGAGAAGTCTTGGACACGGGAGTGGGAGGAGGTGATTAGGTGAGAGGTCAGTCGGCGGTCAGCGATGGAGCGAAGAGGACGGGAAGGAGTGTGGATAGAGATCAGTGAAGAGAGGTAAGGAGCGGTGGAGGAGGAGAGAGCCTTGTAGGTGGTGGTGAGGAGTTTAAAGAGAACTCGGAAAGGAATGGGGAGCCAGTGAAGAGATAGACAGAGGGGAGGCGGAGGTAGAGTGGCGGGAGAGGAAGATGAACCTAGCAGCAGCGTTAAGAATGGATTGGAGAGGTGCGAGGCGGGTGAGAGGTAGCCCAGAGAGAAGGATGTTGCAGTAGTCAAGGCGGGAGATGACAAGAGAATGAATGAGAATTTTGGTCGCGTCAGTGGAGAGGAATAGTCTGATGCGTGAAATGTTGCGTAGGTGAAAGCGGCAAGACTGTGAGTGAGCACGAATGTGGGGGGTGAAAGAGAGGGTGGAGTCAATGATGACACCGAGGCAGCGTGGCATACAGGGGCTGATTCTGCATCATACCCAGCATTCATACAGGGGCCGAATCTGCATCACACAGTATATATACAGGGTCCGATTCTGCATCAAAACAAGTAAACATACAAGGGCTGATTCTGCATCACACCTAGCATACGTAAAGGGGCCGATTCTGCATCACATGCAGTATACATACAGGAGCTGATTCTGCATCACACGCCGTATACATGCAGGGGCTGATTCTGCATCACACCCAATATACATGCAGGGACCGATTCTGCATCAC
Organism: Crinia signifera; assembly: GCF_055691185.1. NCBI lineage: Eukaryota > Metazoa > Chordata > Amphibia > Anura > Myobatrachidae > Crinia > Crinia signifera. The sequence continues at coordinate 16,896,613 of NC_139224.1, read as the reverse complement.
AAGCAGTATACATACAGGGGCTGATTCTGCATCACACGCAGTATACATACAGGGGCCAATTCTGCATCACACGCAGTATACATACAGGGGACGATTCTGCATCACACCCAGCATTCATACAGGGGCCAATTCTGCATCACACAGTATACATACAGGGGCCGATTCTGCATCACATGCATTATACATACAGGGGCTGATTCTGCATCACACACCGTACAGGGGTTGGTTCTGCATCATACGCAGCATACATACAGGGGTCAATTCTGCATCACACAGTATACATACAGAGGAAAATTCTGCATCACACGCCGTATACATACAGGGGCCGATTCTGCATCACACGCAGTTTACATACAGGGGCCAATTCTGCATCACATGTAGTATACATACAGGGGCCGATTCTGCATCACACTCCGTATACATACAGGGGATGATTCTGCAACATTGACCGTATACATACAAGGGCTGATTCTGGATCACACACAGTATACTTGCAGGGGCTGATTCTGCATCACACCCAATATACATGCAGGGACCGATTCTGCATCACAAGCAGTATACATACAGGGGCCGATTCTGCATCACACGCAGTATACATACAGGGGCCAATTCTGCATCACACGCAGTATACATACAGGGGACGATTCTGCATCACACCCAGCATTCATACAGGGGCCAATTCTGCATCACACAGTATACATACAGGGGCCGATTCTGCATCACATGCATTATACATACAGGGGCTGATTCTGCATCACACACCGTACAGGGGTTGGTTCTGCATCATACGCAGCATACATACAGGGGTCAATTCTGCATCACACAGTATACATACAGAGGAAAATTCTGCATCACACGCCGTATACATACAGGGGCCGATTCTGCATCACACGCAGTATACATACAGGGGCCAATTCTGCATCACATGTAGTATACATACAGGGGCCGATTCTGCATCACACTCCGTATACATACAGGGGATGATTCTGCAACATTGACCGTATACATACAAGGGCTGATTCTGGATCACACACAGTATACATGCAGGGGCTGATTCTGCATCACACGCAGTATACATACAGGGGCCGATTCTGCATCACACGCCGTATACATACAGGGGCTGATTCTGCATCACACACCGTATACATACAAGGGCTGATTCTGGATCACACACAGTATACATACAGGGGCCGATTCTGCATCACACGCAGTATACATACAGGGGCCGATTCTGCATCACACCCAGCATTCATCCAGGGGCCAATTCTGCATCACACAGTATACATGTAGGGGCCGATTCTGCATCACACACAGTATACATACAGAAGCTGATTCTGCATCACACACAGTATAAATACAGGGGCCGATTCTGCATCACACCCAGCATTCATACAAGGGGCAATTCTGCATCACACAGTATACATGCAGGGGCCGATTCTGCATCACACACAGTATACATACAGGGGCCGGTTCTGCATCACACAAAGTATACATACAGGGGTCGATTCTGCATCACACCCATCATACATACAGGGGCCGATTCTGTATCACTACCAACATACATACATGGTCCGATTCTGCATCACACCCAATATTCATGCAGGGGCTAATTCTGCAACACACGGCGTATACATACAGGGGCTGATTCTGGATCATATGCAGTATACATGCAGGGGTCGATTCTGCATCACACCCAGTATACATAGAGACATGTATACGCACATGTATTCAATTCTGGATACAGGGGCCGATTCTGCATCACATGCAGCATATATACAGGGGTCAATTCTGCATCACACAGTATACATACAGGGTCCGATTCTGCATCACACCCAGTGTAAATACAGGGTCTGATTCTGCATCACACGCAGCATACATGCAGGGGCCAATTCTGCATCACACATGTATACATACAGAGGCCGATTTTGCATCACACCCAGTATACATACTGGGGCCAATTCTGCATCACACCCAGTACAGGGGCCGGTTCTGCATCACACGCAGCATACATACATGGGCCAATTCTGCATCACACCCAGTATACATACAGAGGCCGATTCTGCATCACACCCAGTACAGGGGCCAATTCTGCATCACACCCAGTACAGGGGCCGGTTCTGCATCACACGCAGCATACATACAGGGGCCAATTCTGCATCATACCCAGTATACATACAGAGGCCGATTCTGCATCACACCAAGTAAAGGGGCCAATTCTGCATCACACGCAGTATACATACTGGGGCCAATTCTGCATCACACCCAGTACAGGGGCCGGTTCTGCATCACACGCAGCATACATACATGGGCCAATTCTGCATCACACCCAGTATACATACAGAGGCCGATTCTGCATCACACCCAGTACAGGGGCCAATTCTGCATCACACCCAGTACAGGGGCCGGTTCTGCATCACACGCAGCATACATACAGGGGCCAATTCTGCATCATACCCAGTATACATACAGAGGCCGATTCTGCATCACACCAAGTAAAGGGGCCAATTCTGCATCACACGCAGTATACATACAGGGGCTGATTCTGCATCATACGCAGTATACATACAGGGGCCGTTTCTGAATCACATGCAGTATACATACAGAGGCTGATTCTGCATCACACCAAGTACAGGGGCCAATTCTGCATCACACGCAGTATACATACAGGGGCCGATTCTGCATCAAACGCAGTATACATACAGGGGACGATTCTGCATCACACACCGTATACATGCAAGGGCTGTTCTGGATCACACACAGTATACATGCAGGGGCCAATTTTGCATCACACGCTATATACATACAGGGGCCGATTCTGCATCACACAGTATACATAAAGGGGCCAATTCTGCATCACATGCAGTATACATACAGAGGCCGATTCTGGATCACACACAGTATACATACAGAACAGTATATAGGGCCCGATTCAGACATGATTGCTGCTGTGCCATATTTCAGTGTCCAGCGCATGCTGCCCGCTATAAGGAAATTCTGCCTTGTGAATGAATGGGTACACTGTGTGATGGATGTGTACCGCTAGCGAACACTTCAATATGTCCAACACCCACTGCAGGACGCAATCAAATGATTTTTCCACTGGTCGCCAGTCATCGCAGCTATGAGTAACTAGGGACTTAATGGGCGGCTACAATGAATACAGGCTCATTGGGGAAAGAGCTGACATCACTCACCCTCTCCTACCAGCCTATGGCACGCCTGCATTTTCCCAGACACTCCCAGCGTTTCCACGGACACTCCCAGCGTTTCCACGGACACTCCCAGCGATTACACGGACACTCCAAGCATTTTCTCGGACACTCCCAGCATTTTCCGGGACACCCAGCGCTTTACTAGGCGCGCCTGTGTTTGCTTGGATAGTGGATACCCCCAGTGTTTTCTGTCAGAAATCACGGTGCGCGTCCGCAGCTCGAACCTGCAAGCTGGTGCGTCCTGCAACTCATTTTGCCCACCGCACCCCCCTCGACTGCCTACGCTGTGCTGCCTGTGCTGCGATCAGTGCGTTGAACGAGGCAGGTCACGGAACACAGGCTTCTTTAATGCAGGACGCCGGCAGCCAATTAAAATGCTGCACCGGCTTTTGAGCCATCAGAGCTTGTGTACCATCAGCCAATCGGAGCAGCTGCCGGTACGCGAGCTCTGATTGGTTCACCAGCTGGTGCTGCATTTTAATTGGCAGCCGGCGTCCTGAGTTGAAGAAGCCTGCGCTCCGGAAACCTGCTTAGTTCAGCGCAGTGAGCGCAGACAACACAGATAAGGAGGGGCTGATGGAGCAGGAGTCAGGCGGTACGCGAAGAGAGGGGGGAGGGGCCGGACTGGAAACCCGGGCCCCAAATTCCTAGTGGCAGCCCTGGGCATGCCTGCGTTTCCCCGGACACTCGTAGCAGTTTCCTAGGCACGCCTGCCTTTCCCGGACACTCCCACTGTTCTGTTTTCCTAGGCACGTCTGCATTTCCCCGGACACTCCCAGCAGTTTCCTAGGCACGCCTGCCTTTCCCGGACACTCCCACTGTTTTCCTAGGCATGCCTGCATCTTTCGCCACACTCCGATTAAAAAGACAGCTAACACCTTGCAAATGACCAACAAAAGAACAAAGTAGCAGGATTCCTTTGCTAGCAGGCATTGCGCATACGCAATTCATCAATAATCGGACGGTGTGCAAATTTGCAGTCATGCAGGACTGAATTAGGCCCAGAGTATCTTATTCTCGGATTGGGAGACACACATAGGAACGTTACAAGTCTGATGCAGGAGGTGTCATGTACCTTGCACTAAATCACTGCCCACAACAGCGCACGAGCAAGTGTATCCAAACGGATGCGCACAATTGCACCACGCTCTCCCCCCCCCCCCCCCCCCCCCAGAGGCTGGTATGGTTCATGTACGTACAGTACTCTCATAGTTGCGGCATTTATCTTATCTTGTACAGAATCTGAATCCTTTCTTCTTGCATTGATGCTGACATCTCACAGGATGCTGTGTGACATCAGGGATGATTGACGTAATAACCCGCTAACAAGTTCGTGTGATGTCGTCATTGATTTCACTATCATGTTATTGTATTAGACGCCAAAAGCATCATGTCTCACCCAGGATCTTCACACTTTATAAAGATCCACAATTTTATATATATATATATATATATATATATATATATATATATCTCATGTCATTGTGTATCATCTAAGAAACTCGTCGTGATTCAGCCGGGAGCAGCTAATTGAGAATGAGCTATTCCCTATTATTCCCATTTAAGAGGGGACCTTGACAGGAGTACCGAGGCGGCTCTGTTTGTTGTACTCGGTCTCCATGGTGACAGGAGCATCCATTGTCGGCGTACTTTGTGCGGGTGTCTCCATAGAGACAGCAGACGATGATAATAACTACATACAGAGCGGGATACTATAGGCACCATTTCTGTGCTGGCAAATGTGTACAGATGACAGCGTCTATCAATTCTACAGAGCACAAAAGTACAAACCAGTCGTGTCAGGGAAGCGCGATGTTTGTGGGTGTGTGTATATATATATATATATATATATATATATATATGCTGTATATATATATATATATATATATATATATATATATTAGCAGCAGCCAACATGCCAAAGCATAAAAGGGAAAGGCTTCGGTTGTCTACGGCTCACTGAGTACAGCGGCGCGGCATAGCTCACAGTGAGCGATGGCGGCCGACGGCCCTAGACTGCCACCACTACTCATTACTATACATATATAAAAGCTTTAGGCAGGTCAATGCTGCAAAGGAAGAATGTTTTCAGAAATAGAAGTTCAGAAGAGAAATGTAAATCACATCAGTATTTGGTGTGACCGCACTAGGTACACTTTTACACAGTCAGGGATTATCGTCAGACATATGATTAACCAATCACACCAAAACAAGTGATTATGATTATCATTTGAATATGTAGGTTGAAACACAGTCATTAACTGAAACAGAAACAGCTGTGCAGGAGGCTTCAACCTGGGTGAGGAACATCCAGACTCTGTTACAAAGGTGATGTCTGTTACACAGGTCATACACGTGGAATGTCTGAGCACAGAGACAAGACGCAAGGTAGTTATACTGCATCAGCAAGGTCTCTCCTAGGCAAAGATTTCACAGCAGACAAGTTTAAGGATGTGCTGCTCAAACTCTTTTGAAGAAGCACAAAAAACGGGCAACATTGAGGACCATAGACACAGTGGTCAGCTAAGGAGACTGCTTTCCTACCTTCTAAATTGGAAGATGTCCAGCAGTGTCATCAGCTCAGAAGTAGCAGACACCAGTGGAACCCATCCATCTGCTGTGTGGAGAAGTCTGGCCAGAAGTGGTCTTCATGGAAAAAGATATGGCCAAAAAGCCAGACCTTGAACATGTACGAGAGCTGGGGTGTACAGCGATGGCAGTGGGTCTCTGGATGGATGGGTCGCAATGCGAGATATTTGCCTGAAACAGAAGGCAGTATATTCTATGAAGGGCTGAGGAGTGGTAAAATAATGATGTCTGCAGGCTACAGCAACCAGTTGTGGAGGTTCCTTGCAACTTTTGGGGTGTCATTTCAGCAAATGGAGTTTAGGATTTTGTCAGGTTTAATCCTATGAGGAGATCTATGTAATATATAATATAACCCTATATAGAGATATGCGTAATGTGTAATATACTATAACACTACAAGGAGATATACATAATATATAATATAATCCTATAAAGTGATATGAATGTATAATATAACCCTACAGTATGTATAATATAAACCTACATAGAGATATATGTAATGTATAATATAACACTACGAGGAGATATATGTAATTTATAATATACTGTAACACTACGAGGAGATATACATCATCATGTATAACATACTGTAACACTACGTGGAGATATACCTAATGTATAATATAACACTTCGAGGAGATATACATCATGTATAATATAACACTACGTGGAGATATACCTAATGTATAATATAACACTACAGGGAGATATATGTAATGTATAATATATTGTAACACTACGTGGAGATATACGTAAAGTATAATATAACACTACAGGAAGATACAAATAATAAGGTTTAGATCAATATACCATGCACTTAAAAGCAGCTATGGGCGCTTTACCAATTAAATTGAAGAACCACTTCAAAATTGACATACAATACCAAACAAGATGATTGGACAACTCCCAAGGCGCTGGGTGTAGTGGAATTCACTTTCTTTCCGGGATATTGGCCCCAAAAAAGAAAAAGAGAATAATAGTGCAACACTGTTGGAATCGGTACATCTGTCAGAATGAACTTAGGTCTACAGTCATTAGGTCGACCCCACTAGGTCGACTGGCAGGAAGGTCGACCTGATTTAAGGTCGACATGGGCCAAGGTCGACATGACTTAAGGTCGAATTTGCATAAAGGTCGACATGAGGAAGGTCGACTGGTCATAAGGTCGACATGGGTTTTTCACAGTTTTTTTGATCCGAATGTCGACATGGACACAGTTGGCAATGAGAAGCGGACCCTCGCATCGCTCGCAATGCTTCGGGCACGGTGGCTCGCTTCGCTCGCCACAGCTTTAATAACCTCCTCCACGCCCTAGTGGATGGTAGGGCATGAAATACCGCCTGTCGGCACATGTCGGCTCAAATAACAGTGAAAAACCCCATGTCGACCTTATGACCAGTCGACCTTCCTCATGTCGACCTTTATGCAAATTCGACCTTAAGTCATGTCGATCTTGGCCCATGTCGACCTTAATTCAGGTCGACCTTCCTGCCAGTCGACCTAGTGGGGTCGACCTAATGACTGTAGACCTAAGTTCATTCTAATAGATGACCGCTTCCCATTTTTTCATACCCCTACTATCCAACTACGCATGGAGTTGATTTTATATAGTGTGGCGAGCGCAGCGAGCCACCGTGCCTGAAGCGTGGCGAGCGCAGCGAGCCCCGCGAGGGGACACGGTCTCATAAGAAAAACGGGAGCCCAGATATTACATAAGTACCGGTAAAAGATATAACTCGTACCAAAATGTTATGTCTACCATATGAAAGCAGACATATGCGCTTAATTGTGGGACATTATCTGTCACCAATGGGTTCCACTTTTCTTCTTCTTAAATATGGATACTCAAAAGCATAGGAAACATATCGTAGTGCAGTAACCTTTTTAATAAAAATACATATAAAACAGTGGTTAGCAGGTTTCAAATCAAAGGACTTTCACCATGTGTGTTTGCCTACAGAAATACAGACAAAAAGAGCAGATGTACATGTAAAACAGGGTCCCTGAATGCTGGTACATAGCAAGGTCCTCAGAAATGTCCTCTGCCTTCTCTCAAGCCAACCGGTTTCAATACATATATTATCTTTCTCAAGGCATGAGTAATTAGACACTCAGACCAGGTATTAATACCTCAGTTCTGTGTGCCTAGGGGTCTGTGTGTCTAATTACTCCCCCTCTGCCGTCCGTCCGGCATCCACCCGATGGCGATTGCGGGATGGTGACTTTGCGATCAGGCAGGTACAGGGAGTAGCAGGCAGTCCGCGGCGGGCAGCGGGGGCGACGCATTTCGTGCTTGATGCACTTTTTCAAGATGGTTTGGCTGCTGTTTTTTTTCCTCTATCTTTTTTTTACATCTATCTATCTATCTATCCCTCCAGTGGTGCTTCACTTTTGTGATGCCAACAAAATGTAGTCCTTTTGGGTATTTATCGTGGATTAGTGTGAAATGGGCTGTGAGGGGTTAAACCTCTTTTGATATTGTAGATGTGTTTTCGGATAGTCTAGTCCAGGCATGTCCAAACTTTGGCCCTCCAGCTGTTGTGAAACTACACACCCCAGCATGCCTTGCCATAATTTTTGCATTCCCTAATAGCAAAACTGTGGCAAAGCATGATGGGACGTGTAGTTTCGCAACAGCTGGAGGGCCATAGTTTGGACTTGCCTGGTCTAGTCTTTAATTGTTTCTTGGTTTGGCCTATATATTGTAGGGCAGCAAAGTAGGTAGATGACACCTTCTGTCTCACACGAGATAAAATCTTTGACTTGGTATACCTTTTTTGTTGTATTTGGAGAAAATGTTTTGATTGGTTTAGTTGATGTTCTGCCTTCATTTTTGCAGGCTCTACATTTTAGACAGGAAGGGAAGCCATTCATTCCCCCCTGTCCATCATCTTGGTTTTGTTTGGTGAAACTTGATACTAGTTCCTGTCTTAGATTCTTTGCTTTTTTGTAAATGATGCATGGCTTGTCTGTTAGCAGTGGTTTCAGGTCTTCGTCCAGTTTTAAAATGTCCCAATTTTTTCTCAGAATGTTTTCAAACACCAGATGGCTGCTGTTATATTGGGTAACAAAGGTTATTTCTTGTTTGTAGTCTGATGGTTTGGGGGTTTTGTATTTTATAATTTCTTGACATTCTAAGGTGGTCACAGAGTTGAGTTGGTCTTGTAGTGTACTTTCCTTGTATCCTTGTTGAAGGAAGTTTTGTGTCGTCATTCTACTTTGTGTGAGAAAGGTGTTTTGATTTGTACAGTTTCTCCGAATTCTTCTATATTGTCCCAGTGGAATGTTTCTTTTCCAGTTCCTATGATGGTTGCTGTGGGTAGGCAGAATGTTGTTGCTGTCAACTGGTTCTGTGTAAGTCTTTGTTGTGATATTGGATCCTTCGACCATGGTTTCTAGATCTAGGAAGGTGACGCGTTCTCTGCTGGTGGTGGTAGTGAAAAAGTGTGTTGTTGTTGAGATGTTCTTGAAACTCCTTTTAGTTCTTCTTCTGTACCTCTCCAGATGTAGAACACATCATCAATATATCTTTTCCATAGAACTATATTGTTGATGTGTTTTTTGTTTGACCAGATGTGATATTCTTCCCACTTGGCGACGAATACGTTTGCGTAGGATGGGGCAAATGATGTACCCATTGCGGTCCCACATGTTGGAATGTAGAACCCGCCATCGTTCCAAGAGTAATTATGCTGGAGAAAGTATTCAATGCCTTCCATTATGAAGTTGATCTGATTGTTGGGTAATGATGATGATTTGGTGAGATAGTATTGGTTATGGTCACAGTCATCTTTATGTCTTATTGATGTATACAGTGATGAACATCACTTGTGCCCAGGATGTAGTTCTCTTTCCATACAAGTTTGTCTAAGATTTGGAGAATGTGTATTGTGTGATAGCTCTGTTGTATATTTACTAGTGGTTGCAGAAACTAGTCGATGTAGATGGATAGGTTTGAAGAGATGGAATAATACTTGAAGCAATTGGTCGTCCTGGTGGATTAGTTATTTTTTTATGAATTTATGGTAGACAGTAAAAAGTGGGTATTTTTGGATGGTTGATTCTGATAAAATCATGATTGTTTGATCTTTCTTCAATGTTTTAAGGGCATGACATTCTCCTATCGATAAGTTGATCTTTCTCTTAATTTTCTCTGGGAGATCCGTTATGTCTTTTTCAATCGCTTTTTGAAAAGTTTCTTTACAGGAGTTTTTGAAAAATGAGGGGTTGAATGTGGATGGTGGTCTGAAGTCTGTATGGTTAGATTGTTGTGTTTTTGTTGTAGTTGTTGGTTTCTTAGCAAAGAATTTCTTTATATTTAATTTTCTGATGAATTTGTGGGTGTCTACGAATAGGTTGAATTTGTTAATTTGAGAATCTGGGGCAAATTTCAGGCCTATTTTGAGGAGAGAGAGTTCATCTGTGGATAGTTGTCTTTTGCTAAGGTTAAATATTGTAGTTTATTTTGCAACATCTGGGTTTACTTTCTTTTTTTTGTGCCTCCTCTGCACCCTCTCTTTATTTTTCTTTGTTGGCACATAGTCTCTTGATTCTTTGGGTGGCCTCTGGTGGATTCCTTGAGCTATGGTTCAGCTATAAAAAATCTTCATTGAGGGATTCTTCATCGCTGCCATCATCTGATTCTTCATGGTATATTCTTTTGGAGGGAATAATTCTCTTTACTGTTTGGCTCTCTGCTGGATTCGTTGAGAGTTTTTTTGGTAATGTGTTGCATTCTCTTTTTTCTTTCGTGATTGCATCATTTTTTCCTTGTTCAAAGGATGATCTTGCAAGATGTTGGGTGTTTTGGGGAAAAATGGAAATTTTTATGGTGGATATTTCCTCTGTACGGATAGTGGGGGGTTCTTGATGAGAGTGTTTTTTCTTTGGTTGTGTGTCCTTTGTAGTGTCGGTTGTTGATATTGCCTTTGATGGAGTTGTTGGTTGTTGTATGTCGTATTCTTGTTTTCATTCTGACATGGATGATTCTTACTTTGTATATGGGTTTGTCTTTTTTCGTCATTTGGGTAGAGGGATAGTTCCTTGAGATCTCTGTGGAACTTTCTTTGTTTGGTTTGTACGACATCTTCCTCAATCCTTGTGCCTTTCTCATTGGTCATATGGATGAGTTTATTGAAATCTTCCACGGTTGTAAGTTTATCAAAGCGTTTCTCATATATGCTGATGTTTTCATTAATTTGTGTGATACTAGCTTTTCTATCTTCTATGATGAGTTTTATGAGATTTCTTGAACATTGGTCAAGTATTGGTCAAACAACAAACAAATCAACAATATGGTTCTATGAAAAAGATATATTGATGACGTGTTCTTCGTCTGGAGAGCTACAGAGGAAGAACTAAAGCAGTTTGAAGAACATCTCAACAACAACACACTTAACCTCCGTTTCACTACCACCACTAGCAGAGAAAGCGTCACCTTCCTGGATCTAGAAATCATGGTCGAAGGATCCAATATCACAACAAAACCAGTTGACGGCAACAACATTCTGCCTACCCACAGCAACCATCATAGTAACTGGATAAGAAACATTCCACCATACACTTCTACTAAAATTTCTTTGTTTTTCCAAACCTTTCTTTCTGATTTTTCAGAAAGCACCTGTGATATATTTTTTTATTATTTACGTTATTATTTTTTTATGTATTATTTATTATTTTTTATTTTATTGTATTTATTTATATTTATTATTTTTATTATTTATTTATTTATAGTTATTTTTATATATACATTTCTTTATTATTTTTCACTATTTTCTATACAAAAAAAGTATTTTTAGCTCCGTTTTTAGGAACCTTGCTTCAATTTGAACTGCCAATTAGCCATGTGGTTCCCACCAAAACATTGGTCATCACTTCTGTTTCTTAACAATAAAGTTTTTTTTAAATACATTTTTGGTACTTGTTTCCTAGCACGGCCCCACCAATTTTGATTGTGAGCATCGCGTCGGAAAAAATTGCGTCGATCGCATCGCATGCCAACCAAATCGCATGCTATGTGATCAACGCAATTTTCCATTGATTTTAATGTGAAATGCCCCAAAACACCCCATTTGTATAGAAACCCCCCCCTGATGTTCTAAATGGCCCCCAATTTTAACGTCACCCCGCTATAGACGCCAACCTGAAGCGTGGCGAGCGCAGCGGTACGCGTCCTCCGACCTTTTCATACCCCTACTATCCACATCGGCGAGCGCAGCGAGCCCCGCGAGGGGACGCGGATACCTTCACAGGTATCGCGGCCCATTGCGGGCTTCACAGGTATCCGCGTCCCCTCACAGGGCTCGCTATGCTCGCCACCCTTCGGGCTCGCTGCGCTCGCCACACTTTTTATTCTCAACTCCACGCCAACGTGGATAGTAGGGGTATGAAAAGGTCGGAGAACGCGTACCGCCGCCCCTCGCGGGCTCGCTGCGCTCGCCACGTTTCGGGTTGGCGTCAATAGCGGGGTGGCATTTAAAATGGGGGGGCCATTAACCATGCTTTTTTAACATATTCAATTTAAATTGGCCATATTGGCCCATTTAACATTGTCACCTATGTGAAATCGGGTTGATCGCATCGCGGGCCATTATAATGACCCGTGACGGACGCGATCAACCTGATTTTCACTTTAACATTGTTCCCTATGGGGAAATCGCGTTGATCACGTCGGTCGCATCGCGGCCCCTTATTAGGGGCCGCGATGGACGCGATCAATGCGATTTTCAGTTTTACCGGCAATTGAGCCAGTTAAACACAGAAAATCGGGTCCATCGCATGCCTTAAGTACCTTAACTTAAGGCATGCGATGTACCACGACGGGGGCCGTGCTAGGAAAAAAGTACCAAATTTTTTTCCCAAGTTAAGGAGAAAAAACAGCAGCCAAACCATCTTGTAAAAGTGTATCAGGCATGAAATGCGTCGCCTCTGCTGCCCACCGTGGACTGCCTGCTACTCCCTGTACCTGCCCGATCGCGAAGTCACATCCCGCAATCTGAGTGAAGTCATCATTAGGCGGATGCCGATGATAGGAGGAAAAGCGTCTCCATTCAAAGCTTGCCGCAAGCACCAACCGCTGTACCCCAGCGTCTCGCATTTACAGAGGTAGGGACAGCAGGAGTATAAACATCATTCTTTTTATTTATTTTTTATTTATTTTTTTTATTATTTTTTAACCATTTTTTCTTTTCAGGTGCTTTCTTATCTTTTCCATTGCTTTTTTCGGTACTTATGTAATATCTGGGCTCCCGTTTTTCTCGCCACACTATATAAAATCAACTCCATGCGTATTTGGATAGTAGGGGTATGAAAAAATGGGGTACATTTAACATGGGAGCCCAGATAATACATAAGTACCCTTTTTTCTTTACCCTTTACTGCACATTAATCCTTTATTTGTAGCGCTTACCTTCCTACTTCTATAAGCTGATTTACTCTAGTGAGCTGCTTCCCTTTTATAGCGCAGTGTCCACCAAAATCTGTGGCCTTAATATTTTTGTCAGTCACTAAGCAACCTATTTTATTTATTCTGTTTTAAGTGGTTTAAAATAACAGGTCTCTTGAAAAAAAAAAAAAAATTATGGAGCCAGATCGAGTTTATTCGTGTCTTGGGGTAGAATGCTTGAAGCCTCCACTTGGATTAGGGCACTTGCATTGTCTGTGGAAGTTGTGCACTCAGGATGTGTTGAAAAGTGAGCAAAGTTAAAATTCCCACTTAGAACTGCAGACTATAGTATTAACTCAGAGTTAGGAGTCGAAAGTTTAATACAAAAACAATATGGCAAAAGTTCTTTACCCAAACCATTGGACTGTTTACGATTAACATATATATCGTCTGGGACTGGGCATACTGACAGGACCGGATTAAGACACTTGAATTTGATCTGAGTACATAATTATAAAAAGCAGATGGACCCACTTTGGGTTTACAGATACTTGAATTGGCTGGAGCCAAAGGAGGCTGGACAAGTCAAATGGAAGGAACAAGATTGAGTCTGGACGAGCTTGAACCGGCTGGAACCCAGGAATCTTGGGACCTATGGGTGGGACCAGAACAAGTCCAGAGACATTTGGATTGGCTAGAACCATAGGCGTGCGCGTGTGGACTGGACAACTGGAAGGAACCTGATTGAGTGCAGACAAGCTTGAACCGGAGGAATCTATTGACCTATGGATGGTGCTGGATTGGTTTTACAGATACTTGAATTGGCTGGAACTAATGGAGGCTGGATTGGACAAATTGATGGAACCAGATTGAGTCTGGACAATCTTGAACCAGTTGGAACCATCAATGGATGGGACAGGATTGAGTCCAGAGATATTTGAATAGGCTGGAACCGAACGAGTCTGGACCAGACAAATGGATGGAACTGGAATGAGTGCAGAGAAGATTAAACTGGCTGGGACTAGAGGAATCTTTGGATCTATGGATGGGACCATATTAGGTCCAGAGATATTTGATTTGGCTGAAACCAAATTAGATTGCACCAGACAAATGGCTGGAACTGGATTGAGTCTGGATGGGCTTAAACCGACTGGAACCAGAAGAATCTTTGGAACTATGGATGGGATCGGATTAGGTCCAGAGATTTGATTTGGCAGGAATCAAAGGAGACAGATTACAGCTGGAACTGGCATGAGTAAGACCTGGATGTTCAAATGGGACATCCTGGACCATGCTGGATGCCAACATGATGGTACTCTCTGAAGATGGCAAGCAGGAGGTTGCATCTGTCGCTCTAAGAATGCCATCTAGGATCTTGGTTGTGTATACTTTAACTTCCTTAGGACTGGAACTCTAGAGGCCCCTTCTAAGACTTAGGGTTGACATTTCCAGCGCCCTTCCTCGAGTAAACAGATCAGAAACCCCTCTTTGAGTAGAAGGCTCAGATACAGCTTCCTGGAGCCTGAACATTGGATACCACTTTGGGGGATGGCAAATCAGACACCTCCTGAGAGGCTGCAGAATCTATTACCCTTCCTTGCACTGAAAGTTCAGATGCCCCATCTGGGGCTGATTCCTTAAAATGTCAGCTGTATCTCAAGAGGCTGCAGAAACAACCTCACTTGGAGCTGTTAGGTCAGATGTCCATCCTTGGACTCCTTCCTGGGGCTGCGGAAACAGGGCTGCAGTAACTGTATAACATCTGATGAGGAATACGCAGTTAGTCAGGAGTCTGAAGACAGAGAGTCAGAGAACATCTGGAGAAGGAGTTCTCCTGTAGACACTGTACCAGCTGATTCTGAGTCACCTCCAATATTGCATAGGAGGTCTGGTGGCAGACAAATACTTTTGGCTGAATCCATGAAACCAGTGCCAACTGTCATGCTGGTTTTGTGAACCCAGAGTCTATGTAAAGTCTGTATGAGTAACTAGAGGATTATGGGGGTTATTCTGGCTGATTTGCAAGGCTGCAAATCTGCAGCCTTGCGAGTCCACCAAACCCCGCCTTGAGAATGGTGGCCTCAGAGCAACCTTAGATGTGCGCGCACATTCTGAAGGAAGTGGGTGGGCAGCTGACATCCGTTGATGGCAGCTGCCCGCCCCTGGTGCCCACGTCACCGGGCGATTTCCATGGGAACGCCCATGAAACGCTGGACATTCCCATGGGCGAGTCCCCCGGCCCACGCCCCCCTTCCCCGCCCACAATGTTGAGTGCATGCACCCGGCGAACAATCTGTTCACCGCGGATTCACACACCCAGCACATGCACTTGTGCATTTCGAAAACATTGCGCTCGTATGTGATTTCGCATACGAGCATATGGACTCATGGATTCATGTGTGGGACTGGCTGGTCTGAGGGATACAGTAGATATGGAGAGGTAAAGTGCAATAGTTACAATCCCTGACCCATGTCTCATCAGAGAGAGATGTGTCCTGATCACTGGAACTTTGGGGTTGATAACAGGATTGTAAATGTAGCAGGATAGAATGTAGCAGCAGAGTAAGTGGCTGTATACTGGATACTGTACCTGATAATATATCACTCTCCTTACATGGTGAGTATCCCAGAATGCTTAAATGGAAGAATCTCACAGAGTGATGGGCAAAAATGAGCAGGATCGATGTTGAGCAGCGTTCGGTTGGAACCAATGGTGAGGCAAAATCGGACTGGAACCGATGGTGAGGCAATATCGGACTAGAACAGGTGGTGTGGCAAAGTCGGACTGGAACCGGACTGGGCAGCTTTAGGGGCACATTTATCATTATATAGCGATGCCGGCGTGATGACATCGCCGGGCATCGCATTGCGGTATCATACCGCCTGGATGTATCAATTTGAGGGCGCAGGGACAGGACTCTGGGGGGTCAGCGCATGCGCGGTAATGCTCCGACCCCCACCGACCCCTCTGAACGCACTGACCGCACTGCAGCCATAGACTACTATGGGCTATCGCCATATCAGAATGGCGATATCCCAGGGGTGCGAAGCCGGGCTGCCCGATGTTGATACATCGGGCAGCTTCGCATCCTCAATAGAAACCTATGGGGGATGCGATCGTCGGAGGTGAAGGGGCGATCGCAGCAGAGATTGGAGATTCCTGCTGCGGTTCCCCTTTAATACATTTGGGGGATACTAAATATTTGCGGTTAACCCTGAAAACAGATGTTTTCGGGAATTTAGCCGCAAATATTGCTTGATAAATGCTGCCCTTATTCTGACACTGCAATGTAGCTCTAAGCTAGGACACACTCTTCCCACACCTAGCTCTCTGCACATGTCACATCTGCCTCCTGCAGCGCAGCATGGTGTTACCCAGGTGCTCAGTTACTGTCTGCTTCTGCATGTAGCCAACACATACTGGACAGCTTTATTCTCACACTGCAATGCAGCTCTGACCTAGGACATGCCCCTCCCACACCTAGCTCTCTGCACATGTTACATCTGCCCCCTGCAGTGCAGCATGGTGTTACCTAGGTGCTCAGTTACTGGCTGCTTCTGCATGTAGCCCACACATGCTGGGCCCCTTCACTTGTGAGATTTGACCCAATTCAGGTGGATTGAGTCAATTTATCTGACCAAATCTGATGTGCCTGATGTAGGACACAATCCACAATCCCATGCCATTGGGTATAACCAAGAGATTGTAAGAGATTGAGCCTCCTGGACATAGGATAAATCTCGAGTCAATCAGGTCCAATTTGTTGAACAATAAGTTGGACAAGTGTAAGGGGGCTATTCTCAAACTGCAATGTAGCTGTGAGCTAGGACACACCCTCCCACACCTAACTCTCTGCACATGTTACATCTGCCCCTTGCAGTGCAGCATGGTGTTACCCAGGTGTGGTTGTTCACCATCGATGGTTTGTCTCCGATGACTCGATACGGTACTCCCACCCCTCACGAGCGTACAGCACCAGTAGTTGTTACTTTTACAATCTCCCTAAATTGCTTTTTCAATAATAAGCAAGTCCTATAGTGTATGACGTGTATATCTGCCACATTCCGGGAGATTCCACGTCACAGCAAAGGTGGATACACAATAAGCCCCTCATCCTGGCAGTAATAAGCATGGGTGATGCTGGCAGTGTGCTTGTGATGTCATCAGGTGCCTGTCCCCCTCCTCCTGTGTGGGAGGGACCACATGTCAGTTTGAAGCTGCAAGTTTCACAAGGGGGCTTTAAGTGAGGAGCACATGGAGCAGGCAGTGTTCTCCTGATCTCTCTGCGAGCGGAGACAGCTGTGTGCGAGGAGAGGACACGTTCTGCCAGCAGAAGTACTACAATACTCAGGTAAGACCATGGGGATCCTGCACCTGGGGGTGGCACACCTGCAGAGAAAAAGGGGGGGCACTGTACTCTGCAACTTGGTGCCTTATTGGGATATGCAGGTGGGTCACTGATCTGCAGAGCTGACAATCTAAGGGGAAATAGAAAGATGAAGCTATAATAGGATAGGATAAAGGATACAACATAAGGCCGCCAGTGAGATGGAGACAGCATTGCATTAGCATTAATATCCCAGAACATTAACCATCGCGTTACCAAACTTCAGGTTGTTATGCCAGGGTGAGCTGGAGGATCCGCAGCCTCTTATGTAACCTTAGCATCCATTAACCAATTCATGGCCAAAGCAGAGGATCCTGGGGTCATAGGTTGCTGAATTAGTAAATGATTGCCCTGTACCCCCAGCTCATGCCCCTGTTCCCAGCTCTGCGTGCCCAGGGACTGTTGGGTTAATCCTCAGAGTATTTCTGGCTGTACAATGCGCGATGCTATTTTGGCAGAGATTTTTGTCACCTAGCGCTGAGTGTGCAGACAGATTTGTGAAGGAATTAGGTCTGCTCCCCTGGGGGAGACCTCTGCGCTGGCTCCTGCCTGCCTAATTGCCTCTAACCCCCTTCTCCACGTTCACCGATCACCCCCCACCATGCGGTGTCACCTGGGGGCACATCCAGCCAAATCCCCCCCCCCCCCTGCAACTGTACAGCAAGTTCCCTGCAATGAGACCTTTTCCCCCAAATAAGTATGTAGGTTATGTTACTGGCACAGATTTATATGGGGTGTCTGTGGTTGGGTTCTGCGCAGTTCTTAAGCTTATACAAATCCCTTTAGTGCCATGGGCTCCGGGCATCATATTCCTCTGCATGTTATGAAATTGTTCTGTCCGCTCTGCAATTGCTCTGCTAGCAGGATTGCTCTGCGGGATGTCTATGAGATTTTCCTCCGTGTCATGAGATTATTGTGCTTTGGCAGTGTGCGATGAATTTCCCCCATTGTGATGTGAACCCTGAAATTGCGCAGCATTTGTTACACAAACCCGCTCTGCGCCTTGTAAAGCTCGGAGCAATTCCTATGTATTCTATATATAACTTCTGCAGACTTCTCCTGTCCTTGTATTGGGAAAATAATCTCCTCTGCGCTGTGTAGTGTTGGTGTAGGAGATGAGCTACATCCTATGTGCAGTGTTATTCATGGTGTTCCCCTGCGTGTAACATCTGGGCATCCATAGACAGACGCTGCACTCACCTGCGCCGCACCTTCCTACGCTATACTCACCTGCTTCACTCTCCTGAGCTGCACTCTCTTTTACCACTTTTCTGCACCGCGCCTCTCGTGCCGTACTCTCCTGTGCCGTACTCTCCTGCACCACACTCTCCTGTGCTGTACTCTCCTGCACCACACTCTCCTGTGCTGTACTCTTCTCCGCCACACTCTCCTGTGCCCTACTCACCTGCGCCACACTCTCCTGTGCTGTACTCTCCTCCGCCACACTCTCCTGTGCCGTACTCTCCTGCACCACACTCTCCTGTGCTGTACTCTCCTGCACCACACTCTCCTGTGCTGTACTCTCCTCCGCCACACTCTCCTGTGCCCTACTCACCTGCGCCACACTCTCCTGTGCTGTACTCTCCTCCGCCACACTCTCCTGTGCCGCACTCACCTGCGCCACACTCTCCTGTGCCGTACTCACCTCCGCCACACTCTCCTGTGCCGTACTCACCTGCGCCACACTCTCCTGTGCCGTACTCTCCTCCGCCACACTCTCCTGTGCTGTACTCTCCTCCGCCACACTCTCCTCCGCCACACTCTCCTGTGCCGTACTCTCCTGCGCCACACTCTCCTGTGCCGTACTCACCTGCGCCACACTCTCCTGTGCCGTACTCACCTGCGCCACACTCTCCTGTGCCGTACTCACCTGCGCCACACTCTCCTGTGCCGTACTCACCTGCGCCACACTCTCCTGTGCCGTACTCACCTGCGCCGTACTCACCTGCGCCACACTCTCCTGTGCCGTACTCACCTGCGCCACACTCTCCTGTGCCGTACTCACCTGCGCCACACTCTCCTGTGCCGTACTCACCTGCGCCACACTCTCCTGTGCCGTACTCACCTGCGCCACACTTTCCTGTGCCATACTCACCTGCACCACACTCTCCTGTGCCACACTTCCCTGTGCTGTGCCACTTTCCTGCACCACACCTCTCGTGCAGTAGTCACCTGCACCACACCTTTCGTGCCGTAGTCACCTGCGCCACACTCCCCTGTGCCGTAGTCACCTGCGCTACACTCCCCTGTGCCGTAGTTACCTGCACCACACTCCCCTGTGCCGTAGTCACCTGTGCCACTTTCCTGCACCGCACCTTTTGTCCCGTACTCACCTGCGCCACACTCCCGTGCTGTACTCGCCTGCGCCACACTCCCCTGTGCCTCTTTCCTGCACCGCACCCTCCATGTTCTGTTCTCACCTGCACCACACTCACCTTCGCCACACTCTCCTGCACCGTACTTACCTGCGCCATTCTCATGCGCTGGACTCACCTGCGCCGCACTCCCCTGCGCCACATTTACCTCTTCAGCACTTAAATACTAGTTTAGCGCTCTGTCTCTCCAGTACAGTGAGATTAATGTATTGATGTAACATCACCGTCTGTCCACCTGAAAGATCTGGGATTGATCATTTACTACTCCATCAGACTCAGGTACTGGCAGCAGTGTGTTGCAGCAGACATACTGACTGGTCTCTAGTTATGAGCAGCTCAGCCTGGGTCTGTATTAATCAGACGATTGGATTGGAACGATACATCGGCCACAACGCTCAGTTCTCCCACAGGTCATTCTCTGGGCCGTCCGGATGGGCATGCTGCATATCCAGTGGGATGACTCTGGGAATGTCGGAACGCATTTTAGGAATGGTGAGCAGTTGTATATCGCGCCATCGTCCTCCGCATCATGCACGAACCACGCGATGTGTAAGAGACTATCCAGCACCACATTGCACTGGGGTAATGCACTTCCTACTATACACAATATCCCACGGATCAGGATTCTGGGGTGGAACACATCACAACGCTGATTCTCTATCTGTGGTTATCTGTCCCCCTGACAGGATCAGAGTTTATATTACAGAATATTATACTCTGGGAATGTGCGTTCCGCTGTCCTTCACCTGAGTGTGCACTGTGTGTTCTGCAGAAATGCTCTGCACAGGGAACATTGTGCATCTAATGTTGCATGCTCTGCTATAGGAGTGTACTGTACATAAAGCAGATTACTAAGCGGGGACAGGAACCACTGTCAGGTTAATGCCGAAGTGACTCACGCCTTTATGTAACACGCTGCAATCATCACTCCTGCAGTCTGCATCCCTATAGCCTGGTGTTTTACAGGGGAAAATCTCCTTCTGCGCGTGTCGGCAAGCAGCTTATTACATGCCGACACATGATTTATGAAGCATTCACCAGAATAATGAAACCGTGTAATTATCACTGGGACAATAATACAAAACAATAACTACATCACATCTCTTGTATTAGTAGCTGGGGCCCTGATTGTATCACAGGAGTAATAAGATATGATATGGAGGGGGGTTGTATTCTGATTCACTTGGAAAGACACAATCACTCTCTAATGGACAAAACCACGTGCACTGCAGGTGGGGCTGATGTAACATGTGCAGAGAGAGTTAGATTTGGGTGGGGGGTGTACTTCAAATAGATATCTATATTGCAGTGTAAAAATAAAGCAGCCAGTATTTACATTCATTTTGGTCTGACGGTTAATAATAATGAAGAAACGTTTCCTTTTGGAGATGGAGATTGCAGTCCGTTCCCCTCCCAGGGCTGCAGTGTCTATTGGAAGCGCTCTCAGATTGGGGAACATCCCCACAAATTAGTGTTATCCCCTAGGGGCCTATTTATCACCCGATCATTGTCCTTTCTTGTCTCCGCTGTCCCTGCCATGCGCTCGGAGGTCTGTTCTCTTCTCTCTGGACTTCTGACCAGTCCCAGCAGGAGCCGTTTCCCTGTAGAGTTTATGAAGTCCATAGGCTACAGTAGCCAAATGCCACCTTCTGTGCCTGGTACCTCTGACAGCTTAGGGTTCCGAGGCTGCGCTGTGACCACACACTATGTGGCTTATCTCCTCGGACCCTCCAGAGCAGCAGGATCGCACAGGAACCCCTTTCCCCGCCACCGGAAGACGGAAGAGGGTCCAACCAGGAAATCTTACATGATTCCCGGCTCCGATCCAATGCTCACTGGGGACCGCACCTCGGATCGGATGTCACAGACATACTATTTGGGCGGATTTCACCTGATTACTCGGCCCAATCCACATAGTGTATGGGCGACTTTAGTGTGTCCATGCCAGCTTTGATGTGCCCTGTGCCGGCCTGCACCCGAGTGCCTACCGCCATGGTGCTGGGAATTATGGTGGACATGTGTCGGTAACACACTGCTATGGCAACCTTGTCAGACCTGCCAAATGCATAGGACACATCTGTAACTAGAAATGATACACCAAGCTTCGTGTGGTCTGTGTGTGACTGAGGAAGCCCCCCACCCTTGCCGGCAGAACCCAGAGACCCCTTAGACTCTCACAGAGAGTACGGCATCTTATGCAGCACCCGCGGGAGGGCTGCGAGTACAGAAAGGATCCCCGTGGCTGCTGCTGAGTTGGGGAACAAACTCATCCCATCGCCCTTCCCTTCCCCTGTCTTCTGTGTTACATTGGGGGTGCTGGGAGTGTCTGTGTTGTAGGGGGAGGTGTGTGACGTCAGCACCAGGTCGGATATACAGGTTGAGTATCCCGTATCCGGATATCCGTTATCCGAATTATTCCCAAAAAACGTTTTTTTTTTTTTTTTGAAGAGTTCGAATTTTTTCTTTTATTCCCCCCCCCCCCTGACCCTTTTTTTATACTTACCTAGTCCCCCGGCATCCATGGCAGGCCTTCCGCTTCATCTCCGGCGTCACCGGCGCACCTGGGGACTCGCGCAATGCACTCATGGGACCGCTGGAGACGCCAGAGATGAAGCTGAAGGCCTGCCAAGGATGCCGGAGGACTCCATGGTCGCGGAGGGAAATGTAAAAAAATATATATTCCAAAAACAGTAAAAATCCCTTATTCAGAATGCTCCTGGTCCCGAGCATTTCAGATAAGGGATACTCAACCTGTACCTGTATTAGGGGAGGGTTTGTGCCATCAGTACCAGGCCGGATATGATAGTATTAGGGGAGGGTGTGTGACGTCAGCACCAGGCCGGATATGCCTGTATTAGGGGAGGGTGTGTGACGTCAGCACCAGTCCGGATATGCCTGTATTAGGGGAGGGTGTGTGACGTCAGCACCAGGCCGGATATACCAGTATTAGGGGAGGGTGTGTGATGTCACCACCAGGCCGGATATACCTGTATTAGGGGAGGGTGTGGGATATGCCTGTATTAGGGGAGGGTGTGTGACGTCAGCACCAGGCCGGATATACCAGTATTAGGGGAGGGTGTGTGACGTCAGCACCAGGCCGGATATACCTGTATTAGGGGAGGGTGTGTGATGTCACCACCAGGCCGGATATACCTGTATTAGGGGAGGGTGTGGGATATGCCTGTATTAGGGGAGGGTGTGTGACGTCAGCACCAGGCCGGATATACCTGTATTAGGGGAGGGTGTGGGATATGCCTGTATTAGGGGAGGGTGTGTGACGTCAGCACCAGGCCGGATATACCAGTATTAGGGGAGGAGCTGTGTGTTAGCTGAGCTCCTGACTTCCAGAGTAGGCCGAAAAGCCTGGGACTTGATTAGGGGATTTATCCCCAGTGCTATGGAGCCTCCTGGGGCTGCTGCCCAGGAGAGCCCCCCGGTCACCGGGCCTAGTCCGGGCCCAGCCCCAATGTCATCAGGGGCAGGTGGCCGGAAGGGGATTTTGAAGATGCCTAAGGGGGAGAGCTCGGGACGGGCCCCTCTGAATGATTCGACTAAAAGTTCCAGCTGCCCGGATAGACAAGGAACTATGAAGGTCTCCCAAGTCAGCCTAATCCTGCCTAGCGGAAGGCCGCTTATCCCCCCACCTAAGCTGCAGGCTACAGTTGGTTTTGCCCCAGTGCCAGGTGAGCCCAGAGCCCATGTTGCTGCAGGGCCCCCAGTGGCTGAAAGTGTTCCAGAGGTTCGGATACCTGTGCTGCTGAATATCCCTGATGCCGGGCCCAGGGTAGTTGCGGAGGTGCCTAGTGTGGACAATGACCCTAAAGGTATTTCTGCTATGAACATGTCTGTGCCAGTGGGGAAGGAGGAGGATGGTGTGCTGCTTGAGCCAAATGACTTTATTGTGCCTGTGAGAGGTGAAGAAAGTGGGGCTGCGGTGTTGGTGCCT
Source organism: Crinia signifera (assembly GCF_055691185.1). Taxonomy (NCBI): domain Eukaryota; kingdom Metazoa; phylum Chordata; class Amphibia; order Anura; family Myobatrachidae; genus Crinia; species Crinia signifera. The sequence continues at coordinate 16,872,719 of NC_139224.1, read as the reverse complement.
GCTACAACGGTGCCTGCTGTCCGGGTACAGGCTGAGGAGTTGCCGGCTGCAAGGCGCGAAATAGTGATCAACCCGGCGCCTGTGGAAGAGGGAGAGCCGCGGGTTAATGAGGATGGTGCTCCGGAGCGGCGGCTGGTCAGCGGGGAGGTGCTGGCGTCCCCGTCCGTGGATGCGGACAGCTCGCGGGTCCCGGCGGGTGACGCCAGCACTGAAGAGCAGAAGAGTGGAGAGATGGCCGCGGCGCCCGGGGAGACGGCCGCGGCGCCCGGTGATGACGCGGCATCGGCGGCCGCGGATGACGCGGCCAGCGGCGTGGGACAGGAGGCGGCAGGGGGGAAGGAGGATGGCGGCAGCAGGAACGCGGCGGGCGACGGCGTGGTAGCGCCTGTCTGCCCGGCCAGCGAAAATGAAGATGGCGGCGGCTGCTGCAGTATGGCGGGTGACGTCAGCGCCCCTGAGCCGGCGCTATATATGGTATGTGGAGATGAGGTGGCCCTGGCGGAGGAGGTGGGTGGCCAGGGCACCTCCATTGCAAGTACTGTACCTGTTGATATAAAGCCTCCTGTGGTCACTATGCTGCAGGGTGATGTGCCTGCACTGGTTGCTGATGTGGTGCTCGCAGTAACAGACAATGGGGTGCTGCTGGACACTGTCACCAGTGCAGGGGGAGGGGGTGGTATGGTTGAGTCCATAAAGGAATGTGTTGTACCCCCATTGGGAACTGTTGTGCAGGGTATAGTGGCTGATGGGGGGGAACTGATGGATGCAGCACATGCCAGCACAGGGGAGGGGGCTGATACTGTTGTTACTGTGGGTGTAAGCCAGCCAGTGGAAGAGACTGTTATGTGTGTGCAGGACTTGCAATCCAGAGTGCTGGCTCTGGAAACTAGGATTGTTAGGCTGCTGAACAAAATTACAATCAAAAAGGAGAGGAACAATGCCTTCAGCACCAAAAGACCGATGCTCAATGCGTTGATCCAAGAATTGCAGGCAGAGCTAAAAATTAGAAATGAGGAGAAGGATGCGCTGAAATTAAAAATTGCTGAGCTGCAGGGGAAAGAGGTGACTGAGAGTGCAGAACTTCCCCCTAACAAGAGTTCGGATGAGGTGGAAGTGGGATCGGAAGGGGATAACCCTCTGTATGACCGCATTAGAATATTGGAGGAGGGGGGTGTGCCAGGTCCAATATTGCAGCCAGAGGAGATGGAGTGCCAGCCCTCGGTTAAAGGGGTAACGGTTGAGACTGTGTTTGGGGACAAAATTAGGGTGGTGAATGAGGGTACTGATGTTGCTGTTAAAGAAAAACAAAAGAGAGGGGAAGGTGAAAGGCGGAAGGCTGGGGGTGCAGGTGGGCCCAGTACGGCCGTTCGGGTGGCGTCTCCTGTGCGTGCTGCGCCCTCAGTGGCTCCTGTGACCCCTGCGGCATCGGTATCCTCCGCAGTGCCGGTGGTGGTGCCGCCTGTGGTCTCTTACGCTGGGATCCTGTCTGCAGGTCCGGTGCGAGTGGAGACAGCCAGGCCCAAGCCTACATGGGGACAGCCAGCAAAGAGGAGGAATGCTGTCCAGCTTAAATGGGTAACAGAAGGGTTAACTCCTACCTCCGCTGATGTTCTGGATAGGCTCTTTCTTCTGGGCTTTAAAAAAGAGGATTTCTTTGCATGTATACACCCGGTAGGCGCCCCTGAATTTGATATCAGTTTCATGACATACTATGGCTTACAGAAGTTTTGGTCCAAGTGGGGAGAGGTGAAGCATAACGACTGGTGGAATAAATTTAAGGCCTATGCCATAACCAGACAAGAAAGAGTTAAAGTGAATGTACTGGTTCGGAATGAGTCTCTGAGCCCATTGGATATTTGTTTCTGGCTGCAGAGGCATGGGGCGAAGCTTTTGTCCCCTTTAGAGAAGGTACCAGGGGCTAGGGATGTGTGGGGTGGGGCATGGGCGGTCTATGCAAATTTAAGGGAAGGTTGCCACATACCGTCAGCTGCATTCATAGGCAAGGATAGGGTGCAGTGCTTTTACCCCGGTCAGCCCAGGGAGTGTCACAGGTGTGGGGACTTTCGCCACTATAGTCGTGACTGTCCAAGCCAAAAGTGTTCAAGATGTAATAGTCTCGGGCATTTGGCCAAAGATTGCGACAAAATAGTTTGTAATTTGTGTGGGGATGATGGCCATGCCTTTTCTAGCTGCCCGATGGCTTTCCACAACACCTCTTTAGACGGGGAGATGGAGGGGGCGGCAGTGGAGGTGGAGGGTGGGCTGGTGGGGGCTCCATCGGTGGTGTCGGCTGGAGTCGTGATCCGGTCGGGCCTTTCCGGGGGGCCCCAGCAGCCCAATCCTGGCCCCCTGTCGGCTCTGACCTCCCAGTTGCAGAGGGTAGTGGAGGGACCCTCTGGTGTGTCTGATAAGGTGGTGGCTCGGAAGAGCGGAGTGGAAGATGCCCCTTTTCAGCTGGTGGGGAAAGGGAAGGGGAAGGATAAGGCGGACAAGCAGATTAGCCTGTCAAACAGCTTTTTCTCCCTGGCAAGCGAAGAGGAGGCAGAGGAGGAAGGGGACGTGGTGAAGGAGGCGGACGGCAGTCTTGTGCTGAGGCCAAAGAGGCAGAGGTTGAGGAAGAAAAGAAAGGTGGATGAGCAGCCTAGCCTTGCCCAGGAGAAAGCAAACAAGGGGGTAGAGCCCTTTGTCCTGAAGTGTAGGTCCTTCCTGAAAAATACCGCTTCTGGGGTTCAGAAAAAAGTATGCACGGTGGAGGACTTGGCGCCTCAATTGAGGACGGATGGGGTGGAAGATGTGCTGGTGGAGCAGAAGGTAACGGGACCGGTGGTTCAGCTGGGACAGGGTGACGGCCAGGTAGGCGTCGCGGGGCCTCCCCTGTCTGGCGCTGTCCCTGATCCGGATCCCGGTGGCTCTAACCTCATCGGTCCTCATGTCGACCCAGGTCCTCCCGTGGTGGTCGACAACACTCCTCAGGGTATACCTCTGGGGGCATCGCTGGCTCAGGTGTCTGGGGGCGGTGTTCCTGACAAGGGGGTTCTTGAGGAAGTCAAGAAGGTTGTCGAGATAATAGAGGTGGTGGAAGATGATATCCTGCCGATTGTGGAGGAGGAGGATGTCGGCCCGGGGGTCAGTGTTAAGAGCTGGGGGTCGGATGACGACCTTCAGGATAAGCGTGTGAAGAGGAAGTGATCTGGTCCCTACGCTCGGTGACTCTGAAGGATGGCCCCCCAGCCCATAAGATTTGCCACACACAATGTGGCATCTATCTTGTCCGTACGTGCTCGGCAGTTAGCTTATGATTTTTTCAATTCCTTAAATGTAGATTTTATTTTTTTGCAGGAGACCAGATTGAGGCGGCTCGCGGATATTCACAAGGCAAAAACCGAGTGGAGACGTGGGCCGTCCTTCTGGTCTCTGGCTGCCGAGCCGTACGGAGGGCTGGGGATTCTTTTTACCACCGAAGTTACCATCCAGCGAGTCATCGAGGTACAAGTAGGCAGGTGTATGGTTTTGGATGTCAATCTGAAGGGGCACGACCTGAGGCTTATTAATATCTATGGGCCCCAGACTAAGTGGGACAGGAAGTGTCTTTTCAGAGAGATAAAACCGTATCTCTTCGTGGCCCGGCAGATAGTCTTTGGCGGTGATTTTAACACCATAATTAGGCCCAAAGACAGGGGAGGGTCAAGGGCTACTCTGGGCTACGACTCCCTCTTTCTAGTGAGTATGATTAGACAGTCGGGTCTGGTTTATGTGCACGTTCGACACTCCCCAGACCTCACGGGGTTCACCTATCATAGAGGTAGTTGTAGGAGTAGAATAGATAGGGTTTTTGTTAAGGAGAGCTCGAAAACCTCAGTTCCCAAGCTGAGGCCGGTAGAGTTCTCCGATCACGTTTGTCTGTGTGTATCCTTGAACGCCTCAGAGTCCCCTCAGAAAGGCCGGGGCCTTTGGCGCTTGAACTCCAAACTCCTTGAGAGGGAAGAGGTTAGACAGTCCTTCAGGGACTTCTTTCAATCTCAGGAGTCACTTTTGGAGGCGGGTTGGAACAGGTCTGAGTGGTGGGAGGTATGTAAAAAAAGGACTCGCAGCTTTTTTCGCGACCTCGTAGCCAGAGAGAACTTGGTCAGGAACCGTGTCTACTGTGCCTTGAGAAAGAAATTAGATTTCCTGATCTCTGAGCAGGGTGATGGTGGGGAAATCTCCCGGGTGAAAGCTCAGATGAAGGAGTACCAGTACAACCGATATGCTTCTTTGATTTTGGAGAGGGATTATGGGAAATACCACTCGCCTGATCCCTACCAGAATTGCAGGAGTTCGGTTGACTGTAAGGAGGTGAGAGGGTTGTATGATGGCCAGGGTGTCCTCCGCGAGGATCGGGAGGACATCCTGGGAGTTGTGCAATCCTTCTACTCCGACCTTCTATCTGAGAAGCCGCCTATCAGAGAGAAGATGGAACGGTTTCTTTTGGAGACGCCAGGTCTCGAGAGTCATGGTAGTGCTCTTGATTCCCTTGGTGAGGAGATAACGGTGGACGAGGTCAAAAAGGCCATAGGCTCCTTGTCTATGAAAAAGGCCCCAGGTCCGGATGGGTTAACTTCCGAATTCTTTAAGTGTTTTTGTGACCTCTTGGCCCCTCGTCTCGTGGAAGTGTTTAATGAGTGCCTGGGTGAGGGCCTGCTCCCTCCTTCCATGAGATTGTCCGCCCTTATCTTGCTCTCCAAAGGGAGGGACCCATCCCGTGTTGAGAACTGGCGCCCCATCGCCCTTCTCGATACGGATAGGAAGATTCTGGCAAAGGTGCTCTTTAACAGACTGATGGAAGTTTCCGAGTCTTTGCTTTCGCCTTCTCAGCACTGCACTGTGAAAGGCAGGAGCACTTTTAGTGCTGTCCTTGGCATCCGGGAGGCCGTGGAGCGGTGCAGGGCTGAGAAGTGGGGAAAGTACCTGCTGGCGTTGGATCAGGCAAAGGCTTTTGACAGGGTAAACCACGAATACCTGTGGGCTCTACTGGCTAGGTATGGCCTCCCAGTGAGGGTGGTAAATTGGCTGCGGGTAATCTACAGGCAAGCCGAGAGCTTCCCTCTTGTGAATGGTTGGGTAGGTCCGACCTTTTCAGTGAATTCGGGTGTTCGGCAGGGCTGCCCTCTAAGCCCCCTCCTGTATGTTTTTGCCATCGACCCCTTCATTAGAAGGCTGGAGGGTGGCATTGTGAGGGGAGTCCAGCTGAGCCCGGAGCATTCGCTGGAGGCAGTGGCCTACGCGGACGATGTCACCGTCATCCTGTCGGATCCGTCGGAGGCGGATGCGGTGGTATCGGCCATCCAGGAATACTCGTTGGCGTCGGGTTCCCTGGTCAATCAGGACAAGAGTGAGGTTTTCTGGATGGGGGAGGAGGGCCAGGAATTTGACCTTCCGGATGGTCTCCCCCGGGCGAGCCAGGTGATCAAAGTTTTAGGCATCGAATTTGGCCCGGGCGATTACGCCACGCGAAATTGGGATTCCAGACTGGTAGAGGCCGGCCAGAAGGTAGAGCGCTGGAAGAGGTGGAAGCTGTCTCTCAGAGAAAGGGTGGACCTGATCAAGACTTACCTGATCCCTGTGTTCTTGTACGTCAGCTATGTGTGCCTTTTGCCAGAGTCGAGATGGGCGAAGATTTATGCTTTGTTTTTCCAGATGCTCTGGGGAAACAAACTAAATCTGATCAAGAGGACTGTCACCTACAGGTCGAGGAGGGAAGGAGGCCTGGGTATGGTCAACCCGGTGCTATTCTTTTTGATGACCTTTATTAAATTACATCTGTCAAGCCTCCAATTAGAGGCTCCTCCTCGATGGGTAGAAGGTTTCAGAGTCTGGGTGTCTCCTTTCCTCAACGCATGGTTAGAGGGAGGGTGTGTTAAAAGCCTGCGAGTCCGCCGTGGATACCTCCCGGCCTACGTGGCTCCTGTCTTGAAAGTGACAAGGCGGTGGGGCCTGGAGGCGGGAACAGTCAAAGGTTCTTCTAGAAGGGAGCTGGAGAAGAAGGTTTTGCAGTCCCACTTCCGGGAACAGCTGTCACTGAGGGACTGCCCGGGTAATTTGTCATCAGAGGGGCTGGCCCTTGTTAATTCCGGGAGGATCCCTCTGAAATATCAAGACATTGCCTGGCTCTCCTTCCACGGGAGGCTTTACGTGAGGGGAAACCTGAAGCATAGAAATGCCGATGATCGTGGTTGTCCACGGGAGGAGTGTCTGGGGGAGGAGGAGACTATGGACCATTTCTTGCTCAGGTGTCCCTTCAATGTGGAGGTTTACAAGGGTGTTTCCAGGGCCTTGGGAATCCCGTGCCTTTCGGGGCTCAGTTACCCGGAGTGGGCCTATGGGGCGTTCAAGCGTCCGGGTCGGTTTGAGTTATCCACTTTGTTCTTAGTCAGCATAGTTGTTAGATATTTCACGTGGAATGCACGGTGTCAGGTATCCATTAGGCAGAAAGTCCTCCCCTGTGTGGTGGTGGTTACTGACATTTTGCACGAGGTGTGGAAATTGAGGGATCTGGAGAGACGCCGGATGGAGGCCGGGAGATGGGCCAGGCTGTGGCGCCATCTTCGGCCCCCTTGAGTGGGCGGCTGTCTTACGGTAGTCTCTCTGGCTTGTGGCTTTGCTATCCTTTCACTCCCTTAGATGTGCATTACACAAAATATGCGGTTTTACATATGCCTGTAGCACCAGATCATTTCCTCTTGCATGCAGTTGTAAATACCGCATGTAAATAAGTTTGTTGTGTTATGTGATATTGTATGATGCATTATGTTTCCAGCTGATGTATTGTGTATTATTCATGTGAAAAGCCCGCTTTTCTTTTCTTTTAAATTTCTTGTAAGTGGACTTTATACGGTCTTTTCATGGACAATGTTTTTACTCAAGAAAGGGGGCTCATGTATAATCGCATGTACTTGTTTTTCTGTATGAAATGTTTATGCCTTTCTGTTGCAAGTTCTAAATAAAGAAATATGACCAGTATTAGGGGAGGGTGTGTGACGTCAGCACCAGGCCGGATATACCTGTATTAGAGGAGGGTGTGTGACGTCAGCACTAGCCCGGATATACCTGTATTAGGGGAGGGTGTGTGATGTCACCACCAGGCCGGATATACCTGTATTAGGGGAGGGTGTGGGATATGCCTGTATTAGGGGAGGGTGTGTGACGTCAGCACCAGGCCGGATATGCCTGTATTAGGGGAGGGTGTGTGACGTCAGCACCAGGCCGGATATGCCTGTATTTGGGGATTATCAGGTCTGAATTGCCCCCTTTATTGTATATATACGCTGCAGTGTAATAAAATGTGGTTTTAGAGTAAACCTTTATTAGACATCCATCAAAGGTTTCTGTTTAGTCACCCCCATTGTATGATGGATTAACACATTAGGCTTCAGCTCTCATCCACTCCAACACCAAGGGGCTCATTTATCAACGAGTGATAAAACTCACTGTGGATGATAAAACGCTCTGCGCTTGATAAATGATGCTCCAACCAATGAGCTCCCAGCTGTCATTATTCAAGCACATAGGAGCTGAACACATGCCACATGGGAGCTGATTGGCTGGATCACCATTTTTAATACACAAGTTTTATCCCTCCCAGTGAGGGGGGACTATGGGGTCGTAGGCCCCAAATTTTGGATGTGACACCCATATGTAACTGAGGGGGGGATGGAGCAGAGCCTAACTATTGCCTTGGGTAACAAAAACCCTAGTTTCAGCCGTGGTACGGGGTGTACCCAACATAACAAGACTCACTTTGTCACGTGGCATCGAAACGGTCATTGCAAAGTCTACCATGCCAAGTATGTTACATACAGTGCATACATCATGTGTAATACACACGGTACGGCTCCGGATTGGCCTGGGCACTGCGGTTACCCTATGACGGCTGTGCTGCCCTACATTCATACAGTATCTTGTGTCCATGCCGTAGCAAAGTAACAAACTACTATTTACCCTGAATTATTTATGGTGAGCATGATAAGGTCACTGCGGAGGAATGGCTATGAATATTCATGGCCTGGAGCGGAATTTATTGCATGTAAGCAAATTCTGCTGGTCTTGGGCCAGTGCCTGTCAGTAAGAGTGGGGTCACCTGGTCCTGTTGCCAGCCTAATGGGATCATTCGTGGACTGCGCATCTGTCACGCTCACAACTTCTATAGTACATGTGATTGGCCAGAAATGGCAGGGCTCAGCTCAATCCGCGCTGCATGAACGTTATAGAGAGAGGTCAGTTGCACATAAGGCACCTCCTGTGGGCATAGGGTGGGAACGCCCATTAAGGGTTTGTCAGCAACAGGTGCCTATCGCTCTCCCTACTCCAGTCCCTGCCCCGGTGGAGCTTACAGCTCTTGCCACTTGGGGACACTCCTATACACTGGGTGGGGGGAAGCATTAGATAGGAGCAAGCACTAGATGGGAGGAAGAACTAGTTTGGAGAAAAAGTTAGATGGGGGAAGCAGTAAATGGAAGGAAGCGTTAAATGGGAGTAAGCTCTAGAAGGGAGCAAGCACTAGATGGGGGGTGGAAGCTTTAGATGGGTAGATGTACTGGATGGGAGGAAGCACTAGTTTGGAGGGAGAAGATGAGAAGAAGTGCTAGTTGTGAGAAAGCACTAGATGGGGGGGGAAAGCAGTAGTTTGGAGGAAGTGTTAGATGGGGGAAAACACTAGATGGGAGGAAGCACTAGTTTGGAGGGAGAAGATGGGAAGAAGTGCTAAATGTGAGAAAGCACTAGTTTGAGGAAGCACTGGTTGGGGAAGGGTTAGATGGATCATGGGAGGAAGCACTAGTTTGGAGGAAGGGTTAGATGAGAGGAAAGGTTAGATAGGTGAGGGGTTAGATGGGTGGAAGCACTAGATAGGGGAAGCACTAAATGGGAGAAAGTGTTAGATGAGCATGGCAGAAATCTGAAGCAAAGTAGTTTTCCACCACCAGCAGCAGGGACCTTGCTCCGTATTACGGGTGATTTGCCTAATTGCTGTCAGGCCCATGACACCTGTCCTCATTCTCTGAGGTATGACGGATATGATCCTTCCTAGGCACTGCCATGTATAGTTCTGCATCTGCTGTCTCCAGCACCCACTTAGAGGCAGGAGGATCCCTCAGCCCGGAGTACATGCTAAGCTTGTGTCTGTGAGAGAAGCTGATTTCTCATAACTCCATACTTTGTGCATCCCTGCAATAAAGGACTAATATAACAAGACCCTGAGAACGACTTATATTACAGATGCCGTGTGCTCAACGCTACAGGGCCACAGATCCACACTTGTATACTCCATTTACAGGTTACTGAGGGTAATGTATGACCTTCACAATGCCAATATATTATGTAACCATGAAGTATCTACGTTCTGCCTCGCTCATCATACAGAGAACTCCTGTGCCCTGGTGACGGAACGCTGCCCTGCTGCTTGTTCCATCAATGGTAATAACATATTCAGGGACCCAATGTACGACATGGAAGCCACCTGCTTTATCATACTAAGCCACCCGATTGTAGCTGTCTCATATCAGAATGGGGATATTAACAAATAGTATCGGTCATATTGTATCAATGAGATACAGTCGTATTGACCATTGTGTCGACAGGCAACGAGGTCGTCAGGGTTCTAGGTCAACATGGTTTTAGGTCGACAAATGCGTTAGGTCGCGAGGTTGACATGGGGTTTTTCCACTGTTTTTTTTTTTAGCCGACATTTACAATCCCAAAAATACAACAATTCGTAGTCCTAAAGATGGAACATTCGTATTTGTATTTACAAATACGAATGTCTACACCATCGATAGAATACGACAGAAATCACCATTCAAAAGAATGGTGGTTTCTGATTTACTAAGCAGCCGTACTGATAATACGGCTGCTTAGTGGTGTAAAACACCCACGCAAATACGACAGGAAAATAGAACACCATTTTCATGTCGTATTTGCGTTTTAGCCTGCACGGATCAGTCAGATCCGTGCAGGCTTCAGTGTAAAAAAATAGAAAAATTAAATAAATTAAAAAAAAAACGGCGTGGGGTCCCCCCCACAGCCGAAACCAGCACCAGGCTGACAGAGCCTGGAGCCGGTAATTAAAAATCAGGGAACCCGACAAATAGGGGTTCCCTGATTTTTAACAACCAGCCCCAGGCTCCTGCTCTGGGGCTGGTTCCCAAAATACGGGGGACAAAATGAGTAGGGGTCCCCCGTATTTTAAGAACCAGCCCCAGGCAAAACCAGCCAGCAGGGTAATGCCACAGCCGGGGGGAGACTTTTTATGCAAGTCCCCCCGGCCAAAGCATTAACCCTACCGACCAGTCAGCCTGGCCAGGGTCCCCCCCCTCCAGGACTTACCTGACCAGGCTGAAGCCTGGTGCTGTCCTCGATGCCCCTGGGCGGTGGGCATCGAGCTGATAGTTGTGTAAAAAATAGAACAAACTATTTTTTTTTACTGTGGCACTACAAGTGCCAGCAAGCCTCCCCAGCAAGCTGGGACTTGGAGAACCACAAGTCCCAGCCTGCTGGGCATTAAAGGGCCCGCTGGGTCTTGTAGTGCCACAGTAAAAAAAATAGTTAAATAAAACACACTGACACCCATTTTAAATAAAAGTTTAATACACACATTACATATATACTGATACTTACCTTTTTTGATCCCGTAGGTAGCCCTGGTCCTGATGTCCTGTGTCGTCCTCCAGGTCCATGTCGGCTGTCTGCGTCGTCCTCCAGGTCCATGTCGACGGTCCGTGTCGTCCTCCAGGTCCATGGCGGTGTCTGGGTCCGAAGAAATCCATGTTGGAGCTGTGGAAGGAAATCCTACTCACCTGTTCCTGCGCTGAAGAAGTCTTCTCTTGATCCGACGTAATCCAGGTAATCTTCACAGCTGTCGGTGCTCCCCGCTGTCTGCGCTGTCTATGCATCGCGCTGAGGAGAGATGCTGAGATGTTTCATATTCGGCGCCTCTCCTCAGACTGAATTCTATTGGCCGCCTAGCAGGCCAATCAGGAGCCGAGAAAGTCGGCTCCTGATTGGCCTGCTAGGCGGCCAATAGAATTCAGTCTGAGGAGAGGCGCCGAATATGAAACATCTCAGCATCTCTCCTCAGCGCGATGCAGAGACAGCTCAGACAGCGGGGAGCGCCGACAGCTGTGAAGATTACCTGGATTACGTCGGATCAAGAGAAGACTTCTTCAGCGCAGGAACAGGTGAGTAGGATTTCCTTCCACAGCTCCAACATGGATTTCTTCGGACCCGGACACCGCCACGGACCTGGAGGACGACACGGACCGTCGACATGGACCTGGAGGATGACGCAGACAGCCGACATGGACCTGGAGGACGACACAGGACATCAGGACCAGGGCTACCTACGGGATCAAGAAAGGTAAAAATCAGTATGTATGTAATGTGTGTATTAAACTTTTATTTAAAATGGGTGTCAGTGTGTTTTATTTAACTATTTTTTTTACTGTGGCACTACAAGACCCAGCGGGCCCTTTAATGCCCAGCAGGCTGGGACTTGTGGTTCTCCAAGTCCCAGCTTGCTGGCACTTGTAGTGCCACAGTAAAAAACAATAGTTTGTTCTATTTTTTACACAACTATCAGCTCGATGCCCACCGCCCAGGGGCATCGAGGACAGCACCAGGCTTCAGCCTGGTCAGGTAAGTCCTGGAGGGGGGGGACCCCTTTATTGGGGGGGTCCCCACTCCCCCAGGGCCCCTGACCAGGCTGACTGGTCGGTAGGGTTAATGCTTTGGCCGGGGGGACTTGCATAAAAAGTCTCCCCCCGGCTGTGGCATTACCCTGCTGGCTGGTTTTGCCTGGGGCTGGTTCTTAAAATACGGGGGACCCCTACTCATTTTGTCCCCCGTATTTTGGGAACCAGTCCCAGAGCAGGAGCCTGGGGCTGGTTGTTAAAAATCAGGGAACCCCTATTTGTCGGGTTCCCTGATTTTTAATTACCGGCTCCAGTATCTGTCAGCCTGGTGCTGGTTTCGGCTGTGGGGGGGACCCCACGCCGTTTTTTTTTTATTTATTTATTTTTCTATTTTTTTTTACACCTTGCAGCCTGCACGGATCTGACTGATCCGTGCAGACTGCTAGAAATAATTCGTATTAGCAGCCGTATATACGGCCGCTAATACGAATCATTACACCATCGGAGGGTTACAAAGCAGTCGTATCTGACTGATTTGTAACTGATCCTCCGGAACACGACTTTGCATACGACTTAAACAGTCGTATGCAGTCGTAGGGAAAATACCAATACGAAAAACTAGGTTTTTCATATTGGTAAATTTCCCCCTTACTATCCCGAAAATACGGCAATTCGTATTTGTATTGATAGCACATCAATACGAATACGAATTGCCGTATTTTCGGGATAGTAAATGTCAAAAATAAGTGTATTTCTGGATACAAATACACCTATTTTTTTTACAAATTTCCTTTAGTAAATTTCCCCCATAACCTCTGCAGAGAGAATTAGATTTGGGTGGGAAATGGGGAATTGGAAGCGGTTGTAATATTGTTTTAATTGAGGTAATTTGAATAAAATAAATAAGGTAATGTGCTTGCCTGTAAGGAAGGAAAGGGTTAAGTGAGTTAAAAAGCTTTGCGCTTTCCATGTTTACAGCCCTTTTCTGAGTGACTGTGGTTGGGTTTTAGTTTTGTGTTCGTAATTGTGGCTTCGGGACCCATTACAAGAGTGAATAGCTCGAAACGCATTGGATGAAGCAGTTTCTGGTATCTCAGACCAAACAGAGGACTCGGGAGACGGAGACGCAAAGAAAGACCGCTGACAGCACTACACGGACCACTACAACAGAGGTATTGAAGGTAGAGTGTAGGCACTGTCAAATTGCGTGATCCCCAAAGCCACCATTACTAATACAAAACTAAAACCCAACCACCGTCCCTCAGAAAAGGGCTGTAAACATTAAAAGCGCAAAGCTTTTTAACTCACTTAACCCTTTCCTTTCAATTTACCTCAATTAAAACAATATTACAAGCAGTGGCGTAACCATAGCCCTGCGGTGGCGGGGAGGCGATGTAAAGGTGTGGGCGCCGGGGTCTGTGGAGCTTTTGTAATGCCGCTGCCACTGCCGGGAGCTCACCTGTGGTCGGAGCCCGGGACCCGCAGAAGATTTTTCTGTGGTCCCCGCTCCCCTGTCCCCTCTTGGCTTAAGATTTAATCTAAATGGACTATCACAAAATGTCCGCCCCCATACAGCAGAAAACTGTCTGCTGTATGGGGGCAGACATTTTGTGATGGTATGTTTTCAATAGACGCTGGAGCCAGGATGGAGCGGACAGGGGAGCCGGGACCACAGACAAATGTTTTGCGGGTCCCGGGCTCCGACCACAGGTGAGCTCCCATCAGTGGCAGCAAGACAACTTTACAAAATTTTTAGTTGCACCACTGATTACAAGCGCTTCCAATTCCCCATTTCTCATATATCCAGGGCCGGTGCAAGGCTTCTCAGCACCCTAGGCAAAACTTTACCCTACCCCCCCCCCCCCCCCCCCAAAAAAAATATCCCCCCCTCGTTTTTTTTAGATCATGTGGTCATCCAATCTCCATGCTCCCTCCCCCGAAGGTGGCCAAGTCCCCTGCTTTACTTCTGCACCCTCCCCTTTGCCACCCACAACAGAGTACAAGGAGGAGGGGGCAGCAATGTAGGAAGTATGACTCAAGGGGAAGTATAGAGGTGAGGTCTTAGAAGTTCCACAGCCGCCACCTGCATTAATTACAACAAGGATCCTCATAGACCTCCTTGATTTTTTGATTTGCAGACTTGGTGGCGCCCCCCAGATCCCGGCGCCCTAGGCAGCTGCCTAAAGCTGCCTAGTGTTAGAGCAGGCCCTGCATATATCCCATTATATGGAAGCCGCTGAAACAAAAATAGCGCAGTACTACATACCCTTTAGATTTGGGTGGGGTTTTACTTCAAAGTGAGATCTACTGTACATGGCATGTAAACTGCAGTGTAAAAATAAAGCAGTCAGTATTTTCTCTGCACAGAAATAAAATAACTCACCCAAATCGAATTCTCTGTGCACATGTTGCATCTGCCCCACCTGCAGTGCAGCTTAGTTTTGTCCATTTGAGAAGGAATTTGCCTTTGCGAGTGAACCAGAATAAGGGTCTGTCTGTAATCTGCGAACACTTGCACATAATCATTGTGACACCACCACTGGCACCTCGTGTCGCACAGTGTTAGACGACTGCAGTTACTTTCATAGCCCTGGTCCTGCTCATGGACTCAACTGAATTACAGTATGTTATTATTTATATTCTGTATAAATATTATATTGTATAGCTATATTTTACCTTTTATATTTGGAATATGCACTTTATTTGGTTATACTGTGCTTAATGTATTTGTTAATATGAATAGGTGTAGGCCAGAGTGTTATGTTTCCCATTGTTCTAATGCCTGGTACACACCAGGACGACTAGGGCCGATCCCATCAATCTAGATCCAATTCCGACCGATTGGATGTAGATTGTGTGGTGATTGGGCCCTTTTCAGTCCTGTTTTGATCCCATTCCGATCAGATGCGCGGCCCCGCGGGTCGGTCGTCTCTGCGTCTCATCAAACTCTCTAACATCCTGATTGAACTGCCTGGGTTATGAATAGACAGGGCTGGGTACAACAAGAGGAGTGAGCTCTACTGGGGGAGAGATTGGCACAGGAGGTGCAGAGAGAGGAGTTGGACTTCTGACGTACAGAAGCGGACTAGGCATTGCGGTGCCGTCAGTGCGGACAATTCATGATGAAGGGCGCTGTGAGCTGGTATCCCAAGCCAGGGGACACAGAAATACTGCCAGCTTGTAGTAGCAAAGGAACGCAAGCATCGGTAATCATATACTACTGTGGGGATTAGTAAGTAAGATACCTTCCTGGCTGCTAATTGGTACTGTTATAGTGCACTTTGTGTATATATTTACAATAAAGAGCTTTTGCCATGTTACTAAACTGTTTACGTGAGTGATCAGAGAATCCATATCATCACAAATGGTGGCAGCAGTGGGATCACTCAGTCCCAGTTTACCCTGGGTAAGGTTGTGGGAGGAGGTGTCAGCGGAGGACACCTAAGAGCCGTGTAAACAGTTTGGCACACAGTAGCCAGGTATCTTGCTGAAAAGTTGTTGTGAGAAATGTCACCGTAAGTTTGGAATGCCAGCAGTATGGAGGCAGGAACAGAAGCCTACAAAAGTCAAAAGAAGCGTGCCCTACATGTAATCTGTCAAGTAAGAGGCATTAAGTGTAAGGCAACTGAGCAGGGCCCTCCTACCTCCAAGTCTGTCTGTTGTTACCCAGTTTGTCTTATCACTGTCTACTATTGTAAAGCGCAACGGAATCTGCTGCGCTATATAAGAAACTGTAAATAAATAATAAATAAATGTAAGGGGATCCCTAATTGCAAAATTGGTGCTATGGGATCGAGAACACCCTTATTATGATGATGACTCTGAGGAGTCGGACGAGGAGGAATACGTGACAGAATGGTTGAGACCTGCAGCTGGGACATTCGATGCCAAGAACTGCAGCAAGAGCGGAGGATCGGAGGTGAGATCCCGAGGGTCAGTGCAACCCCGCCTGAAAGCCCTTAGAGAGGGAAAGGTTGGGGGACAGTTTTAAAGGACCCCAGAGGTATTACAGGCCCGTCTAGAGGCGCTGGGAGATGACGCAACACCTGATGATCGGATGCGGGTAATAAAAGAGGTCCTGGGATTACCAGACAACACTTACACAGTGCAATCTCTGGCACCACAAGCTACCATTATACAGACCCCCCTGGCCCATCAGAAGGTACCCCAGGGAAGGTGCCATCAACACAACATGACATCTGAAGTTTCCTACAGAGGAGAGTCCCAAGGCCAGTGACTGGGTCAGAGGATGGAGAGCTTGAGCAGTCGGCTGATGGAATCTACTCTAAGGTGACATGAACAGACCAGGAAGCGGGTTGTGTTGGACCCCCCAGGAGTGTCTGGGTCCCACTGTACAGATAAGTGCAGTGAATGCTTCCCTGTACAAGGAATATCTGAGGGGCAGATGAGTTGTGCATCTGCCATGCCTTTGGCTATAACAAATATAGTTGAGTCGCTGCCAGCGGGACCAGTGGACCAACTGGAGAGGATGAGCCAGGAAGAGTTGGTTTCCGAGTGTGAGCTGCGAGGTATTGCTTGCCAACAGTTAGCACCGGATGAAATAATTATTTGCCTCATCCAGGATACAGAGAGCAAAAGGAAGGGGTGTTTTCAGGTTTTGTGCGCTTAATAAACCAAAAGCTGCTTAGCACACCATACAATGAGTGTCATCCAGTCACACCCAATAAAACAGATTAGAAAGGCAAAAAAATGAAGTAGGTGTGTCCAGCGCTTAAGTAGTTCCCATCCACTATTCACACCTAATGTGAAATGGTAAATATACAGTCACCATATACCAGTCCAATTTTCATGGGTCAGTCAGAGGCAATGATGTTAGGAGCAGCGCCCTCAATTATTCCAAAGAACATGCAAAGATAAAAGCAGATGATCGTGCAAATAACGTTTTTAAAATCAAAATGATTTAATAAAGATTTACACTTACAATGAACAGACGTAAACAGGCATGAAAGGGATATCCTTATGGCAAGGCAGCATCCACCGTTGGAAATACAGAGTTCCTTAGTGGCACTAGGTCCGTACCAGTAACCACTCGGTACCTTGTTGGGGAAGCCGTCCTGCCCAGGGGGATCCAATTCAGTGGTCCACACTTAACGCGTTTCGGTACAATTACCTTAAACTGTGTTTACGTCTGTTCATTGTAAGTGTAAATCTTTATTAAATCATTTTGATTTTAAAAACGTTATTTGCACGATCATCTGCTTTTATCTTTGCATGATCTTTTGAATAATTGAGGGCGCTGCTCCTAACATCATTGCCTCTGACTGACCCATGAAAATTGGACTGGTATATGGTGACTGTATATTTACCATTTCACATTAGGTGTGAATAGTGGATGGGAACTGCTTAAGCGCTGGACACACCTACTTCATTTTTTTGCCTTTCTCATCCAGGATACAGAGAATCTCCTCCATGCTTTCAGTCAGTACAGGAGCTGGATGCTGCTCCAGGGATACCAGAGGGAGACACAGGAACAGCTGGAGTGTCTGGAGGAGTACTTTGGACTCGCGTCGGAAGAAGCAATGGACTAGGGGGTGTTTGATACTGTGGCTAGACCAGTGCTACCAGGTGAATGTGGAACTGCAACGCCTGAAGCAGCTTCTCCAACCTCCGAGGGTATCAGCTGCCCAGTCTGCTTTTCTGCTTTACTGGGGGGGACTAATGAAACTGTGAAGGTGGGAGCTGTCATTCAGACACCCCACGAGGATATGCACTACGCCTTCCCATTTGTAGATGTAGAAGATGAGGAAATGGTGAATGAATGCCAGTACCAAGAAGACAGAAACAAGGTTTGATACTTAGCGCTGATTGGTATTAAGCACTGCAGCAAATACCTAGGGGGATTTACCAGAACCCCTAATATTTAGACAAGAGAAAAAAACGAAATGGTACAGCGCTGTGCTTAATATATTTTAAATTTATTAAAAATTAATTTACAAATTTATACAATAATATATTCAATGTGGCCAACATTGGGACAAACAAGACTAACAAACATAAACTAAAAAGCAGGTTTCCCTCAAAGCAGACCCCTTGCAGATGTTAGTGGGGGTAATTAGTAGCAGCATGCGGTTAATGGCAATTTTGGAAGGTTAGAAACAGTTTAAAAGTCATAGGTATACTCCAAGACCGGTAAGATTTGTTAAAGGTAATCCTTATGCCAGTTCAAGTAAATTCAGTGCAGATTTATAAGTATACTTAAGTGGGCATCCGGACAAGCAGCAGGGAGCTTTGTTTGTAGTCTCCTATAAGGACCTCTCCGACCACCGATTATCGATTGTTTAGTGGTCCTATCTGAGACTGGTCCAGTCGTGCTGTCAGCAGGTATCAGCTTCAATCCCAATCCTCTACGCGTTTCTCCGCCTTTAATCACCGTCAGCGGCTTCCTCAGGAGGTAATAGTATGTAGCTCCGTTAATGCCGTTTTATAGCGGTTACTTCCGCTTATCTAATTGGCGCGCATGCGCCCGTCATTGCGGGTCGCGCCTCGCTTTGAAATGCGTACAGTCTTAAGCTCTTATTGGTGTTCTTGCGTGTCAGGTCTCCATTTCATATTGAGTCTGGTCTGGCTGTTACTTAACGTCATTAGCTATGTGTACGTCTCTGCGTGTCAAGCCTCACTTTGGGGCCCAGCTTCATCTTTATTTTGTTTATATGCTACTATGGTTACTCAGGCTTTCTACGTAACAATATTCAGAGTGGAGTCTTTAGTTTTTAGCATTTAGCAAATGAAAAGCTGTGGCAGCCTGGTAGCTTTTAATCAGATAGATAGTATTTTAACGTGGATATTTGGTATAACGGCTACTACATAAAATGTTATAGTTCCAGGGATATCTTTTTAAAGAGACAGACAACATTTAACAAATATACACAATATATCATAATTTACATATATTATAATACAATCATATAAAGTCAGATGTTAATATTTAAATTTGATGTGTAATATATAATATACACAGAGCGAGATGTGTTTTCGTATATATTTTATATAATTCCAAAGTTTATCAAGCAGATAGAATTTTTTTAAAATCTATTTGTGCGCAGCACATACATATATATGCGCTGAACAGTAATAGACCACATATCTCATTATTGATTATAGAATTATTATATGCATATACAGAGACAAGATTAATAAATAATAAAATTAAAAATAATGATAAAAAATAATAAAAATAAAAAATATATATATTAAATAATAATAAAAATAAATTAAATATAAATAAAGATAAAAATAAAAATAAAAATAAAAATAAATATAAAAATAATTAATTCATATACTACATATGACTAAACCCATTTAGGTCTAATGATCCATAATGATCTCTTGGGTTACATATAGATTACAATAAAGTACATGATTCAGCTCAATAATTTCTATATATGTATCAAAGACATCATAAAGCATCAACGTTAATGTATAGGGAATATAGTTTTATGTAGACAATTTTATCACAATCTAATTTTTAGTGAAGACATTTATAATGACATAGGAAAACTTGTCATAATTAAATTTATAGAGATAGGGACATTGATTTAATTCAATTTTAGACCAAGTTGTTACCCATAATCCACTTATCCCACCCCCAACATCCAAAATCCCCTCCCCCAATCTAATTCCCCCCCCCCCCTTTCTCTTAACCCCCAATTTGCAATCCCTTCCCGCCCTCCACCCCCACTCCCTATGCACAGGAAAGACGTCAACAATTCCAAGATATAACTAAACATTATTGAGCTCTATCGCATCATTAAGTCCATTAGGTATCATTGAGCAAAGACGGAAGATCCAGTAGGCTTCCCTACTGCACAATTTTTTAAACCTATCACCTCCTCTACTCGTAGAGGTGATTTGTTCAATGGCTTTTATTTCAATATTTTTTAAGGAGTTGTTTTGACATTTTCTTATATGGTTTGAAAGCGGATGTGTTCTTACACCTCCCAAAATATTCCTCCTATGCTCAAGATATCTTACATGTAGGCATCTTGTGGTGCGGCCCACATACTGCAGACCGCAACCACATTCAATTATATAAATTATATAAGAAGTTTTGCAATTAAGGAAACTTTTTATCATAAATTTCTCTCCAGTCACTTGTGACCTAAATTCAACACTTTTTTTCTGTCTTATTTCTGAGCATGTGAGGCATTTGTCATTTCCACATTTATGGAATCCACAGGGTTTTTCAGGGAGCCAATTTAATGAGATGTTTTGTTTGTCATTACTCCTATCTTTATTGTCAAAATGGCTCTGTACAAGTTTATTTTTAAGGTTCTCCCCTTTTCTAAAAATCACTTTTCCACCTGGTTCTACGATATCTTTTAGGAATTCATCCTGTAACAACAGAGAGGTATTTTTCTTTATTATATTTTTGATTTCCTGAGAGCATTCATTAAACTGTGTTATGAATAGTGTTGATCTATCTTTGTTAGTATTTTTAGTTATATCTGTTTGATCCTTAGGTTTTATTATTAATAGTTTTTCTCTTTCTATTTTATTTGTTTCTTGTATCGCTTTTTGTATAATTTTTTCCGGATAGTTTTGTTCTTGAAATGAAGAAATGAGATTTTTTGTCTGGCGATTGTATGACTCGTTTGTTGAGCAATTTCGCTTCATTCTGATTAGTTGTCCTTTGGGAATGTTATCCCTCCAGACTTTATTGTGAGCGCTTGTATAATTAAGGTAGCGATTCTGATCAACTGGTTTGATGTAGGTTTCTGTTTCCAGTTTGCCATTAATTATCGAGATTGCTATATCCAAATAATTAATATTTGTTAAACTATAAGTGCTGGTGAATTGTAAACCAAATTTATTAATATTAAGGCTGTGAGTGAATGCATGCAAACTTGTGATATCCCCTTTCCAAATTATAAATAAATCATCAATAAATCTGCCATAGAGGACCAGATTCTCCCCGAACTCCCCGCCCCACACATGGTCATCCTCAAAGGCCCCCATGTATAGGTTGGCGAAGCTCGGGGCAAACCTGGTCCCCATGGCAGTCCCCCGTGTCTGTAAATAATAACGTGAATTAAATAAAAAATAATTGTGATGTAATATGAATTCAATTGCACGTAAAATTAAACCACGGAGAGAATCTGATAAGTCAGTATCTTTTTTAAGGTATGTTTCCATAACTCTTATACCTTGATCTTGCGGTATATTTGAATATAATGCTTGAACATCACAAGTTAATAGGATATAATCCTCTTTCCATTCTATCTGATTAATTAAGTTGAGAAAGTGTTTAGTGTCACGTATATATGACTTAAGTTTCTCCACGTGGTTTTGAAGGTAGTGATCAACAAAAAAGGATAAATTATTAGTGAGGGACCCTACACCAGATATAATGGGGCGCCCAGGGGGATTGTGAAGTGTCTTGTGAATTTTGGGTAAAAAATAGAAAGTGGGAGTGATAGGGTGAGTGATATAAAGAAAATTAAATGTTTCTTTGGATATAGCGCCCTCGTCTAACGCTAATTGTAACATGACTCTCAGTTCTTTTTGATAGGGGGTGGTGGGATTGCCATCAAGGACACTGTAGAACTCCCCGTCCTCCAATTGCCTGTAAGCCTCTTTTATATAGTCCACAGTGTCCATGATGACAATCCCACCACCCTTGTCAGCAGATTTAATTGTTATGCTTTTATCTTTATATATACATCTTAGAGCAATTCTCTCCTCTTTTCTTAAGTTGTCATTCCAAATTTTATTGTCGTTCTTCTCGCTTTTCTCACACATAGATCTAAATTGTTCTAGTGTAGATTTGTAGAAGCACTCTACAAATGGTCCTTTGTATTGTAGAGGATAGAACTCTGATGGATTTTTAAATTTGTTCTCTCTTTTGATGTCAAATAATTTTAAACTTTTCTCCTTTTCTCCATTAGATTCTTGTTCAAGGGATTCCAGTATGTTTATCATTATATTATCGTCATCATCCAAAATGATGGGATCCCCTTCCTGATTTTTATTTTTTAATGCTTTAATGGCAAAGAATTTTAAAAAAAAATTTAAAATATATTAAGCACAGCGCTGTACCATTTCGTTTTTTTCTCTTGTCTAAATATTAGGGGTTCTGGTAAATCCCCCTAGGTATTTGCTGCAGTGCTTAATACCAATCAGCGCTAAGTATCAAACCTTGTTTCTGTTTTCTACTGTAATTTACCAGATACTTTAGCAGCAGATTGTTTACACAGAGCGAGATATGTCAACACTGACATGTATATCAGAGAGAATGGAGAGAAGAACCTCCTACCTAAAAAATGGTTTTAAAAATGTAGAACCATCAGAAGGGGGAGATCTGGACATGCATAGGCTTTTCAACAAATTGGAAGGTCTGTGCATGACGGAAACTCGCCACTGGTGGGACCAAGTCTCCTTACAGCGGTACTTGGACGCTGATTTAATCCCAAGGGGACTCAGGATTCTAAAAACATCCGCCTTTAAAGAGGATGAAAAATTTAGCAGAGAATGGGATACGTTACTTGATTCATGCTCAAAAGATTTAATGAAATTACTCATTAAATATAGGGAACAAAAAGTACACGAAATACAGAAAGAAATAGAAGAACTATATAATAAATTAAAAAGTTTTGAAAAAACGCAGGAATATAAAGAAAGGGACACACAGGTGAATAATAATATAAAAGAATTTGAATATGAATTAATTTCTAAAAAAGAATCCAAGATGGAGAGGGATACCAGGGATTATGAAAGGGGGGAGGTCCATAGTTACAATAGGGGGGGGGGGAGACGTCAGGAATTACACAGAAGGAGTTTTTCAAATGAAAATCTAAACAAAAATAACCATTATAAAGACCATATCTATGAGAGCAGAAACAGACAAGAGAAAAAAGTACAATTTGAGAACCAAAATAAAAATTTAGACAGGAGATTCACAAGGAATAAATACAACTATAAAAAAAGTGATTACGATACATCCTATAACAGAAACCCAGTTAGAAATTTTAATCATAAAAATAGATATGAAGTTTTGAGAAATTATACACCACCCCATTCCAGAATAAATAGAATAGAAAGATTACAATCAGAAACGGAAGAGGAATGGGAAGCCTCACCTAGAAGTACTTATTTTTTAGGGGGGGCAACAGGCCCAAAATCGCCAAGAAAAACACCCCAAAAACGCCCAAGAGGAAGAGAGAGAGAGGATCAAGAGGAAGAGGGGGATCACAGACTTCTAAAAAGCCGTTGCATGAGGTAAAACCTACAGGAAAAGGAGTATTTAATTTATCTTCAAAAAAACTAACTGACAATGAACTAAACCTATTAGAAAAGGGACTCAATTTCGCCCCTAAGTCAAAACCCAATTTATTTAAATTATTTGTTGATTTGAATCGCTACGTTCGTACTCTGAGCAGGAAGAGATTCTTTGCCATTAAAGCATTAAAAAATAAAAATCAGGAAGGGGATCCCATCATTTTGGATGATGACGATAATATAATGATAAACATACTGGAATCCCTTGAACAAGAATCTAATGGAGAAAAGGAGAAAAGTTTAAAATTATTTGACATCAAAAGAGAGAAAAAATTTAAAAATCCATCAGAGTTCTATCCTCTACAATACAAAGGACCATTTGTAGAGTGCTTCTACAAATCTACACTAGAACAATTTAGATCTATGTGTGAGAAAAGCGAGAAGAACGACAATAAAATTTGGAATGACAACTTAAGAAAAGAGGAGAGAATTGCTCTAAGATGTATATATAAAGATAAAAGCATAACAATTAAATCTGCTGACAAGGGTGGTGGGATTGTCATCATGGACACTGTGGACTATATAAAAGAGGCTTACAGGCAATTGGAGGACGGGGAGTTCTACAGTGTCCTTGATGGCAATCCCACCACCCCCTATCAAAAAGAACTGAGAGTCATGTTACAATTAGCGTTAGACGAGGGCGCTATATCCAAAGAAACATTTAATTTTCTTTATATCACTCACCCTATCACTCCCACTTTCTATTTTTTACCCAAAATTCACAAGACACTTCACAATCCCCCTGGGCGCCCCATTATATCTGGTGTAGGGTCCCTCACTAATAATTTATCCTTTTTTGTTGATCACTACCTTCAAAACCACGTGGAGAAACTTAAGTCATATATACGTGACACTAAACACTTTCTCAACTTAATTAATCAGATAGAATGGAAAGAGGATTATATCCTATTAACTTGTGATGTTCAAGCATTATATTCAAATATACCGCAAGATCAAGGTATAAGAGTTATGGAAACATACCTTAAAAAAGATACTGACTTATCAGATTCTCTCCGTGGTTTAATTTTACGTGCAATTGAATTCATATTACATCACAATTATTTTTTATTTAATTCACGTTATTATTTACAGACACGGGGGACTGCCATGGGGACCAGGTTTGCCCCGAGCTTCGCCAACCTATACATGGGGGCCTTTGAGGATGACCATGTGTGGGGCGGGGAGTTCGGGGAGAATCTGGTCCTCTATGGCAGATTTATTGATGATTTATTTATAATTTGGAAAGGGGATATCACAAGTTTGCATGCATTCACTCACAGCCTTAATATTAATAAATTTGGTTTACAATTCACCAGCACTTATAGTTTAACAAATATTAATTATTTGGATATAGCAATCTCGATAATTAATGGCAAACTGGAAACAGAAACCTACATCAAACCAGTTGATCAGAATCGCTACCTTAATTATACAAGCGCTCACAATAAAGTCTGGAGGGATAACATTCCCAAAGGACAACTAATCAGAATGAAGCGAAATTGCTCAACAAACGAGTCATACAATCGCCAGACAAAAAATCTCATTTCTTCATTTCAAGAACAAAACTATCCGGAAAAAATTATACAAAAAGCGATACAAGAAACAAATAAAATAGAAAGAGAAAAACTATTAATAATAAAACCTAAGGATCAAACAGATATAACTAAAAATACTAACAAAGATAGATCAACACTATTCATAACACAGTTTAATGAATGCTCTCAGGAAATCAAAAATATAATAAAGAAAAATACCTCTCTGTTGTTACAGGATGAATTCCTAAAAGATATCGTAGAACCAGGTGGAAAAGTGATTTTTAGAAAAGGGGAGAACCTTAAAAATAAACTTGTACAGAGCCATTTTGACAATAAAGATAGGAGTAATGACAAACAAAACATCTCATTAAATTGGCTCCCTGAAAAACCCTGTGGATTCCATAAATGTGGAAATGACAAATGCCTCACATGCTCAGAAATAAGACAGAAAAAAAGTGTTGAATTTAGGTCACAAGTGACTGGAGAGAAATTTATGATAAAAAGTTTCCTTAATTGCAAAACTTCTTATATAATTTATATAATTGAATGTGGTTGCGGTCTGCAGTATGTGGGCCGCACCACAAGATGCCTACATGTAAGATATCTTGAGCATAGGAGGAATATTTTGGGAGGTGTAAGAACACATCCGCTTTCAAACCATATAAGAAAATGTCAAAACAACTCCTTAAAAAATATTGAAATAAAAGCCATTGAACAAATCACCTCTACGAGTAGAGGAGGTGATAGGTTTAAAAAATTGTGCAGTAGGGAAGCCTACTGGATCTTCCGTCTTTGCTCAATGATACCTAATGGACTTAATGATGCGATAGAGCTCAATAATGTTTAGTTATATCTTGGAATTGTTGACGTCTTTCCTGTGCATAGGGAGTGGGGGTGGAGGGCGGGAAGGGATTGCAAATTGGGGGTTAAGAGAAAGGGGGGGGGGGGAATTAGATTGGGGGAGGGGATTTTGGATGTTGGGGGTGGGATAAGTGGATTATGGGTAACAAATTGGTCTAAAATTGAATTAAATCAATGTCCCTATCTCTATAAATTTAATTATGACAAGTTTTCCTATGTCATTATAAATGTCTTCACTAAAAATTAGATTGTGATAAAATTGTCTACATAAAACTATATTCCCTATACATTAACGTTGATGCTTTATGATGTCTTTGATACATATATAGAAATTATTGAGCTGAATCATGTACTTTATTGTAATCTATATGTAACCCAAGAGATCATTATGGATCATTAGACCTAAATGGGTTTAGTCATATGTAGTATATGAATTAATTATTTTTATATTTATTTTTATTTTTATTTTTATCTTTATTTATATTTAATTTATTTTTATTATTATTTAATATATATATTTTTTATTTTTATTATTTTTTATCATTATTTTTAATTTTATTATTTATTAATCTTGTCTCTGTATATGCATATATGAATTCTATAATCAATAATGAGATATGTGGTCTATTACTGTTCAGCGCATATATATGTATGTGCTGCGCACAAATAGATTTTAAAAAAATTCTATCTGCTTGATAAACTTTGGAATTATATAAAATATATACGAAAACACATCTCGCTCTGTGTATATTATATATTACACATCAAATTTAAATATTAACATCTGACTTTATATGATTGTATTATAATATATGTAAATTATGATATATTGTGTATATTTGTTAAATGTTGTCTGTCTCTTTAAAAAGATATCCCTGGAACTATAACATTTTATGTAGTAGCCGTTATACCAAATATCCACGTTAAAATACTATCTATCTGATTAAAAGCTACCAGGCTGCCACAGCTTTTCATTTGCTAAATGCTAAAAACTAAAGACTCCACTCTGAATATTGTTACGTAGAAAGCCTGAGTAACCATAGTAGCATATAAACAAAATAAAGATGAAGCTGGGCCCCAAAGTGAGGCTTGACACGCAGAGACGTACACATAGCTAATGACGTTAAGTAACAGCCAGACCAGACTCAATATGAAATGGAGACCTGACACGCAAGAACACCAATAAGAGCTTAAGACTGTACGCATTTCAAAGCGAGGCGCGACCCGCAATGACGGGCGCATGCGCGCCAATTAGATAAGCGGAAGTAACCGCTATAAAACGGCATTAACGGAGCTACATACTATTACCTCCTGAGGAAGCCGCTGACGGTGATTAAAGGCGGAGAAACGCGTAGAGGATTGGGATTGAAGCTGATACCTGCTGACAGCACGACTGGACCAGTCTCAGATAGGACCACTAAACAATCGATAATCGGTGGTCGGAGAGGTCCTTATAGGAGACTACAAACAAAGCTCCCTGCTGCTTGTCCGGATGCCCACTTAAGTATACTTATAAATCTGCACTGAATTTACTTGAACTGGCATAAGGATTACCTTTAACAAATCTTACCGGTCTTGGAGTATACCTATGACTTTTAAACTGTTTCTAACCTTCCAAAATTGCCATTAACCGCATGCTGCTACTAATTACCCCCACTAACATCTGCAAGGGGTCTGCTTTGAGGGAAACCTGCTTTTTAGTTTATGTTTGTTAGTCTTGTTTGTCCCAATGTTGGCCACATTGAATATATTATTGTATAAATTTGTAAATTAATTTTTAATAAATTTAAAATATATTAAGCACAGCGCTGTACCATTTCGTTTTTTTCTCAGTACCAAGAAGAGGTCAGTGTCATGGGTACCAAGGATTCTGTAAGGGTCGGGGTCTTACCCCTGAAGGAGAAGTGTAGTCTACCAGTGACACTCGAAGCAACTGCCCAGTGTGCTATGCTGGTGGATGCTGTCATTGATCAGGGGGATGCCCAAGGGCACTGCCGGCAACCGCTTCTCATACCAGTGGAAGAAGTAGCAACACATTCCTTTGGATATGGACGAGTGGACTGAGGCTTTGAAAGATAATGGAGACTCACACATCCAGGTGGGTGTCAGGAGGCACCACCTGTTACCGCTTTTCTCTGTCATGAGTGAAGAAGCCACTCAGGACAGAACCACTAGAGGCCATATAGAGATTGAAATGCCGAAATTTCATGGCATGTACAGTGAGGCTGTTATGGAAGACTTGCCCTCGTTCCAGAGAATTTCAGAGTTCCCAGGTTTGGAGGTAACTCGGCAGTTTCCCACTTTGTGGGTGGAGGAGGGGGAAGCAAGCCACTGTCCAGATGCACCAGAGGTGATGGAAGTGGGGTTCCCAGGGAATACAGTGTTGGAGAGGGAGTGTGAAGACCCCAGAGATCAGATTTTGTTAGCAGAGGAAAACTGTGACTGTCTTTACTATAAATGTACCCAGTTGGGTGTAGGGGAATTACTAAGTTCCCAGGTGGAGTTACTTCACCCACTGAGTGACACTGTTGCATCGGTTGGTTGCCCAACCAAGTGGCCCTCTCCAAAGGGGACTGTGGTTTATGTATTTGGGTGGGACACGGGGGGGGGGGGGGGAATTCAAGAACTATGGACTGCTGATCACATTTCCACCGGACCCTGGTAAAACTCTTTTGATTTATGTACTGTGGGCCACGCACCCGCCAGACCCGGGAAAGAAATCTCCACACAAACCTTGTGACGGTTGCCAGAGGCTTCGGACATGGGATGCTGGAAGGCTCCCTACAAATGTGAAATGTCAGGCCAAAAACCACCAGACCCACAAGAGAATCCAGCTACTTCTGACGTACAGAAGCGGACTAGGCATTGCGGTGCCGTGGTGCGGACAATTCATGGCAAAGGGAGCTGTGAGCTGGTGTCCCAAGCCAGGGGACACAGAAATACTGCCAACTTGTAGCAGCAAAGTAACGCAAGCATCGGTAATCATATACTACTGTGGGGACTTAGTAAGTAAGATACCTTCCTGGCTGGTAATTGGTACTGTTATAGTGCACGGTGTGTATATACAATTAAGGGCTTTTGCCATGTTACTGAATGGTTTACCTGAGTGATCAGAGAATCCAGATCTTCACAATCATATACTTGTTGTAATCCCTTTTTTGTAACTGTTAAGCTTTAATTTATTCTTATTCTAGGCCCTGATTCACTAAGGCTCGCTAAGCAGGGAAGATTATTAAGCCCTCTAACGCAAATGTCCACCCCCGCCGCCTCCCCAACATCCCCGCCGCCGCCTCCCCAACATCCCCGCTGCCTCCTGAACATCCCCGCCGCCGCCTCCCAAACATCCCCGCCGCCGCCTCCCAAACATCCCAGCCGCCTCCCCAACATCCCCGCAGCCTCCAGAACATCCCCGCCGCAATGCAAATGGATGTATAGCATACTGTAACTATCCATTCACAGGAACATGGGCAATCTGGTACATGCGCAGGAACATAGGTGCGCTGGTACATGTGCAGGAACATGGGTGCGCTGGTACATGTGCAGGAACATGGGCAATCTGGTACATGCGCAGGGACACGGGCACGCTGGTACACGTGCAGGAACATGGCCGCAACGTTACATGCGCAGGAACATGGGCGCAATTGTACATGCACAGGAACATGGGCGCAACGGTACATGTGCAGGAACATGGGCAAACTGGTACATGCGCAGGAACATGGGTGCGCTGGTACATGTGCAGGAACATGGGCAATCTGGTACATGTGCAGGAACATGGGCAATCTGGTACATGCGCAGGGACATGGGCGCGCTGGTACATGTGCAGGAACACGGGCAATCTGGTACACGCGCAGGGACATGGGCGCAACGGTACACGCGCAGGAACATGGGCGCAACGGTACATGTGCAGGAACATGGGCAAACTGGTACACTTGCAGGAACATGAGCGCGTTGTTACACATGCAGGAACATGGGCGCTCTGGTACACGCGCAGGGACATGGGCGCGCTGGTACACGCGCAGGGACCTGGGCGCGCTGGTACACGCGCAGGGACATGGGCGCGCTGGTACACGCGCAGGGACATGGGTGCGCTGGTACACGCGCAGGGACACGGGCGCACTGGTACACGCGCAGGAACATGGGCAATCTTGTACACGCGCAGGGACATGGGCACGCTGGTACACGTGCAGGAACATGGCCGCAACGTTACATGCGCAGGAACATGGGCGCAATTGTACATGCACAGGAACATGGGCGCAACGGTACATGCGCAGGAACATGGGCAAACTGGTACATGCGCAGGAACATGGGCGCGTTGGTACACGCGCAGGAACATAGGCAATCTGGTACATGCGCAGGAACATGGGCAATCTGGTACATGCGCAGGGACATGGGCGCGCTGGTACACGCGCAGGGACATGGGCGCGCTGGTACACGCGCAGGGACATGGGTGCGCTGGTACACGCGCAAGGACATGGGTGCGCTGGTACATGTGCAGGAACATGGGCGCGCTGGTACACGCGTAGGAACACAGAAATACAGTAGAGGTGGCAGTGTACAAACAGTGCCCTGCATGAGACTGGCAGACAAGCCTTTTACCATTGTCCAACTTAAGGGACACTTGTAGTCCCCTGTGAGACATTGACCAAGACTCATCTTCCTCCTACACGCCTGACCACAAACCCAATAGCAACCTTTATATAAATCAGCAAATGTGTCCGCTTAGGACGCGCTGTACTACAGATCTGCGCAGAATGCACTCTCGTAGTCTGATATGAATTCTCTGTCTTCAGGGAGATTTGTGTAATAACAGAACTGGTTCATACGGTAGAAGGATGTCTCCCTGGTACTCGCGCGCTGCGCTGCTCTGCAATCTGGACACTGACAGATGACCTGGTTGTGTGGGAATCTGGGAGAAGTGAGGAAACAGAGGAGGGGTACATAGTCAGAGGGAGAGGGGGGGGGGATGTCTCCAGCTGTGGGGAGGGGCTGCGTTATATTTAGGCGGTAATGACATGGTGTGCGTGTATGGGTAATAACACTGCAGCGATGTTACATGTCTGTGTATACTGTACTAGGAACATACAGCCGGAGTGAGCCTCTTACACCAGCTCATCCCATCATTAAATACTGACAACGTAGCCCGGCGGCAGTCAAGTTGGGCAGTTCTCAGTGTGATGTAATGCGGCGAAGCCAAACTTCTCAGAAGCTAGAGTAAAGAACACCCCCCCCCCCCCCCGAACACATTGGGCCTTATTCTAGTTCACTCTTTCTGATAAAATCCTTCTTAGATGGACAAAACCATGTGCACTGCAGGTGGGGCAGATGTAACTTGTGCAGAGAAAATTTGATTTGGGTTCGGTTTTACTTCAAAGTGAGATCTATATTGCAGTGTAAAAATAAAGCAGCCAGTATTTACCCTGCACAGAAACAAAATAACTCACCCAAAGCTAATTCTTTCTGCACATTTTACATCTGCCCCCCTGTAGTGCACATGGTTTCTAAGAAGGATTTTGTCAGAAAGAGTGAACTAGAATAAGGCCCATTGTTCCGTACTGCAGATACGACGCAAGAAAGTGATTCGTATCAGACTTTGCATTTATTTCCCAAATATCTTCTATTCACTCACACCAAAAAGTTACATTAATGTCAGAAGATTTCCTTTTCTCTAGTGTAATAACAGGGAGGCCAAGGATGTCTATTTGTGACTATTTTTGTTAATTATGTTCATAGTATTTCATAAAAGTTAAATAAAGTTCCTAAGATGACTTCTATAGTTTTATTTCACATAAATAAAGTTTTTTGAGTCTTTTATGACTAAAATATAGCAATGGATTTACAAATGTTTGATAAAAATAACAAATGTTGGGTTAAGTATTTCAGGGTGATTTTGACCCACCTGACCGCCGTTGTCACAATTTTCTACCGTACTGATGCTGGGGTCAAAGTTGACACCGTTTAAAAGTGGGGCTCTCCGTAACCGACTCGCCACAGAATATAGGGCCTTATTCTGTTCTGGTCGCTCCCCTGCGCATTCACATGGAGGAGCAATGTTTTTTTTCTCCTGTGCATACGCTGGGTGCGTTCCGTTCACACCTTCCAGTGCGGGCAGGGGGAGTGGGGCGGTGGCGAGGGGACACGCCCATGGGAATGCCCAGCGTATCATCTGATGAAAATGCTGGGCTTTTTCATGGAAATTAGTGAGGTAGCTGCTAGGGACGGGCAGCTGATGTAGCGGTTGTGAGCTGCCCGTCCTGTCCCCGTACAGGGAATACTCAGAGCTAAGGCGCCTGAGAGTGTCTTAGTCTTGCGACTACCTTCAATGGTCGGTGACAATCGTATGATTTGGTCCCCACCCCCAAGGCTGCAAATGGATGTGTATGCAAAACAGCCCATATTCTAATGTCTTTGGACCTTATTCTGGGTCACACGCAGCCCAGAAAAACTACACGCAAAACTAAGGCACTCTCAGGTGCCTTAGCTTTGCTGTTCCCTGAATCTGGTGATGCCACGCCACTACCGGATTACTATGGGAATGCCCAGTGTTCTTATCGGAGCCATGAAACGCTGGGCTTTCCCATGAGCACGTCCATCCGTGGCAGCCCCACGCCCCCACTGGTGGGTGCGAACGGGATGGTGAACTAGAAGTTCGTTGTGCCCGTTTGCATCCAGCACATGCGCATTAATGTGCATGCACATTAGCGAGATATCAGTCCCCCGTGCGAACGCGGCAGATGCGCAGGAACACTTTCTATTCACATGCCATTTGCGTCTGGGCGTGGAAACCGCATGTTTAGTGGGCGTGCCAAGAAAAAAGCAGATGTGTCAGGAAAATACTGGGAGTGTCCCGGGAAACGCAAGCGTGCCTAGGAAAATGCTGAGAGTGTCTGGGGTAAGGCAGGCATGCCTAGGAAACCACTGGGAGTGTCCGGGGAGACCTGTATTAGGGGAGGGTTTGTGACATCAGCACCAGGCCAGATATACCTGTATTAGGGGAGGGTGTGTGACGTCAGCACCAGGCAGGATATGCCTGTATTAGGGGAGGGTGTGTGACGTCAGCACCAGGCAGGATATGCCTGTATTAGGGGAGGGTGTGTGACGTCAGCACCAGGCCGGATATACCTGTATTAGGGGAGGAGCTGTGTGTTGCTGAGCTCCTGACTTCCAGCGTAGGCCGAAAAGCCTGGGACTCGATTAGGGGATTTATCCCCAGTGCTATGGAGCCTCCTGGGGCTGCTGCCCAGGAGAGTCCCCCGGCTGCCGGGCCTGGCCCAGGCCTAGCCCCAATGTCATCTGGGGCAGGTAACCGGAGGGGGGCATTGGAGGTGCCTAAGGGGGAGAGCTTGTGTCGGGCCCCCCTGAGCGATTCGGATGAAAGCTCCAGCTACTCGGATGGGCAAGAACCTGTGAAAGCTTCCCAAGTCAGCCTGATTCTACCTAGCGGAAGGCCGCTTATCCCCCCATCTAAGCTACAGCCTGCAGTTGTTCTGGCCCCAGTGGCAAGTGAGCTCAAAGTGCCCGTTGCTGTAAGTCCCCCGGTGGCAGAAAACATTCCTGTGATGGTGAATCTCCCTGTTAATGGGTCGGCTGTGATGGATGCCGGGCCCACGGTGTCAGGAGGAAAGCCCAGTGTGACCAGTAGCCCTGAAGGTACTTTTGCTGACAGTATGGCCTTACCAGTGGGGGAGGAGGAGGATGGTGTGTTGCCTGAAGTTACAGACTCTAACAAATCTGTGAATAATGGAGGCAGTGTGTCGGTGTTGGTGCCATTTACTATGAAGCCTGCTGTCCTAGCGCGGGCTGAAGTGGAACCGGCGTCAGGTCCCAGTGTGATGGGTGATCCGGCGCCCGTGCCCGCGGTGAAGAGAGAGGTGCAGGATGACGTGGAGTCTGCGGCCCCCGAGCGGTGTCTGAGCGGCGGCGTGGTGCTGGCGTCCCTGTCCGTGGATGCGGGAGGCTCGCGGGTCCCGGCGGGTGACGTCAGCGGAGGAGACAGTGTGAGCGGAGAGGCGGCATCGGCAGCTGATGTCCGGGCGGCTGGTGACGAGGAGGAAGCGGCCGGAGGGGGAGCTGATGGCGGCTTCAGGGACGCGGCAGAGGACGGCGGGATGGCGCCTGCTGCAGATAAGTGCATGTCCCCTGTGTGCAAAGATGGCGGCGATTTATAGCCGGGCGGCGTGTGACGACACCGCTCCAGTGCTGGTGGCGCTGGAACCAGAGTGTGGGGGCAGAGGAGCCCTAACGGGGGAGGAAGGCACCCAGGGTGCCCCTGAAGGGGGGGTCACAATAAGCCCAGGGACTCCTACATTGAATGTGCTGCAGCACGCTGTCCCTGCATCTGAGGGGGGCAAAGGACAGTATAATGTTGTGACTGACGGAGGGGAGCTGGTAAGTGTGAATGCCAGTACAGGGGGGGTGTTTGGTGCAGATGTCGCCATGGAGATAGGCCAGCCTGTGGAAGGAACTGTTGTATGTGTACAGGACTTGCAATCCAGAGTGCTGGCTCTGGAAACTAGGTCTATTAGACTGCTGAACAAAATTACAATTAAAAAGAAGGAAAGAAACAACGCATTTAGCACCAAAAGACCGGTGCTCAATGCGTTGATTCAGGAGCTGCAGGCAGAATTAAAAATTAACAATAATGAGAAGGATGTATTGAAATTAAAAATTGCTGAACTGCAGGGGAAAGAGGTTGCAGAGAGCACAGGGCTTCCCCCTAACAGGGGATCAGATGTGGTGGAAACGGGATCGGAAGGGGAGAATCCTCTCTATGACCACATCAGAGTGCTGGAGGAGGAGGGTGTGCCGGGTCCAGTATCACAGTCAGAGGAGATGGAGGTCCAGCCCTCGGTTAAAGGGGTAGAGGTTGAAACCGTGTTTGGAGACAAAATTAGGATTGAGGGTATGGGTACTGGTGTCGCTGATAAGGAAAAGCAGAGGAAAGGGGAAGGTGAAAGACGGTCGACTAGGGGTGCCGGTGGGCCCAGTATGGCGGTGCGAGTGGGGTCTCCTGTGCGTACTGCGACCTCAGTGGCTCCTGTGGCCCCTGCGGCACCGGTATCTTCCGCAACACCGGTAGTGGTGCCGCCCGCGGCTTCCTACGCTGGGATTCTGTCTGCGGGTCCAGTGCGAGTGGAGGCGACCAGGCCCAAGCCTACGTGGGGGCAGCCAGCAAAGAGGAGGAATGCTGTTCAGCTTAAATGGGTAACAGAAGGGTTAACTACTACCTCCGCTGATGTTCTAGATAGACTCTTTCTTCTGGGTTTCAAAAGAGAGGATTTCTTTGCATGTATACACCCGGTAGGCGCCCCTGAATTTGATATCAGTTTCATGACATACTATGGCTTACAGAAGTTTTGGTCCAAGTGGGGGGAGGTGAAGCATAACGACTGGTGGAATAAATTTAAGGCCTATGCCATAACCAGACAAGAAAGAGTTAAAGTGAATATACTCGTTCGGAATGAGTCCCTGAGCCCATCGGATATTTGTTTCTGGCTGCAGATGCATGGGGCGAACCTTTTGTCCCCTTTAGAGAAGGTTCCAGGGGCTAGGGATGTGTGGGGTGGGGCATGGGCGGTCTATGCAAATTTAAGGGAAGGTTGCCACATACCGTCAGCTGCATTCATAGGCAAGGATAGGGTGCAGTGCTTTTACCCCGGTCAGCCCAGAGAGTGTCACAGGTGTGGGGACTTTCGCCACTTTAGTCGTGATTGTCCAAGCCAGAAGTGTTCAAGATGTAATAGCCTCGGGCATGTGGCCAAAGATTGCGACAAAATAGTTTGTAATTTGTGTGGGGATGATGGCCATGCCTTTTCTAGCTGCCCGATGGCTTTCCACAACACCTCTTTAGACAGGGAGATGGAGGGGGCGGCAGCGGAGGTGGAGGGGGGGCTGGTGGGGGCTCCGTCGGTGGTGTCGGCTGGAGTCGTGGTCCGGTCGGGCCTTTCCGTGGGGCCCCAACAGCCCAATCCTGGCCCCCTGTCGGCTCTGACCTCCCAGTTGCAGAGGGTAGAGGAGGGACCCTCTGGTGTGTCTGATAGGGTGGTGGCTCAGAAGAGCGGAGTGGAAGATGCCCCTTTCCAGCTGGTGGGGAAAGGGAAGGGGAAGAATAAGAAGGTTAAG
This sequence comes from Crinia signifera, assembly GCF_055691185.1. NCBI lineage: Eukaryota > Metazoa > Chordata > Amphibia > Anura > Myobatrachidae > Crinia > Crinia signifera. Next base: position 16,837,246 of record NC_139224.1, on the reverse strand, counting down.
GCGGACAAGCAGATTAGCCTGTCAAACAGCTTCTTCTCCCTGGCAAGTGAAGAGGAGGCGGAGGGGGAAGGGGATGTAGTGAAGGAGGCAGACGGCAGTCTTGTGCTGAGGCCGAAGAGGCAGAGGCTGAGGAAAAAAAGAAAGGTGGATGAGCAGCCCAGCCTTGCCCAGGAAAAAGCAAACGTGGGGGTAGAGCCCTTTATCCTGAAGTGTAGGTCCTTCCTGAAAAATACCGCTTCTGAGGTTCAGAAAAAAGTATGCACGGTGGAGGACTTGGCGCCTCAATTGAGGGCGGATGAGGTGGAGGATGTGCTGGTGGAGCAGAAGGTAACGGGACCGGTGGTTCAGCTGGGACAGGGTGACGGCCAGGTAGGCGTCACGGGGCCTCCCCTGTCTGGCGCTGTCCCCGATCCGAATCCTGGTGGCTCTAACCTCATCGGTCCTCATGTCGACCCAGGTCCTCCCGTGGTGGTCGACAACACTCCTCAGGGTATACCTCTGGGGGCATCGCTGGCTCAGGTGTCTGGGGGCGGTGTTACTGACAAGGGGGTCCTTGAGGAAGTTAAGAAGGTTGTCGAGGTAATAGAGGTGGTGGAAGATGATATCCTGCCGATTGTGGAGGAGGAGGATGTCGGCCCGGGGGTCAGTGTTAAGAGGTGGGGGTCGGATGAGGACCTTCAAGAAAAGCGTGTGAAGAGGAAGTGATCTGGTCCCTACGCTCGGTGGCTCTGAAGGATGGCCCCCCAGCCCATAAGGTTTGCCACACACAATGTGGCACCTATCTTGTCCGTACGTGCTCGGCAGTTAGCTTATGATTTTTTCAATTCCTTAAATGTAGATTTTGTTTTTTTTGCAGGAGACCAGATTGAGGCGGCTCGCAGATATTCACAAGGCAAAAACCGAGTGGAGGCGTGGGCCGTCCTTCTGGTCTCTGGCTGCCGAGCCGTACGGAGGGCTGGGGATTTTTTTTACCACCGAAGTTACCATCCAGCGAGTCATCGAGGTACAAGTAGGCAGGTGTATGGTTTTGGATGTCAATCTGAAGGGGCACGACCTGAGGCTTATTAATATCTATGGGCCCCAGACTAAGTGGGACAGGAAGTGTCTTTTCAGAGAGATAAAACCGTATCTCTTCGTAGCCCGGCAGATAGTCTTTGGCGGTGATTTTTAACACCATAATTAGGCCCAAAGACAGGGGAGGGTCAAGGGCTACTCTGGGCTACGACTCCCTCTTTCTAGTGAGTATGATAAGACAGTCGGGTCTGGTGGATGTGCACGTTCGACACTCCCCAGACCTCACGGGGTTCACCTATCATAGAGGTAGTTGTAGGAGTAGAATATATAGGGTTTTTGTTAAGGAGAGCTCGAAAACCTCGGTTCCCAAGCTGAGGCCGGTAGAGTTCTCCGATCACGTTTGTCTGTGTGTGTCCTTGAACGCCTCAGAGTCCCCTCAGAAAGGCCGGGGCCTTTGGCGCTTGAACTCCAAACTCCTTGAGAGGGAAGAGGTTAGACAGTCCTTCAGGGACTTCTTTCAATCTCAGGAGTCACTTTTGGAGGCGGGTTGGAACAGGTCTGAGTGGTGGGAGGTATGTAAAAAAAGGACTTGCAGCTTTTTTCGCGACCTCGTAGCCAGAGAGAACTTGGTCAGGAACCGTGTCTACTGTGCCTTGAGAAAGAAATTAGATTTCCTGATCTCTGAGCAGGGTGATGGTGGGGAAATCTCCCGGGTGAAAGCTCAGATGAAGGAGTACCAGTACAACCGATATGCTTCTTTGATTTTGGAAAGGGATTATGGGAAATACCACTCGCCTGATCCCTACCAGAATTGCAGGAGTTCGGTTGACTGTAAGGAGGTGAGAGGGTTGTATGATGGCCAGGGTGTCCTCCGCGAGGATCGGGAGGGCATCCTGGGAGTTGTGCAATCCTTCTACTCCGACCTTCTATCTGAGAAGCCGCCTATCAGAGAGAAGATGGAACGGTTTCTTTTGGAGACGCCAGGTCTCGAGAGTCATGGTAGTGCTCTTGATTCCCTTGGTGAGGAGATAACGGTGGACGAGGTCAAGAAGGCCATAGGCTCCTTGTCTATGAAAATAGCCCCGTGTCCGGATGGGTTAACCTCCGAATTCTTTAAGTGTTTCTGTGACCTCTTGGCCCCTCGTCTTGTGGAAGTATTTAATGAGTGCCTGGGTGAGGGCCTGCTCCCTCCTTCCATGAGATTGTCTGCCCTTATCTTGCTCTCTAAAGGGAGGGACCCGTCCCGTGTTGAGAACTGGCGCCCCATCGCCCTTCTCGATACGGATAGGAAGATTCTGGCAAAGGTGCTCTTTAACAGACTGATGGAGGTTTCCGAGTCTTTGCTTTCGCCTTCTCAGCACTGCACTGTGAAAGGCAGGAGCACTTTTAGTGCTGACCTTGGCATCCGGGAGGCCGTGGAGCGGTGCAGGGCTGAGAAGTGGGGAAAGTACCTGCTGGCGTTGGATCAGGCAAAGGCTTTTGACAGGGTAAACCACGAATACCTGTGGGCTCTACTGGCTAGGTATGGCCTCCCAGTGAGGGTGGTAAATTGGCTGCGGGTAATCTACAGGCAAGCCGAGAGCTTCCCTCTTGTGAATGGTTGGGTAGGTCCGACCTTTTCAGTGAATTCGGGTGTTCGGCAGGGCTGCCCTCTAAGCCCCCTCCTGTATGTTTTTGCCATCGACCCCTTCATTAGAAGGCTGGAGGGTGGCATTGTGAGGGGAGTCCAGCTGAGCCCGGAGCATTCGCTGGAGGCAGTGGCCTACGCGGACGATGTCACCGTCATCCTGTCGGATCCGTCAGAGGCGGATGCGGTGGTAGCGGCCATCCAGGAATACTCAATGGCGTCGGGTTCCCTGGTCAATCAGGACAAGAGTGAGGTTTTCTGGATGGGGGAGGAGGGCCATGAATTTGACCTTCCGGATGGTCTCCCCCGGGCGAGCCAGGTGATCAAAGTCTTAGGCATCGAATTTGGCCCGGGCGATTACGCCACGCGAAATTGGGATTCCAGACTGATAGAGGCCGGCCAGAAGGTAGAGCGCTGGAAGAGGTGGAAGCTGTCTCTCAGGGAAAGGGTGGACCTGATCAAGACTTACCTGATCCCTGTGTTCTTGTACGTCAGCTATGTGTGCCTTTTGCCAGAGTCGAGATGGGCAAAGATTTATGCTTTGTTTTTTCAGATGCTCTGGGGAAACAAACTGAATCTGATCAAGAGGACTGTCACCTACAGGTCGAGGAGGAAAGGAGGCCTGGGTATGGTCAACCCAGTGCTATTCTTTTTGATGACCTTTATTAAATTACATCTGTCAAGCCTCCAATTAGAGGCTCCTCCTCGATGGGTAGAAGGTTTTAGAGTCTGGGTGTCTCCTTTCCTCAACGCATGGTTAGAGGGAGGGAGTGTTAAAAGTCTGCGAGTCCGCCGTGGATACCTCCCGGCCTACGTGGCTCCTGTCTTGAAAGTGACAAGGCGGTGGGGCCTGGAAGCGGGAACAGTCAAAGGTTCTTCTAGAAGGGAGCTGGAGAAGAAGGTTTTGCAGTCCCACTTCCGGGAACAGCTGTCACTGAGGGACTGCCCGGGTAATTTGTCATCGGAGGGGCTGGCCCTTGTTAATTCTGGGAGGATCCCTCTGAAATATCAAGACATTGCCTGGCTCTCCTTCCACGGGAGGCTTTACGTGAGGGGAAACCTGAAGCATAGAAATGCCGATGATCGTGGTTGTCCACGGGAGGAGTGTCTGGGGGAGGAGGAGACTATGGACCATTTCTTGCTCAGGTGTCCCTTCAATGTGGAGGTTTACAAGGGTGTTTCCAGGGCCTTGGGAATCCCGTGCCTTTCGGGGCTCAGTTACCCGGAGTGGGCCTATGGGGCGTTCAAGCATCCGGGTCGGTTTGAGTTATCCACTTTGTTCTTAGTCAGCATAGTTGTTAGATATTTCACGTGGAATGCACGGTGTCAGGTATCCATTAGGCAGAAAGTCCTCCCCTGTGTGGTGGTGGTTACTGACATTTTGCACAAGGTGTGGAAATTGAGGGATCTGGAGAGACGCCGGATGGAGACCGGGAGATGGGCCAGGCTGTGGCGCCATCTTCGGCCCCCTTGAGTGGGCGGCTGACTTACGGTAGTCTCTCTGGCTTGTGGCTTTGCTATCCTTTCACTCCCTTAGATGTCATTACACAAAATATGCGGTTTTACATATATCTGGGTACTTATGTAATATCTGGGCTCCCGTTTTTCTTATGAGACCGCGTCCCCTCGCAGGGCTCGCTGCGCTCGCCACGCTTCGGGCACGGTGGCTCGCTGCGCTCGCCACACTATATAAAATCAACTCCATGCGTAGTTGGATAGTAGGGGTATGAAAAAATGGGGTGCATTTAACATGGGAGCCCAGATAATACATAAGTACCTATATCTGTAGCACCAGATCATTTCCTCTTGCATGCGGTTGTAAATACCGCATGTAAATAAGTTTGTTGTGTTATGTGATATTGTATGATGCATTATGTTTCCAGCTGATGTATTGTTGTATTATTCATGTGAAAAGCCCGCTTTTCTTTTCTTTTAATTCTAAGACCGATGTAAGTGGACTTTATACGGTCTTTTCATGGACAATGTTTTTACTCAAGAAAAGGGGCTCATGTATAATCGCATGTACTTGTTTTTCTGTATGAAATGTTTATGTCTTTCTGTTGCAAGTTCTAAATAAAGAAATATTACCTGTATTAGGGGAGGGTGTGTGACGTCAGCACCAGGCAGGATATGCCTGTATTAGGGGAGGATGTGTGACGTCAGCACCAGGCCAGATATACCTGTATTAGGGGAGGGTGTGTGACGTCAGTACCAGGCCGGATATGCCTGTATTAGGGGAGGGTGTGTGACGTCAGCACCAGGCCGGATATGCCTGTATTAGGGGAGGGTGTGTGACGTCAGCACCAGGCAGGATATGCCTGTATTAGGGGAGGGTGTGTGATGTCAGCACCAGGCCGGATATACCTGTATTAGGGGAGGGTGTGTGACATCAGCTCCAGGCCGGATATACCTGTATTAGGAGAGGGTGTGTGACGTCAGCACCAGGCCGGATATGCCTGTATTAGGGGAGGGTGTGTGACGTCAGCACCAGGCCGGATATGCCTGTATTAGGGGAGGGTGTGTGATGTCAGCACCAGGCCGGATATACCTGTATTAGGGGAGGGTGTGTGACATCAGTACCAGGCCGGATATGCCTGTATTAGGGGAGGGTGTGTGATGTCAGCACCAGGCCGGATATACCTGTATTAGGGGAGGGTGTGTGACATCAGCACCAGGCCGGATATACCTGTATCCATCGCAGCCACTGAGAAGGTCTGATGCGCAGTGTAACAATCATTAGATGGTGACCCTGTTATGATGAGTTTTGGACATATTGACTCGGCCACAGCATTTTCCATTTGCATCCCTGCCATCAGGTCTACATTACCCCCAAACCAAGCATTGACGGTCTGAGTAACCCTATGCTTGGGCAAGACTCCGGAGCCATTTGTACTGTGTACATGATCCTAGTCGCTGGAAACGAGTGCCACGCGCGGCTGTGGAAATTGCCCACAATAAGAGGAAGACAACGTATGATACACAGCATTTGTTACAGAGGCAGCAGTGATATCTTACAGATCCCTGGACGCAGTTACTATGAATGATTACCATGGTATTTCTCATGACGGACAATGGGGCTCATCTCCATTCATTCAGAGCTATCTGGGGAGAAAGAGTGAGAATGTCTAGCTATATGCAAATCCCTAATGGTGAGCCACAAGGAGTGAGGCAGGCTGTCACAGTTTTCATGGCATACTAAAGGGGTCTTGATGCTTGCCTGGGTGCCAGCTTCCATACACCTGTGCTCAGGTGCACCAATATATATGTTGCTGTGAAAAGCGTCACTCCAGGACTTGTGGCAAACGTGAATTTATTCGGTCAACGCTGTTTTGGGCCTCAGCCCGTCATCAGTGTGTATATATATATATATATATATATATATATAATCCGAGGGAGACGGCACTCAGGGTTGCTGTGCAATCTTCTAGTGCCCCGGTGCCTTCCCATAAGCCAGAGGGCTGATAGATATGTGTCCGAGGTAGGCGGCACTCAGAGACGATGTAAACCATTTAAACCATAACACGGTTTATTGTGCAAAAATGAGGCAACGTTTCGGGGATGATCCCCTTTCTCAAGCCAAAACAAACAAGTTGTGTTATGGTTTAAATGGTTTACATCGTCTCTGAGTGCCGCCTACCTCGGACACACACATATATATATATATATATATATATATATATATATATAGAAAGAATAGGGGTGCACTGAATGTACCACTGAAAGACTTAACATATAATAAGTCAATAAAATAGATAAAAACAAATAAGCATTTATTAATGGTTTGTCCAGCAATGCAATTTCATTTCACTGTTTAAAGGTTTTCTTATGTCACATATAGATCCTCAGAATCAAAAGCAGAGGTCTCTAAAGCCAAGGGAGACGCTAGTTCAAAGACCGAGGTATCTGTTTGTTCACAGTCTACACATACAGTCTCTGAGTGTAACCAATAACAGGAATCACAGAATCTCCAGGAGCCAGGAGACACTGTATATAGTGATGTGGTCGGGGGCGGGTGCTTGGAATAATGTGATTGTTGCAGTTGTGAGACGGCAGTTGTGTACTACAGAGGCTTTGTAGAGTATCTAGAGCCTAATAGCCAGTTACTCACTGGCGACCAGGAAGCCGTAAGTGCTGCTGACACATTAGCAAATGTTGCCGACAGGAATGCATGCAACCAGCACTGCATCACTGAAAACCACTGCTGTCAGCCAGGCGGGGGATGCGCTGCTGTCAGTGAGGCGGGGGATGCGCTGCTGTCAGTGAGGCGGGGGATGCGCTGCTGTCAGCGAGGCGGGGGATGCTCTGCTGTCAGCGAGGCGGGGGATGCTCTGCTGTCAGTGAGGCGGGGGATGCTCTGCTGTCAGTGAGGCGGGGGATGCTCTGCTGTCAGCGAGGCGGGGGATGCGCTGCGGTCAGTGAGGCGAGGGATGCGCTGCGGTCAGTGAGGCGGGGGATGCGCTACCGTCAGTGAGGCGGGGGATGTGCTGCCGTCAGCGAGGTGAGAATGCGCAGCTGTAAGTGAGGCGGGAGATGGGCTGCTGTCTGCACAGCACGTTTCCTTTGTACTTCCGCCCTGACTGTATCCATGTGAGTCAGCCGCACACCGCAGCGCATCTACAGTAGCTTACTCTGCCTACTAGGTCAGTGCATTAACGGGAATATTGGTGGCCAGTTTAGCTGCCCCACAGATCTGATTCCATACTGGGGACGTGTGAATGTGATTTGCATTGAGCTGGAGCGCATGTACCAGCAGTAATAAGGTAATAGAGATATTAATACACAATGAGAATGAGAAATGACTAGATCTCATTAGTCAATTAGATAGACATCTTGGCACGTAGCATCACAGGGCTAATGAGACACTAAGAAGTCGCTGCTCTGACATATACTGAGGCTGCTATGTCACTCAGAGCCACCTTATAACAGAGCCGTCCTGTAATAACACCATTCATGGGAAATGTTGGGCTGACATGTGACACGGAGCGACCTGGGCAATGGTGGTAATATGTTAGGGAGCTACAATGTAAACAAAGTGCGCTGTGTGCCGCTATTAGTGTAGCGCTTGTATGTGCCCCAATGTGGCTGGTATCTCGGATGGGCACTATTACTGTGCAGCATGTATATGTATCCTGACCGATCAGTTCTAGTGTCCTGATACACAGTGAGGGATTTCCCAGCAGGCACCAGTGTGGCTCATGTCTCCGGTGGGCACTATTACTGTGCAGTATGTATATGTATCCCGACCTATCAGTTCTAGTGTCCTGATACACAGTGAGGGATTTCCCAGCAGGCACCAGTGTGGCTCATGTCTCCGGTAGGCACTATTACTGTGCAGTATGTATATGTATCCCGACCTATCCGTTCTAGTGTCCTGATACACAGTGAGGGATTTCCCAGCAGGCACCAGTGTGGCTCATGTCTCCGGTGGGCACTATTACTGTGCAGTATGTATATGTATCCCGACCTATCCGTTCTAGTGTCCTGATACACAGTGAGGGATTTCCCAGCAGGTACCAGTGTGGCTCATGTCTCCGGTGGGCACTATTACTGTGCGGTATGTATATGTATCCCGACCTATCCGTTCTTGTGTCCTGATACACAGTGAGGGATTTCCCAGCAGGCACCAGTGTGGCTCATGTCTCCGGTAGGCACTATTACTGTGCAGTATGTATATGTATCCCGACCTATCAGTTCTAGTGTCCTGATACACAGTGAGGGATTTCCCAGCAGGCACCAGTGTGGCTCATATCTCCGGTGGGCACTATTACTGTGCAGTATGTATATGTATCCCGACCTATCCGTTCTAGTGTCCTGATACACAGTAAAGGATTTCCCAGCAGGTACCAGTGTGGCTCATGTCTCCGGTGGGCACTATTACTGTGCGGTATGTATATGTATCCCGACCTATCAGTTCTAGTGTCCTGATACACAGTGAGGGATTTCCCAGCAGGCACCAGTGTGGCTCATGTCTCCGGTGGGCACTATTACTGTGCAGTATGTATATGTATCCCGACCTATCAGTTCTAGTGTGCTGATACACAGTGAGGGATTTCCCAGCAGGCACCAGTGTGGCTCATGTCTCCGGTGGGCACTATTACTGTGCAGTATGTATATGTATCCCGACCTATCCGTTCTAGTGTCCTGATACACAGTGAGGGATTTCCCAGCAGGTACCAGTGTGGCTCATGTCTCCGGTGGGCACTATTACTGTGCGGTATGTATATGTATCCCGACCTATCAGTTCTAGTGTCCTGATACACAGTGAGGGATTTCCCAGCAGGCACCAGTGTGGCTCATGTCTCCGGTGGGCACTATTACTGTGCAGTATGTATTTGTATCCCAACCTATCAGTTCTAGTGTGCTGATACACAGAGGGGGTGTCACGGTCCTACCGGTCGCTCCTCCGGATATGTCAATCTGAACAGCATCGGCCGTGACTTGAGGTTCCCTTTGGACACACGGGTCCCCTATATAAGTTATGCCGCCACCAGCAAAGCCTGGTTTAGTGCTTCCAAATTGCGCAAGCTACGCTTTGCTCGCACCTGACCACACAATACAATATAAAAGGTTGTAGCGTAAACCGCCCTAGGCGTTAATCCTATGAACACAGATTCAGGACTAGAAATAAATTATTTATTTCCAAGAATACTTCAGAGCTTTAGTTACAAAAATGGTTGCTGATGAAATATATTCTATGAGTACACACAGAAGAATACGATCTCAAAGGAAAATAACAGGAATAAAAACCACAGAAGCCTAACTTACACAAGTATAGTACATCTGTCTGTGGGCGACTTCACAGAAGAAGCAAGATTGGTGCATTCCTACCACGAATAGCTGCGTTTCCCAAGAAATGGACCAAGATTGTGGGGAGAGAAGTGTAATTATACCTGCTCAATGCTGGACACTAATAAATGTCCCCAAGTAAAGCTGGGTACACATACTTACAATCGTCGGGCCGTTCTTCCATTCTGGGTCGGACGGCCGTTCAATTGTATAGGTGTGTACGCTGTCCTGCCAAAAACTGTCTTGTCCGTCCATTCTCGGTCCTATACATATAATGATAGGACACATAATTTCTTCGATCCGATCATGTAATAATGGACCGTGACAGGGGAATTCCCAGAAGGAACCAATCTGGCTCGTGGCTCCGGTGGGCACCATTACTGTGCAGCATGTATATGTATCCCGACCTATCAGTTCTAGTGTCATTATACACATAGGGGGATTTCCCAGCAGGCACCAGTGTGGCTCGTGGCTCAGACGGGCACTATTACTGTGCAGTATGTGTGACACGCCAACGGCAGGGGTGTATGTTTTACCTTGAGTTGCTGGATACTCGTGGTTCCGCACCGATTCTTCTCCTCGTCGACTGCAGGGACCGCGCCGCCCTAAAAACTCAAGCAAGGCGTTCAGCAGGTACAACTGTTTGCGTTTTATTAAATGCAGATATAACATTCAAGTTTAGCGTATACTAAGTTGGCAACGGTTTGGTAACAACTTATTTAGTTAATAACACTTCACAGCCGCCTAGCGGGTTAATACTCTACTAGTGTTGATAGACTCTAGAAACCAGTACATACATTCACAGGGTGTTCACCGTTACAGGCAATAGACAAATTAGAACCTACCGCATAACATTCTACCAAACACATTTAATGTAATATAGAGGGAATATCAGAAAAGGGTTTCTGATGAGAAAGGGTAATCCCGCAATGAAAGTCAAAGGAAAGGCAAGTCACAGTAGTAATCCTTATTTACCACAAAGTGGAAGTGTGTCCAAAGCTGACAGCGTAATGCAGGACTTGTGAAGTTTTCCTGCTTGTCAGCTGAATGTCCCAATTAAGTGCACTTGGTACCCGCTCCATGGAGCGGCAGGCAGGCCGACGGTGACGTGGCACAGAGGGTCTTTCAGGGGGTCCCTAAGGCTTCAGCCACAAATCAGGTTGGGGACAGGGTTTTAAAAGTGGGCTCCTAGCACATAACACAGCGCGCCGTTGGTGGCAGGGAGTGAAGCGTGGGGAACCAGCCTGGGGCCCTTGTAAGGAAAAGTACCTGTATCCTGGACCAAGGTGCAGGCTCCTGCCCGTCTCGACTGGTCCTCCGGCCGTCTGTCAGGCTGGTTGCTGGTTTTCTCTCTTGTGCAGAGGCACTCTAGTGTGGACGCTGCTATTGCAGCGTTGCCACACTCAGATGCGCCGCTCCTGCTCTGGTGCCGTCCTCAGCACGGCGGCGTCTCTCCCTCCGCTGCATGCACGCGCCCCAGTCTTCTCCGCGCTGTCCTCGGTTCTTGCCGGTGTGTGCCGCGGGGTCGGCGGGGGTCACTCAGCTCATGCGTTGCGTCTCTGCGGCGAGTGTTCCCGGGTCGGCGGGGGTCGCACGCTTCATGCGTTGCGTCTCTGCTCCCGGCCTGTCTCGGGGTCGGCGGGGGTCACGCGGTCATCACCGCGCCGCCGCTCAGTCTCCGTCTCCCTTCTGCAGCTCCTTCCTCCACGCTGCTCTCTCTTCTCCAGGAACTTCCCTCCTACTTCCTGTCTGTCCCTATACGTCCCCCAGAGCTGTCAGTCAGCCTGGGGGACGCTCCTTCGCGCCCTTACTGAACGGGGGTTTTAACCCCTAAGGTCCCGCTGCTGGGACTCTATGAAAAAGTCCGGGGTGCCACACATCCACCCACTTAAAGGATGCTCGTCCTCGGGCATCGAACTGGTTAAGATAAATGTTCCCCAAAAAGCAGTATATACATATACAGTACACAACCGTTAAGCAAGCCATTATGAGCGGCAGACCTACTCTCTGTACCGCAGAGGCAACACGCCTCTCGTGCTCCTAACTGAACGCCTCGCTCCAGTCCCCGGGGGCGCGATCTCAACGAGCTTCGGAGCAGGTTCATTGGTCCTCAGATTGAAATGCGGAGGTACATCCGGAGTGAACGGCAGGGACCATCCCACACTCAGCATCAGTTCCATCGGGTCTTGGGGCCATCTTGCGACAGGATAATCGTTATTCAGGCTTCCTTTGCTGCTCGACTTGAAAAGGACGGGGGTTTGAGTCGGATACGGTTTGATCCGGTTGCGATGGGTCCGCTGTGAGTGGGCACCCTCCCACCTCACATCCAATTCACTCTTGGACCGATTGTTTCTTGTGAACAACGGGGTCCCAGCTGGTATGCGGTCAGCATGGGTCTTCTGGCCACAGTGGATCTTCCGGTAGTCTCTACTTTGCGCCAACTTCTGGTTACCCAAAGCTCTGGTGGTAGCCAATCTGGGTTGACGTTCTTGTACCCGGGGCGGTACTGGACTGGTGAAGCTTGGTGTCTCTATTTGTTCGCTGCTATCCTCCACCTTCCCCTCTGGGTGTAGAGGTAAGCGGGAGGGGTTAGTTCGGTTGCGCCCGTTTCGGCACCGGTGAAAACGCCTGCGGCCACGGCGCCTGTCAGGATCAAACCGGCTTCCTTTCACGGGTACCCCACCTGGGCCCGTCACATCTATCGCTCTGGCACCCTTTTCTCCTTCCACCACATCGAATTCCAGCATCTCGCCATCTTCGACACTGTGCAGGAACCTCTGCGGGTGGTTTCTCTTTATGGCAGTCCGATGGACGAAAACATCATCTTTCGTGTCATTCCGTTCAATGAAGCCATATCCTCTTCGGACATTAAACCATTTGACAGTTCCTTGTGCCCTTGTGGCTGGCACCTTCTTCACCACCTGGCTCCTTTGGACGCAGATGATGTGCTGCAGTGTTACCTCCTCAGCCTGATCCGGGTTAACCTGTTCCTGCTTTAGCGTCGCCATAAGCTCTTCCGGGCAATGTCTTAGGATGTTCATGCCCAGGATGATGGGGGCAACCTTTCCTTCCCCGCAGGTGATCACCAAAAACCCCTGTTTGGGTAAATGCGTTCGTCCGATCTTCAGGTCGGCTTCCCAGTCCCCGTTGCAGGTGACCTCTCGGCCGTTGGCAGCAACCACTTTCACCTGCGTGGGGCGCGGTCTAAATGGTACGTCTTTCCCCCAATATTTTTGAAGAGTGGGTAATTGTATCATCGATACTTGCGACCCGGTGTCGATCATGGCTACTGTTTCTATCCCGTTGATCCACACCTTGGTCCTCGGGCATTGTCCTACATATTGGGCCCACCAATCCTCCGGGTCTGGGTCTACTCCCGGTGTTCTCCCCGAGGTTCGGGCCCTGGCCTCAGGGTGTTGAAGTTTAAAGGCTCCGGACGGTAGCAATTTCGCTCCACGTGCCCCGGTTCCTGGTATCGTCTGCAGATGGGGAGCCCTTGCCCATCAAATTGGTCAGTGCTCCGGCGGCTATTTTCGCTGGGGGTGTCCCACCGGTTGCCCGCTTCCCTGCGGCTTTCGGCCCACCGCCCAGGTTCTCTCTCATTGTACGTTGGTGTTCTGGGTCGCTGGCGCATTTCCCTCTGTATGTCGGCCATGCCGACTGTGAGGTTCTCGATTTGTTTTTGTAACATCTTGAACTGGTCATCTGGCAGGTTCTGTGCAGCCTGCATGACCGTGTCTCTGTTCTTCTTTGCCCCTTCTGGGCTTGTAGGGGAGGTTCGCCGTGGGTACTGCTGTTCACGGAATCCCAACAGTTCGGGGTATTCCTCTTCTTCTTGCGTCCCGACTACCCCAAGAGCAGCGTCCTTAAAGTCGGTGAAGGTTACGCCCGCCATCTGTCTTCGCAACAACCTCAGTTGCGCCTGTATGTTCTCTTGCCTGGCCCCTTCGATCAGCTGGACTATTAGTGTCTCGTCCACGTTCCTCATTTCCTCCGGGTCGACGGCTTGTATTGCCTTACTTAATTCTATTAGACTGAGAGCATAATCCCGCAACGTCTCGCCTGCTCGTTGCTTCCTTCCGTACAACTTCAATTTTAGTTCTGGGAGACTTCGCGTCTCGAAGGTGGTGGATAGCTTCTTCAGTATCTGTGCTACTGTCATTCTGTGTTCGGGTGCCCATGATCTGACCTCCCGGAGAGCAGATCCCGTTAGTTGTCCTATCAGAATCTGGACCTTCTGTTGTTCTTGTAGGGTGTACAATAAGCTTGTTGACTCCATCCCCCTCTTGAATTCCTCGAATGTGGTTCCCGGTGCCTTCCTTTTGTCTCCACTGTAGCTGGGTAACCATGACGCCCCGAAGTAATACGGAAGTGTGATTGGGGTGGTTGGTGCAGCAGCGGCTTGTCCTTGTTGTTCACCTCCGGGCGCTGGTATCCCTCCGCCTTGTGCTGGAGCAGCTGGTTGCGCCGGTGCTTGTACCGCCAGTTGTGCGGCTTGCTGCTCCATCTTCCTTGCTTGACTGTTCTCTCAGCCGACTCGTATCCTGTTCGGTCTGACGCCAAGTGTGACACGCCAACGGCAGGGGTGTATGTTTTACCTTGAGTTGCTGGATACTCGTGGTTCCGCACCGATTCTTCTCCTCGTCGACTGCAGGGACCGCGCCGCCCTAAAAACTCAAGCAAGGCGTTCAGCAGGTACAACTGTTTGCGTTTTATTAAATGCAGATATAACATTCAAGTTTAGCGTATACTAAGTTGGCAACGGTTTGGTAACAACTTATTTAGTTAATAACACTTCACAGCCGCCTAGCGGGTTAATACTCTACTAGTGTTGATAGACTCTAGAAACCAGTACATACATTCACAGGGTGTTCACCGTTACAGGCAATAGACAAATTAGAACCTACCGCATAACATTCTACCAAACACATTTAATGTAATATAGAGGGAATATCAGAAAAGGGTTTCTGATGAGAAAGGGTAATCCCGCAATGAAAGTCAAAGGAAAGGCAAGTCACAGTAGTAATCCTTATTTACCACAAAGTGGAAGTGTGTCCAAAGCTGACAGCGTAATGCAGGACTTGTGAAGTTTTCCTGCTTGTCAGCTGAATGTCCCAATTAAGTGCACTTGGTACCCGCTCCATGGAGCGGCAGGCAGGCCGACGGTGACGTGGCACAGAGGGTCTTTCAGGGGGTCCCTAAGGCTTCAGCCACAAATCAGGTTGGGGACAGGGTTTTAAAAGTGGGCTCCTAGCACATAACACAGCGCGCCGTTGGTGGCAGGGAGTGAAGCGTGGGGAACCAGCCTAGGGCCCTTGTAAGGAAAAGTACCTGTATCCTGGACCAAGGTGCAGGCTCCTGCCCGTCTCGACTGGTCCTCCGGCCGTCTGTCAGGCTGGTTGCTGGTTTCCTCTCTTGTGCAGGGGCACTCTAGTGTGGGCGCTGCTATTGCAGCGTTGCCACACTCAGATGCGCCGCTCCTGCTCTGGTGCCGTCCTCAGCACGGCGGCGTCTCTCCCTCCGCTGCATGCACGCGCCCCAGTCTTCTCCGCGCTGTCCTCGGTTCTTGCCGGTGTGTGCCGCGGGGTCGGCGGGGGTCACTCAGCTCATGCGTTGCGTCTCTGCGGCGAGTGTTCCCGGGTCGGCGGGGGTCGCACGCTTCATGCGTTGCGTCTCTGCTCCCGGCCTGTCTCGGGGTCGGCGGGGGTCACGCGGTCATCACCGCGCCGCCGCTCAGTCTCCGTCTCCCTTCTGCAGCTCCTTCCTCCACGCTGCTCTCTCTTCTCCGCCCGTCCTTCTCCAGGAACTTCCCTCCTACTTCCTGTCTGTCCCTATACGTCCCCCAGAGCTGTCAGTCAGCCTGGGGGACGCTCCTTCGCGCCCTTACTGAACGGGGGTTTTAACCCCTAAGGTCCCGCTGCTGGGACTCTATGAAAAAGTCCGGGGTGCCACACATGTATATGTATCCCGACCGATCAGTGCTAGTGTCCTGATACACAGTGGTGTGGGAGATTTCCAAGCAGGCACTAGTGTGGCTTGTGTCTCCAGCGGGCACTATACTGTGCAGCATGCATACATATAACGACCTAACCGTTCTAGTGTCCTGATACTGAGTGGGGGATTTCCCAGCAGGCACCATTGTGGCTCTTGTCTCTGGCAGGCACTAGTACTGTGCAGCATGTATATGTATAACGACCTAACCGTTCTAGTGTCCTGATACTGAGTGGGGGATTTCCCAGCAGGCACCATTGTGGCTCTTGTCTCTGGCAGGCACTAGTACTGTGCAGCATGTATATGTATAATGACCTATCCGTTCTAGTGTCCTGATACTGAAAGGGGGATTTCCCAGCAGGCACCAGTTTGGCTCATGTCTCTGGCGGGTACTATTACTGTGCAGCATGCATATGTATAACGACCTATCAGTGCTAGTGTCCTGATACACAATGGGGGATTTCCCAGCAGGCACTAGTGTGGCTTGTGTCTCCGGCGGGCACTATTACTGTGCAGCATGTATACATATAACGACCTAACCGTTCTAGTGTCCTGATACTGAGAGGGGGATTTCCCAGCAGGCACCATTGTGGCTCTTGTCTCTGGCAGGCACTAGTACTGTGCAGCATGTATATGTATAGTGACCTATCCGTTCTAGTGTCCTGATACTGAGAGGGGGATTTCCCAGCAGGCACCAGTTTTGCTCATGTCTCTGGCGGGTACTATTACTGTGCAGCATGCATATGTATAACGACCTATCAGTGCTAGTGTCCTGATACACAATGGGGGATTTCCCAGCAGGCACCAGTGTGGCTCTTGTCTCTGGCGGGTACTATTACTCTGCAGAATGTATATTTACTTATTTATTTACAGAATATGTACCTGACCTATCCTTTCTAGTGTCCTGATCCACAGAGGGGGATTTCCCAGCAGGCACCAGTGTGGCTCTTGTCTCTGGCAGGCACTATTAGTGTGCAGCATGTATATGTGATTGATGACATTTCCCCTCTCCCTGTCCTGTCTCCCACTGATCATGGCGTCACCCCTCTCCCTGTCCTGTCTCCCACTGATCATGGCGTCACCCCTCTCCCTGTCCTGTCTCCCACTGATCATGGCGTCACCCCTCTCCCTGTCCTGTCTCCCACTGATCATGGCGTCACCCCTCTCCCTGTCCTGTCTCCCACTGATCATGGCGTCACCCCTCTCCCTGTCCTGTCTCCCACTGATCATGGCGTCACCCCTCTCCCTGTCCTGTCTCCCGGTGATGAAGGTGTCCCCCCTCTCCCTGTCCTGTCTCCTAGTGATCATGGCGTCACCCCTCTCCCTGTCCTGTCTCCCGGTGATGAAGGTGTCCCCCCTCTCCCTGTCCTGTCTCCCAGTGATGAAGGTGTCCCCCCTCTCCCTGTCCTGTCTCCTAGTGATCATGGCATCACCCCTCTCCCTGTCCTGTCTCCCGGTGATCATGGCGTCACCCCTCTCCCTGTCCTGTCTCCCGGTGATGAAGGTGTCCCCTCTCCCTGTCCTGTCTCCCAGTGATCATGGCGTCCCCCCTCTCCCTGTCCTGTCTCCCAGTGATCATGGCGTCCCCCCTCTCCCTGTCCTGTCTCCCGGTGATGAAGGTTTCCCCACTCTCCCTGTCCTGTCTCCCGGTGATGAAGGTTTCCCCACTCTCCCTGTCCTGTCTCCCACTGATGAAGGTGCCCCCCTCTCCCTGTCCTGTCTCTCATTGATGAAGGTCCCTTCCTCCCCCTATCCTGTCTCCCAGTGATGACGGTCCCCCCTCCAGCTATCCTGTCTCCCAGTGATGACGGTCCCCCCTCCCCCTATCCTGTCTCCCAGTGATGAAGGTGTCGCCCATCTCCCTTTCCTGTCTACCAGTGATGGTGTCCCCCTTTTGCTGTCCTGTCTACCACTGATGGTGCCCCCCCCCCTTCTCCCTGTCCTGTCTATCATTGATGAAGGTCCGTTCCTCTCCCTGTCCTGTCTCCCAGTGATGAAGGTGTCGCCCATCTCCCTTTCCTGTCTACCAGTGATGGTGTCCCCCTTTTGCTGTCCTGTCTACCACTGATGGTGCCCCCCCCCCTTCTCCCTGTCCTGTCTATCATTGATGAAGGTCCGTTCCTCTCCCTGTCCTGTCTCCCAGTGATGAAGGTGTCGCCCATCTCCCTGTCCTGTCTCCCAGTGGTGGTGCCCCCTTCTCCTTGTCCTGTCTCCTTGATGAAGGTGTCCCCCCTCCCTGTTCTGTCTCCCAGTGATGATGGTGTCCCCCCCCACCCTCTCCCTGACCTGTCTCCCAGTGATGATGACTTCTCCCCCCTCTCCCAGTGATGAAGTTGTCCCCCATCTCCCTGTCCTGTCTACCAGTGATGGTGTCCCCTCTCTCCCTGTCCTGTTTTCAAGTGATGAAGGTGTCCCCCCTCTCCCTGTCCTGTCTCCCAGTGATGCAGGTGTCCCCCCTCTCCCTGTCCTGTCTCCCAGTGATGAAGGTGTCCCCCCCTCTCCCTGTCCTGTCTCCCAGTGATGATGACTTCCCTCCTCTCCCAGTGATGAAGGTGTCCCCCCTCTCCCTGTCCTGTCTCCCGGTGATCATGGCGTCACCCCTCTCCCTGTCCTGTCTCCCGGTGATCATGGCGTCACCCCTCTCCCTGTCCTGTCTCCCGGTGATGAAGGTGTCCCCCTCTCTCCCTGTCCTGTGTCCCAGTGATGACAGTTAGTGTTCACTGTAGGTTTTTGGGCGGGCAGGGCGTCGGGGGTGGGGGACCAAGCCCGCCGACGTCACACTTGTGGGCGGTCCCGGGCATCCGATGTCTCAAAAGGGGCGGTCCCGGGCGGCTGACGTCTCAAAAGGGGCGGTCCTGGGCCCACAACATTACAAATGGGGCGGTCCCGGGCAGCCGACGTCACAAAAGGGGCGTCCCTGGGCCGCAACGTCATGAAAAGGAGCGGGCCCGGAGAGATGGTGAGCTCCCCAGCAGATTGCTCATTAGCGGCACACAGTGCATTTTGTTCACATTGCAGCCCCCTAATATATTACCACCATTGCCCAGGTCGCCCTGTGTCACATGTCATCCCCGCCGAAGTTTCTGTGATTCCGGGGAACTGCCGGGCATCTTCATCTAAGGCGGCGCTGGGCTTCCCCGTGCAAGCAGTCGGGGCAGACACCAGGCTGTTTTAGCGGGGCACTGCTAGTAGTGCAGGGCGCATTTTGTCCTTTAAAATTCGGGCAGGGCGCAGTGCCCTGCTAAAACGGCTTAATGGGAACACTAATGACGGTTGCTTCTCTCCCTGTCCTGTCTCCCAGTGATGATGGCGTGCCCCCTCTCCCAGTGATGGTGTCCTCCTCTCCCTGTCTTCCAATGATGATGGTGTCCCCCTCTCCCTGTCCTGTCTCCCAGTGATGGTGTCCCCCTGTCTTCCAATGATGAAGGTGTCCCCCTCTCCCTGTCCCGTCTCCCAGTGATGGTGTCCCCCTCTCTCCCTGTTCTGTCTCCTATTGTCCCCTTCTCATTGTCCTGTCTCCCAGGGATGGTGTCCCCCTGTCTTCCAATGATGAAGGTGTCCCCCTCTCCCTGTCCTGTCTCCCAGTGTTGGTGTCCCCCTGTCTTCCAATGATGAAGGTGTCCCCCTCTCCCTGTCCTGTCTCCCAGTGATGGTGTCCCCCTGTCTTCCAATGATGAAGGTGTCCCCCTCTCCCTGTCCTCTGTCTCCCAGTGATGGTGTCCCCCTGTCTTCCAATGATGAAGGTGTCCCCCTCTCCCTGTCCTGTCTCCCAGTGATGGTGTCCCCCTCTCTCCCTGTTCTGCCTCCTATTGTCTCCTTCTCCCTGTCCTGTCTCCCAGGGATGGTGTCCCCCTGTCTTCCAATGATGACGGTGCCCCCCTCTCCCTGTCCTGTCTCCCAGTGATGGTGTCCCCCTGTCTTCCAATGATGAAGGTGTCCCCCTCTCCCTGTCCTGTCTCCCAGTGATGGTGTCCCCCTGTCTTCCTGTTCTGTCTCCTATTGTCCCCTTCTCCCTGTCCTGTCTCCCAGGGATGGTGTCCCCCTGTCTTCCAATGATGAAGGTGTCCCCCTCTCCCTGTCCTGTCTCCCAGGGATGGTGTCCCCCTGTCTTCCAATGATGGTGTCCCCCTCTCCCTGTCCTGTCTCCCAGTGATGGTGTCCCCCTGTCTTCCAATCATAAAGGGGTCCCCCTCTCCCTGTCTTGTCTCCCAGTGATGGTGTCCCCCTGTCTTCCAATGATGAAGGTGTCCCCCTCTCCCTGTCCTGTCTCCCAGTGATGGTGTCCCCCTGTCTTTTAATGATGAAGGTGTCCCCCTCTCCCTTTCCTGTCTCCCAGTGATGGTGTCCCCCTGTCTTCCAATGATGAAGGTGTCCCCCTCTCCCTGTCCTGTCTCCCAGTGATGGTGTCCCCCTCTCTCCCTGTTCTGTCTCCTATTGTCCCCTTCTCCCTGTCCTGTCTCCCAGGGATGGTGTCCCCCTGTCTTCCAATGATGAAGGTGTCCCCCTCTCCCTGTCCCGTCTCCCAGTGTTGAAGCCCCCCTGCACCCCAGCAGTCTCTGCACCCTCAGCCTGAGTATTACACGTGTCAGATTGATGCCTTAATAGCAGTAGCTGGATACGGCGGCGGTACTGTGGATGGGTTACCATGGTGACGCCCAGATTTAACCCAACTATAAATCTGCCTGTACCTGAGCCAAGGACACCATTTTTATTGTGTGAGTCACTTGCTAATGTCAGTTCCCCCACACAGTGTACACATGCTCTGTACATACAATGCATGATTCTGACATGTTCTGTACATGCACTACCCGATGCACACATGTTCTGTGCCATGTTTTCACTGGTGTTCTGCTCCGGGTTTATGATCGTTTTTGGGGCACCGCACCCTGCGCTAGGGACCCCCAATATACATAGAAGCCTTGACGACGGCTTGGGGACTTAAATCATACATTTGTGAAAATATATGTAACTAATATCTCTGACTTCTATTATCATGTAGTGTTCAAGGCTGGTTACTAATACCATTCAGTGTGCTGGGGAAACCAACACACTGGGCGCCCAGTGCGTACAGGCCGGCACTGCAGTGAGCGGTGATGCGCGCTCCCACATCATCGCTGGGAAAGCCGTTCATTTGGCGGTATTACCAGCAGGTGAGCGGCTTTGTGGACGGCTATGCATATGTCGTCACCCCCCACCCTTGCTGACAGTGCTGGACACGGGAAAAGCCGGACAGTGTGTATGCACTAGAAGATATGAAAGACAAAAGATATTGGTGAACAATTTCCCTGATCATGAAACGGCTTGAGCAATATTGGCAGATGGACCTGCATGTCTGGAGGATGTCAATATCCAGTGGCGTAACTATAGCTCCGCAGCCCCCGCGGTGGCGGGGGGGGGGGGGGCGCAGAGAAATTGGGGGCGCCGCTGGGGGGGCTGCGGGGCTATAGTTACCCGCAGTCTGCGTCTTGCCCGGCTCTCTGTCGGGACCTTCCTGACGTCACGGTCCCGGCCGGCTCCTGCTGCAATGAAAACGGAGTCTTAGAAAATGGCTGCCCCCATACTGCAGACAGTTTTCTGTCTGCAGTATGGGGGCAGCCATTTTCTAAGACTCCGTTTTCATTGTAGCAGCAGGAGCCGGCCGGGACCGTGACGTCAGGAAGGTCCCGACAGAGAGCCGGGCGAGACGACGCAGACCGCGGGTAAGAAGGGGGGGCAGGTTAGGTGGGGGGAGCCGAATAAACGTGCGGCGGGGGTGCTGAATAGTTAGTTACGCCCCTGTCAATATCGTTAACAAGGAGAGGGGGGCGCGTTGTTAAAGATATTAGGCATACACACCAGAAGATGTTGCCATCAATATTGTTCAGTAGCCCCTTTCTGAATGAGATTGATGAAACACCGCCTGTCAACTCCCAAAAATGTGAAAAACCCTATGTCAACCTTTTGACTGCCAACCTTCCCCATGTCAATCTAATTACCTTGTCGACCTAGTGACAGTGTCTATCACTAAATGATTAACCCTATAGTATCTCCCTGGTGTGCCGCTCTGGGCTTTCTAGCTTATGTTGTTTTTTTGGGATGCGGTCATTTGGTCTACAGCATGATGGTCAACAGTCATTAGGTCGACAACATTAGGTCGACATGGGTCTAGGTCGACATTGGAAAAGGTCGGCATGGTTCTAGGTCGAAAGGTCGTTAGTTCGACAATGTCTAGGTCGACAGTCAAAAGGTCGACATGGGGTTTTTCACTGTTTTTTGAGCCAACATGTGCCGACAGTCGGTATTTCATGCCCCTACCATCCACTAGTGGGAGAATAAAATAGTGTGCCGAGGCACCGTGCCCGACGTATAGCGAGCGCAGCTAGCAATGCGAGGGGATGCGGTGCACTGGAAACTGTGTCCATGTCGACTGTGTTGACATTCAGGTAAAAAAAAACAGTGAAAAACCCCATGTCGACCTTTTGACTGTCGACATAGACATTGTCGAACTAATGACCTGTCGAACTAACGACCTGTCAAACTAAGGACCTTTCGACCTAGAACCATGTCCACCTTTCCCATGTCAACCTAATGGTGTCGACCATCATGCTGTAGACCAATTGATCCCAATCCGTTTTTTTTTGGGGTGCCGCACACTGCACCTACATATAGCGCTAGGGAACCCCAATATACAAAGAAGCCTTGACCTAGGCTTGGGGGCATATCATACACCTGCGCAGGTATATGTAACCAATATCTCTGAATTCTATTATCATGTAGTGTTCTAGACTGGTTACTAATACCATTCAGTGAGCCAGGGGAACAATCTACACCTCCAAATAGGTTTTGCTGGAATTACACCCATTTTGTTGAAAAATATGCAACAGCCCCACTGTGTTGCTGTGTGTGTGTGTGTGTGTGTGTGTGGGGGGGGGTCTGTCCATCTGTGTGTGTGCGCGCATCCATGTTTGTGTGTGACCGTGTTTGTGCGTGTGTGACTGTGTTTGTGTGTGACCGTGTTTGTGCGTGTGTGACCATGTTTGTGTGTGACCATGTTTGTGTGTGTGTGTGTGTGTGTCTGTGTGTGTCTGTGTGTGTGTGTGTCTGTCTGTCCATATTTTCAAAATTACAATTCCTTCCATTTTTGATTATTGTGTGAATAATTGTATAAGCACATGACTGTGTGATAAAGACTATCAGAGGATGATTATAATTGCTACTATCCTGAGGGTGCGAGTCTCCATAGTAATGCACTAATCGCACTAATTGCGACATTTCTCCACTACTAGCGTGTAATCCACACACCAGTTATTATATGGTTATCGTGGTGTTACAGCTGGTGGATCGGGCGTCTCATAATACACTTATTACTATGCTCACAGTTATTATACACAAAACATTATTACACCAGTAAATTCCTATATAACGCACATCACGCTCCTGTGAGTGGCTGTCACGCTCCTGTGAGTGGCTGTCACGCTCCTGTGAGTGGCTGTCACGCTCCTGTGAGTGGCTGTCACGCTCCTGTGAGTGGCTGTCACGCTCCTGTGAGTGGCTGTCACGCTCCTGTGAGTGGCTGTCACGCTCCTGTGAGTGGCTGTCACGCTCCTGTGAGTGGATATTGTTTGCTAATTAAACCGCTATTAAATTACAGCAAGGAGCTTTGGAGAGACGATTCTCTCTATGGGCCACAGACCCACTCAGTGAAGCCACGTAACACAGGTGGCCACAGATGCACCCAGAGAAGCCACGTATCACAGGTGGCCACAGATGCACCCAGAGAAGCCACGTAACACAGGTGGCCACAGATGCACCCAGAGAAGCCACGTATCACAGGTGTCCACAAATGCACCCAGAGAAGCCACGTATCACAGGTGTCCACAAATGCACCCAGAGAAGCCACGTATCACAGGTGGCTACAGATGCACCCAGAGAAGCCACGTATCACAGGTGGCTACAGATGCACTCAGAGAAGCCACGTATCACAGGTGGCTACAGATGCACCCAGAGAAGCCACGTATCACAGGTGGCTACAGATGCACCCAGAGAAGCCACGTATCACAGGTGGCTACAGATGCACTCAGAGAAGCCACGTATCACAGGTGGCCACAGATGCACCCAGAGAAGCCACGTATCACAGGTGGCCACAGATGCACCCAGAGAAGCCACGTATCACAGGTGGCCACAGATGCACCCAGAGAAGCCACGTATCACAGGTGGCCACATAAGCCGTGGAACACCCCGACCCACACTCAGCAAGCGGGAGACCCTGCCCGCACTCTCAGCAGTGGGAGACCCCGCCCGCACTCTCAGCTAGCGGGAGACCCTGCACGCACTCTCAGGAATGAGGCGGTCTCTTCTCCTTCCCCAGTGGAAAGAAGCAATTGACCATAATAAATATTTATCAGAATTAAATCATAAATAAAGGAAAGACGTTCAACTGACACTTTTCCTGCTACTAAAACAGCTGGTTAATGATTAAACGAGAGTCATTATTTGGTAACATGAAGTGTACACGTGCGTACACCCCCCGCATTGCACTCATCTCGAGCTGGCGGTTCCCAGACATTGTCCTGTAGTCAGATCGCAGCTCGTACGCTGCACGTTATGCCGGCACTGATTGTGTAGTGTACAAATAATTTACTCGGCATGTAATACAGCTGCCTCAATAATGCAGTAACAAGAGGACGAGGCAGACAAAGCACATAGGGGGGATCAGACGACCGCTACGCTGAATAATATATGATCTGAGTGGAAGTCACGTGACGGCCGATCACATGGTACCAGAGGTAGACGAGGAGCTTTGATGAAGCATCCTGCGATGTGCCCCGCTCTGCACGCCGCCTCTCACAGGCAGCGCAGACAATGGAGAGAAATCAAATAAAACTGACGCCATACATACAAACGTAAAACGAGAGATGAGATGAGAGGACTGAGGAATGATAGATTCTCAGCACGGCAGATGGTCATTAGTAATGTATCCTGGAGTTACAGCCATTATGTTATCCTACCACCAAGTAGCAGGAGGATGAGGAGGCTGTATGCAGAATCCTCAATATGCAAACTGCCCACCACCGGGGTATGTGTACCCTTCTGTGCCCCTCAACTGCCAGCCACCGGGGTATGTGTACCCTTCTGTGCCCCCCAACTGCCAGCCACCAGGGTATGTGTACCCTTCTGTGCGTCCCAACTGCCAGCCACCAGGGTATGTGTACCCTTCTGTGCCCCTCAACTGCCCACCACCGGGGTATGTGTACCCTTCTGTGCCCCCCAACTGCCAGCCACCGGGGTATGTGTACCCTTCTGTGCCCTTCAACTGCCCACCACTGGGGTATGTGTACCCTTCTGTGTCCCTCAACTGCCAGCCACCAGGGTATGTGTACCCTTCTGTGTCCCTCAACTGCCAGCCACCAGGGTATGTGTACCCTTCTGTGCCCCTCCAACTGCCAGCCACCAGGGTATGTGTACCCTTCTGTGCGTCCCAACTGCCAGCCACCAGGGTATGTGTACCCTTCTGTGCGTCCCAACTGCCAGCCACCAGGGTATGTGTACCCTTCTGTGCCCCCCCAACCGCCGGCCACCAGGGTATGTGTACCCTTCTGTGCCCCCCAACTGCCAGCCACCAGGGTATGTGTACCCTTCTGTGCCCCTCCAACTGCCAGCCACCAGGGAAGGTGTACCCTTCGGTGCGTCCCAACTGCCAGCCACCAGGGTATGTGTACCCTTCTGTACCCCTCAACTGCCCACCACCGGGGTATGTGTACCCTTCTGTGCCCCTCAACTGCCCACCACCGGGGTATGTGTACCCTTCTGTGCCCCCCAACTGCCAGCCACCAGGGTATGTGTACCCTTCTGTGCGTCCCAACTGCCAGCCACCAGGGTATGTGTACCCTTCTGTGCCCCTCAACTGCCCACCACCGGGGTATGTGTACCCTTCTGTGCCCCCCAACTGCCAGCCACCGGGGTATGTGTACCCTTCTGTGCCCTTCAACTGCCCACCACCGGGGTATGTGTACCCTTCTGTGTCCCTCAACTGCCAGCCACCGGGGTATGTGTACCCTTCTGTGTCCCTCAACTGCCAGCCACCAGGGTATGTGTACCCTTCTGTGCCCCTCCAACTGCCAGCCACCAGGGTATGTGTACCCTTCTGTGCGTCCCAACTGCCAGCCACCAGGGTATGTGTACCCTTCTGTGCCCCCCCCAACCGCCGGCCACCAGGGTATGTGTACCCTTCTGTGCCCCCCCCAACCGCCGGCCACCAGGGTATGTGTACCCTTCTGTGCCCCCCAACTGCCAGCCACCAGGGTATGTGTACCCTTCTGTGCCCCTCCAACTGCCAGCCACCAGGGTATGTGTACCCTTCTGTGCCCCCCCCCAACTGCCAGTCACCAGGGTATGTGTACCCTTCTCTACCCCTCCAACTGCCATCCACAAGGGTGTGTGTACACTTCTGTGCCCCCCAACTGCCTGCCATACCCTTATGTGCCCCCAACTGCCAGCCACCAGGGTATGTGTACCCTTCTGTGCCCCCCCAACTGCCAGCCACCAGGGTATGTGTACCCTTCTGTGCCCTTCCAACTGCCAGCCACCAGGGTATGTGTACCCTTCTGTGCCCTTCCAACTGCCAGCCACCAGGGTATGTGTACCCTTCTGTGCCCTTCCAACTGCCAGCCACCAGGGTATGTGTACCCTTCTGTGCCCCCCCCCAACTGCCAGCCACCAGGGTATGTGTACCCTTCTGTACCCCTCCAACTGCCAGCCACCAGGGTATGTGTACACTTCTGTGCCCCCCCCAACTGCCTGCCATACCCTTCTGTGCCCCCCCCAACTGCCAGCCACCAGGGTATGTGTACCCTTCTGTGCCCCCCCCCCCCAACTGCCAGCCACCAGGGTATGTGTACCCTTCTGTGCCCCCCCCCCCAACTGCCAGCCACCAGGGTATGTGTACCCTTCTGTGCCCCCCCCCCCAACTGCCAGCCACCAGGGTATGTGTACACTTCTGTGCCCCCCCAACTGCCTGCCATAACCTTATGTGCCCCTAACTGCCAGCCACCAGGGTATGTGTACACTTCTGTGCCCCCAACTGCCAGCCAGCAGGGTATGTGTACCCTTCTGTGCCCCCCCCAACTGCCAGTCACCAGGGTATGTGTACACTTCTGTTCCCCCCCTCCCAACTGCCTGCCATACCCTTCTGTGTCCCCAACTGCCAGCCATCAGGGTATGTGTACACTTCTGTTACCCACCCCCAGCTGCCCGCCATCAGGGTAACAGAAGTGTACACATACCCTGATGGCGGGCAGCTGGGGGTGGGTATGTGTACCCTTCTGTGCCCCCCAACTGCCAGCCACCAGAGTATGTGTACACTTCTGTTCCCCCCCAACTGCCCGTCATCAGGGTATGTGTACCCTTCTGTGCCCCCCAACTGCCAGCCACCAGAGTATGTGTACACTTCTGTTCCCCCCCAACTGCCCATCATCAGGGTATGTGTACCCTTCTGTGCCCCCTAACTGCCAGCCTCCAGGGTATGTGTACCCTTCTGTGCCCCTCAACTGCCAGCCACCAGAGTATGTGTACACTTCTGTTCCCCCCAACTGCACGTCATTAGGGTATGTGTACCCTTCTATGCCCCTAACTGCCCACCATCAGGGTATCTGTACACTTCTGTGCCCCCCAACTGCCAGCCACGAGGGTATGTGTACCTTTCTGTGCTCCCCAACTGCCAGCCACTGATAGTGTAGGCATTAGGTGTGGGCCCGGACCTGGTAGGTGCTGATAGCGCAGGTATTAGGTGTGGGCTCAGACCTGGTATGTGCTGATAGTGTAGGCATTAGGCATGGGCCCGGACCTGGTAGGTGCTGATAGCGCAGGCATTAGGCGTGGGCCCGGACCTGGTAGGTGCTGATAGTGCAGGCATTAGTTGTGGGCCCGGACCTGGTATGTGCTGATAGTGCAGGCATTAGGTGTGGGCCCGGACCTGGTATGTGCTGATAGCGCAGGCATTAGGTGTGGGCCCGGACCTTGTAGGTGCTGATAGCGCAGGCATTAGGTGCGGGCCCGGACCTGGTAGGTGCTGATAGCGCAGGCATTAGGTGTGGGCCCGGACCTGGTAGGTGCTGATAGTGCAAGGCATTAGGTGTGGGCCCGGACCTGGTAGGTGCTGATAGCGCAGGCATTAGGCGTGGGCCCAAACCTGGTAGGTGCTGATAGCGCAGGCATTAGGTGCGGGGCCGGACCTGGTAGGTGCTGATAGCGCAGGCATTAGGTGTGGGCCCGGACCTGGTAGGTGCTGATAGCGTAGGCATTAGGTGTGGGCCCGGACCTGGTAGGTGCTGATAGTGCAAGGCATTAGGCGTGGGCCCGGACCTGGTAGGTGCAGATAGCGCAGGCATTAGGCGTGGCCCATACCTGGTATGTGCTGATAGCGCAGGCATTAGGTGCGGGGCCGGACCTGGTAGGTGCTGATAGCGCAGGCATTAGGTGTGGGCCCGGACCTGGTAGGTGCAGATAGTGCAAGGCATTAGGCGTGGGCCCGGACCTGGAGGTGCAGATAGCGCAGGCATTAGGCGTGGGCCCGGACCTGGTAGGTGCTGATAGCGCAGGCATTAGGCGTGGGCCCGGACCTGGTAGGTGCTGATAGCGCAGGCATTAGGTGTGGGCCCGGACCTGGTAGGTGCTGATAGCGCAGGCATTAGGTGTGGGCCCGGACCTGGTAGGTGCTGATAGCGCAGGCATTAGGTGTGGGCCCGGACCTGGTAGGTGCTGATAGTGCAGGCATTAGGTGTGGGCCCGGACCTGGTATGTGCTGATAGCGCAGGCATTAGGCGTGGGCCCGTACCTGGTATGTGCTGATAGCGCAGGCATTAGGCGTGGGCCCGTACCTGGTATGTGCTGATAGCGCAGGCATTAGGCGTGGGCCCGTACCTGGTATGTGCTGATAGCGCAGGCATTAGGTGTGGGCCCGGACCTGGTAGGTGCAGATAGTGCAAGGCATTAGGCGTGGGCCCGGACCTGGAGGTGCAGATAGCGCAGGCATTAGGCGTGGGCCCGTACCTGGTATGTGCTGATAGCGCAGGCATTAGGTGCGGGGCCGGACCTGGTAGGTGCTGATAGCGCAGGCATTAGGTGTGGGCCCGGACCTGGTAGGTGCAGATAGTGCAAGGCATTAGGCGTGGGCCCGGACCTGGAGGTGCAGATAGCGCAGGCATTAGGCGTGGGCCCGGACCTGGTAGGTGCTGATAGCGCAGGCATTAGGCGTGGGCCCGGACCTGGTAGGTGCTGATAGCGCAGGCATTAGGTGTGGGCCCGGACCTGGTAGGTGCTGATAGCGCAGGCATTAGGTGTGGGCCCGGACCTGGTAGGTGCTGATAGCGCAGGCATTAGGTGTGGGCCCGGACCTGGTAGGTGCTGATAGTGCAGGCATTAGGTGTGGGCCCGGACCTGGTATGTGCTGATAGCGCAGGCATTAGGCGTGGGCCCGTACCTGGTATGTGCTGATAGCGCAGGCATTAGGCGTGGGCCCGTACCTGGTATGTGCTGATAGCGCAGGCATTAGGCGTGGGCCCGTACCTGGTATGTGCTGATAGCGCAGGCATTAGGCGTGGGCCCGTACCTGGTATGTGCTGATAGCGCAGGCATTAGGCGTGGGCCCGTACCTGGTATGTGCTGATAGCGCAGGCATTAGGCGTGGGCCCGTACCTGGTATGTGCTGATAGCGCAGGCATTAGGCGTGGGCCCGTACCTGGTATGTGCTGATAGCGCAGGCATTAGGCGTGGGCCCGTACCTGGTAGGTGCTGATAGCGCAGGCATTAGGTGTGGGCCCGGACCTGGTAGGTGCTGATAGCGCAGGCATTAGGCGTGGGCCCGTACCTGGTATGTGCTGATAGCGCAGGCATTAGGCGTGGGCCCGTACCTGGTATGTGCTGATAGCGCAGGCATTAGGCGTGGGCCCGTACCTGGTATGTGCTGATAGCGCAGGCATTAGGTGTGGGCCTGGACCTGGTAGGAGCAGATAGCGCAGGCATTAGGTGTGGGCCCGGACCTGGTAGGTGCTGATAGCGCAGGCATTAGGCGTGGGCCCGGACCTGGTAGGTGCTGATAGTGCAAGGCATTAGGCGTGGGCCCGGACCTGGTAGGTGCTGATAGCGCAGGCATTAGGCGTGGGCCCGGACCTGGTAGGTGCTGATAGTGCAGGCATTAGGCGTGGGCCCGGACCTGGTAGGTGCTGATAGTGCAAGGCATTAGGTGCGGGCCCGGACCTGGTAGGTGCTGATAGCGTAGGCATTAGGCGTGGGCCCGGACCTGGTAGGTGCAGATAGTGCAAGGTATTAGGTGTGGGCCCGGACCTGGTAGGTGCTGATAGTGCAGGCATTAGGCGTGGGCCCGGACCTGGTAGGTGCTGATAGTGCAAGGCATTAGGCGTGGGCCCGGACCTGGTAGGTGCTGATAGTGCAAGGCATTAGGTGTGGGCCCGGACCTGGTAGGTGCAGATAGCGCAGGCATTAGGCGTGGGCCCGGACCTGGTAGGTGCAGATAGCGCAGGCATTAGGCGTGGGCCCGGACCTGGTAGGTGCAGATAGCGCAGGCATTAGGTGTGGGCCCGGACCTGGAATGTGCCACAATTAGCAGCTCCCCATACACTCACACCAGTCTGTGCCTCTTACCTTGTCATCAGTGAGTTGTGCTGATAGCTGTGTATTTACTATCTGTATATGTAACCGCAGAGCCTGTGCCTCTCCATCTGGCAGCGCAGAGGTTAAGTTTGTACTAATCCTAGAGGTAGTAAGCGTTTCTCCCCCTAAGTGCTTTTTTTTCAGGTCAGTGAGCTCACAGCCCCTGCGTGCTGTCACTACGCATCGCTCTGCGGGTGCACAGTGCTCTGCTCCCAGGGGAATGCATGCAGAGCATTTACGGCAAACACAATAACACAGCTGCAGCCTAAAGCCGTAGGTAGATAGAAATTGTTAGTTAGGTAGATCTGTAGATAGGTGGTAGGTAGACAGATCTATAGATAGGTGGTAGATTGCATAGGCAAACGCAGGGGGGGGGGGGGGTTTCTGGCTGCACAGAAAGCCCCCTCCTCTTAACAAGTGCCTTAAATTATGACAATAGCACTGGTATATAATATTATCAATAGAGCTGCCACTACATCCGTGTAAGGGACAGAGCAGAGCTGCTGCACATGCCCTGTGGGAGCGGCTTCTTCTACCAAGTTTGCTGGGTCTGTGTGTGTGGATCTGAGAGTAGCTGCCAGGAGGAAGAGACAGGAGCCATAACATGAGGTGGGAGAATGTGAGCTTAGGAAGTGCAATACTGGTTCTATTATGTTTGTGTATTTATTTATTATAGCATGCAGCTTAACCCTTTTCTGACCATTTATCTTATTTTAACATTTTAAACAGCCTATACTATAGACCAGTGGCTCTCAACCATGTATTACATATTGTATCCAGTATATAAAAAGGTACTTGTGTACTTTCACGACTCCCATCGCATGCCAAATGTAGTGGCATGCGATGGGATGCGATTTGAAAAAAAAAAAATGCATGCGATCGCATCGCATGCGATTTTTAACAGAAATGCATCCAAATGCATTGAAATTAGTATCAAACATGTTCAATGGCCCCCAAATGTCATTTTTGAGGCTGTACCACCCCCACTATCAACGCGAACCCGAAGCGTGGCGAGCGCAGTGAGCCCGCGAGGGGCGGCGGTACGCGTCCTACGACCTTTTCATGCCCCCACTATCCACGTCGGCGTGGAGTTGAGAATAGAAAGTGTGGCGAGCGCAGCGAGCAGCCGAGCCCGAAGCGTGGCGAGCGCAGCCGGACACCTGTGAAGCCCGCGAGGGGACGCGTATACCTGTGCTCGCCACACTTTCTATTCTCAACTCCATGCCGACATGAATAGTGGGGGTATGAAAAGGTCGTAGGACGCGTACAGCCGCCCCTCGCGGGCTCGCTACGCTCGCCATGCTTCGGGTTCGCGTTCATAGTGGGGGTGGTACAGCCTCAAAAATGACATTTGGGGGCCATTGAACATGTTTGATACTAATTTCAATGCATTTGGATGCATTTCTGTTAAAAATCGCATGCGATGCGATTTTTTACTATACGATGGACATCGTGGGAGCCGTGATTGTACACAAGTACCTACGTATAAAAAGACCAATATTCAGGACTGTTACCGGTTCACTAGACTCCCATACTCCTCCAATGTGCTGCAGAGTGGGAGACTTTGGATAACATTTGGAAACCCCCTTCTAAAAATCCAGTGTTTGCCACTGGGTCGGTAGATAGGTTGGTTGGTAGAAAGGTGTGTAGATAGGTAGACAAGTTGGTAAATAGGTACACAAGTTGGTAGATGGATATGTAGATAGGTAGGTAGACAAGTTGGTAGATGGGTATGTAGACAGGTTGGTAGGTAGATAAGTATGTAGGTAGACAGGTTGGTAGATGGTTAAACAGGTTTGGAGATATATATGTACACAGGAATGTAGGTAGATGAGTAGATCGGTTGGTAGACAGGTATATAGACAGGTAGGTAGGTAGACAGGTATATAGACAGGTAGGTAGGTAGGTAGAAAGGTTGGTAGGTAGACAAGCTGGTAGATAGGTATGTAGATAGGTAGAATAGTTGGGAGATAGGTATGTAGATAGACAGGTTGCTAGATGGGTAAACAGGTATGTCGATAAGTAGGTAAACAGGTCGGTAGATAGGGATGCAGGCAGGTATGTCGATAAGTAGACAGGTTGGTAGGTAGGTTGATAGGTATGTCGATAAGTAGAAAGGTTGGTAGATAGGTATATTTCTTTATTAACAGTTTCTTATATAGTGCACACATATTCCGCAGCGCTGTACAGAGAATATTTAAGCAGTCACATCAGTCCCTACCACATGTACATGCACACACAGACATTCTAGGGTTAATTTTTGTTGGAAGCCAATTAGCCTACCAGTATATTTTTGGATTGTGGGAGGAAACCGGAGTACTTGGAGGAAACCCACGCAAAGCATGGGGAGAATATACAAACTCCACACAGTTAGAGCCATGGTGAAGATAGAACCAATGACTTATTGCTGTGAGGCAGTAATGCTAACCATTACACCGTCGGGACGGACGGTGACAGGTCCGTATAGACAGGTTGGTAGGTAGGTTGATAGGTATGTCGATAAGTAGAAAGGTATGTAGAAAGGTTGGTAGATAGGTATATTTCTTTATTAACAGTTTCTTATATAGTGCACACATATTCCGCAGCGCTGTACAGAGAATATTTAAGCAGTCACATCAGTCCCTACCACATGTACATGCACACACAGACATTCTAGGGTTAATTTTTGTTGGAAGCCAATTAGCCTACCAGTATATTTTTGGATTGTGGGAGGAAACCGGAGTACTTGGAGGAAACCCACGCAAAGCACGGGGAGAATATACAAACTCCACACAGTTAGAGCCATGGTGGGGATAGAACCAGTGACCTAATTGCTGTGAGGCAGTAATGCTAACCATTACACCGTCGGGACGGACGGTGACAGGTCCGTATAGACAGGTTGGTAGGTAGACAGGATAGTAGATAGGTATGTATGAGGACAGGTACATAGATAGGTTGGTAGATAGGTATGTACATAGACAAGTTGGTAGATAGGTAGACAGGTTGGTCAGTAGGTATATAGGTAGGGAGACAGGTCGGTTGGTATATAGGTATGCATGTACAAAGATAGGTTGGTAGACAGGTATGTAGGTAGACAAGTTGGTAGATAGGTATGTAGGTAGACAAGTTGGTAGATAGGTAGACAGGATGGTAAGTAGGTATGTAGATAGGGAGACAGGTCGGTTGGTAGATAGGTATGTAGGTAGACAAGTTGGTAGGTAGATGGGTATGTAGGTAGACAAGTTGGTAGGTAGATAGGTATGTAGGTAGACAAGTTGGTAGCTGCATAGACAGTTATGTCAATAAGTATGTAGACAGGTTGGTAGAAGGGTATGTCGACAAGTAGACAGGTTGGTATGTTGGTAGATAGATAGGTATTTAGACCGGTTGGTAGGTAGGTAAACAGGTCTATAGACAGGTAAGTAGATAGGTTAGTAGGTAGATATGTAGATAGTAGACAAGTTAGTAGATAGGTAGGTAGATGGGATGCTAGAAAGGAATGTAGGTAGGTATTTAGAAAGATTGGTAGATAGGTATATAGACAGGTAAGTAGGTAGACCGGTATCTAGACAAATAGGTATGTAGACAGGTTGGTATATTTCTTCATTTATTTATGTATTTATTAAGTTTCTTATATAGCACATCAGATTCCGTTGCACTTTACAAAGGAGACAGTGGGGGTTATTCTGGTTCACTCCTTCTGGCAAATTCCTTCTTAGCTGGACAAAACCATGTGCACTGCAGGTGGGGCAGATGTAACTTGTGCAGAGAGAATTAGATTTGGGTGGGGTTTTACTTCAAAGTGAGATCTATATTGCAGTGTAACAATAAAGCAGCCATTATTTTTCCTGCACAGAAACAAAATAACTCACCCAAATCGAATTCTCTCTGCACAATTTACATCTGCCCCCCTGCACTGCACATGGTTTTGTCCATCTAAGAAAGAATTTGCCAGAAGGAGTGAACCAGAATAATCCCCTGTGATACAACAAACTGGGTATTTACAAACATTCAAAGATAAGAGGGCCCTGCTCGCAAGCTTACAATCTATAGATACAGTAGTTAGGAAGACAGGTATGTTGATAGATATGTAGATAGGTTGGTAGATAGGTTGTATGTAGATAGGTAGGTAGACTGGTTGATAGATAGGTATATAGAAAGGTTGGTAGGTATGTAAAGGGGTTGGTAGGTATATAGGAAGACCGTTATATAGAAAGGTTGGAAGACCGGTATGTAGATAGGTTGGTAGACCGCTATGTAGGTAGAGGTATGTAGATAGGTTGATATATAGGTACTTAGACAGGTTGTTAGATAGATATGTAGATAGGCATGTAGACAGGTATGTAGGTTGGTAGATAGGTTGTATGTAGATAGGTAGGTAGACTGATAGATAGGTATATAGAAAGGTTGGTAGGTATGTAAAGGGGTTGGTAGGTATATAGGAAGACCGTTATATAGAAAGGTTGGAAGACCGGTATGTAGATAGGTTGGTAGACCGCTATGTAGGTAGAGGTATGTAGATAGGTTGATATATAGGTACTTAGACAGGTTGTTAGATAGATATGTAGATAGGCATGTAGACAGGTATGTAGGTTGGTAGATAGGTTGTATGTAGATAGGTAGGTAGACTGATAGATAGGTATATAGAAAGGTTGGTAGGTATGTAAAGGGGTTGGTAGGTATATAGGAAGACCGTTATGTAGAAAGGTTGGTAGACCGGTATGTAGATAGGTTGGTAGACCGGTATGTAGAAAGGTTGGTAGACTGGTATGTAGGTAGAGGTATGTAGATAGGTTGGTAAATAGGTATGTAGATAGGTATGTGACTACACCCGCATCCTGTGATCGAAATACCTTACATTGTGAAACCACAGGTGTGAGCGTACACAGCCACATAGCGTTCCTGTGTGCCCGTATATATGCAATGCGGCAATACTGGAACAGGATACAGTAGGTAGACGGGTTGGTAAGACGGGTGTATAGATGGGTAGGTAGGTATGGGATAAATGGGGCACACAGCACACACACACCAAACTCGCAGAT
Source organism: Crinia signifera (assembly GCF_055691185.1). Lineage (NCBI taxonomy): Eukaryota > Metazoa > Chordata > Amphibia > Anura > Myobatrachidae > Crinia > Crinia signifera. Next base: position 16,802,161 of record NC_139224.1, on the reverse strand, counting down.
TACATCAGGCTAATAAACACTTGTCGTATTGCGCCAGACACAGGCGGAGGTCCCGTAACCTGTAGCCTGGGGTGATATAGCAGGTAACATGAATATGGCGTCAGTTCCGTGTCCTTATTGTGTAATAATAAGGACACCTTATTGCACCTCTTGTAATCTGTCTGTCTCCCCTTCCTACTAGATTGTAAGCTCCTCCGAGCAGGGCCCTCTTCCCTCCTGTTGTCAAAGCCCTCTTCTCTTCACATGTCACTCACAGCTCTCCTATACTCACACACTCAGTGACCATCTTCGTCTGCATACTCATCTCCATCATTGGCTTCAAGCCTCTAGTTGTATGTTGATTGAGTCCTCACTACTTATATTTAAGCTGTAATGTGTATTGATCTGTGGCGCTCTTTATTTGTACTGTATTTTTGTTATTTATTCAATGGTATGCCAAGTTTTGTCTCCCTGTAGTGTTCCTTTGTACGGCGCTGCGAAACACTTGTGGCGCCTTGTAAATAAAATTATAATAATATGATATATAACACTTGTGATGGCAGTGTTCTCTGCAGCTGTAGTGCACCAGTCACTATACAGTACATTGTGTTATATATAGGACGTGTGATGACGGTGTTCTCAGCAGCTGTAGTGCGCCAGTCACTATACATTACATTGTGTAATATATAGGACTTGTGATGATGGTGTTCTCTGCAGCTGTAGTGCGCCAGTCACTATACATTACATTGTGTAATATATAGGACGTGTGATGACGGTGTTCTCTGCAGCTGTAGTGCACCAGTCACTATACATTACATTGTGTAATATATAGGACATGTGATGACAGTGTTCTCAGCAGCTGTAGTGCACCAGTCACTATACATTACATTGTGTAATATGTGTAATATATAGGACGTGTGATGACGGTGTTCTCTGCAGTATACATTACATTGTACTCTCTCTCCGCAGCTGGGCAATGCCGTTTGGATGTGTGACTTTAGGTGACAAGAAGGATTACAATCAACCCACAGAAGTCAGTGACAGATATGACCTCGGTCAGCTCATCAAGACGTAAGTATGAGACCACGAAACTGAACAGCACTAGTATACACAGCAATGTTACAGCCTCGCTCACTCGCACGGCGCTGCCAGCCTCACACAGCGCTGCCAGCCTCCCCTCATTCACACAGCTCTGCCAGCCTTCCCTCACTTGCACAGCGCTGCCAGCCTCCCCTCACTCACACAGCTCTGCCAGCCTTCCCTCACTCACACAGCTCTGCCAGCCTTCCCTCACTCACACAGCTCTGCCAGCCTTCCCTCACTCACACAGCGCTGCCAGCCTTCCCTCACTCACACAGCGTTGCTAGCCTTCCCTCGATCGCACAGCGCTGCCAGCCTTCCCTCGATCGCACAGCGCTGCCAGCCTTCCCTCGATCGCACAGCGCTGCCAGCCTTCCCTCGATCGCACAGCTCTGCCAGCCTTCCCTCACTCACACAGCTCTGCCAGCCTTCCCTCACTCACACAGCGCTGCTAGCCTTCCCTCGATCGCACAGCGCTGCCAGCCTTCCCTCGATCGCACAGCGCTGCCAGCCTTCCCTCGATCGCACAGCGCTGCCAGCCTTCCCTCGATCGCACAGCGCTGCCAGCCCTCCCTCGATCGCACAGCGCTGCCAGCCTTCCCACGATCGCACAGCGCTGCCAGCCTTCCCTCGATCGCATAGCGCTGCCAGCCTTCCCTCGATTGCACAGTGCTGCCAGCCTTTCCTTGATCGCGCTGCCAGCCTCCCCTCGATCGCACAGCGCTGCCAGCCTCCCCTCGATCGCACAGCGCTGCCAGCCTTCCCTCGATCGCACATCGCTGCCAGCCTTGCACAGTGCTGCCAGCCTCCCTCACTCACACTGCGCCGCCGGCCTCCCCTCACTCACACTGCGCCGCCGGCCTCCCCTCACTCACACTGCGCCGCCGGCCTCCCCTCACTCACACTGCGCCGCCGGCCTCCCCTCACTCACACTGCGCCGCCGGCTTCCCCTCACTCACACGGCGCTGCCAGCCTACCTTCACTCACAACAGACTGCTTTTATTTACAGACAATACTCCATTATATAAGGACCCACATCTGCATTTTTAACAGCTGTAAAGTGGCCTCAGTCTGATCCTCACTACACATAACTGTAATGATGAGGACACTATAAGGGACCCACGTCTGCATTAGTGACTGACAGTGCCGTGGCCTCAGTCTCACCCTCACTACACTATATAAGGGACCCACGTCTGTAATAGTGACTGACAGTACGGTGGCCTCAGTCTCACCCTCACTACACTATATAAGGGACCCACATCTGCATTAGTGACTGACAGTGCCGTGGCCTCAGTCTGATCCTCACTACATATACCTGTAATGCTGAGTACACTATATAAGGGACACACGTCTGTATTAGTAACTGACAGTGCCGTGGCCTCAGTCTCCTCCTCACTACATATACCTGTAATGCTGAGTACACTATATAAGGGACACACGTCTGTATTAGTGACTGACAGTACCGTGGCCTCAGTCTGATCCTCACTACACTATATAAGGGACACACGTCTGTATTAGTGACTGACAGTGCCGTGGCCTCAGTCTCACCCTCACTACATATACCTGTAATGCTGAGTACACTATATAAGGGACACACGTCTGTATTAGTGACTGACAGTACTGTGGCCTCAGTCTCCTCCTCACTACATATACCTGTAATGCTGAGTACACTATATAAGGGACACACGTCTGTATTAGTGACTGACAGTACTGTGGCCTCAGTCTGATCCTCACTACACTATATAAGGGACACACGTCTGTATTAGTGACTGACAGTGCCGTGGCCTCAGTCTCACCCTCACTACATATACCTGTAATGCTGAGTACAATATATAAGGGACACACGTCTGTATTAGTGACTGACAGTACTGTGGCCTCAGTCTCCTCCTCACTACATATACCTGTAATGCTGAGTACACTATATAAGGGACACACGTCTGTATTAGTGACTGACAGTACCGTGGCCTCAGTCTCATCCTCAATCGCACATCGCTGCCAGCCTTGCACAGTGCTGCCAGCCTCCCTCACTCACACTGCGCCGCCGGCCTCCCCTCACTCACACTGCGCCGCCGGCCTCCCCTCACTCACACTGCGCCGCCGGCCTCCCCTCACTCACACTGCGCCGCCGGCCTCCCCTCACTCACACTGCGCCGCCGGCCTCCCCTCACTCACACTGCGCCGCCGGCTTCCCCTCACTCACACGGCGCTGCCAGCCTACCTTCACTCACAACAGACTGCTTTTATTTACAGACAATACTCCATTATATAAGGACCCACATCTGCATTTTTAACAGCTGTAAAGTGGCCTCAGTCTGATCCTCACTACACATAACTGTAATGATGAGGACACTATAAGGGACCCACGTCTGCATTAGTGACTGACAGTGCCGTGGCCTCAGTCTCACCCTCACTACACTATATAAGGGACCCACGTCTGTAATAGTGACTGACAGTACGGTGGCCTCAGTCTCACCCTCACTACACTATATAAGGGACCCACATCTGCATTAGTGACTGACAGTGCCGTGGCCTCAGTCTGATCCTCACTACATATACCTGTAATGCTGAGTACACTATATAAGGGACACACGTCTGTATTAGTAACTGACAGTGCCGTGGCCTCAGTCTCCTCCTCACTACATATACCTGTAATGCTGAGTACACTATATAAGGGACACACGTCTGTATTAGTGACTGACAGTACCGTGGCCTCAGTCTGATCCTCACTACACTATATAAGGGACACACGTCTGTATTAGTGACTGACAGTGCCGTGGCCTCAGTCTCACCCTAACTACATATACCTGTAATGCTGAGTACACTATATAAGGGACACACGTCTGTATTAGTGACTGACAGTGCCGTGGCCTCAGTCTCACCCTCACTACCTATATAAGGGACACACGTCTGTATTAGTGACTGACAGTACTGTGGCCTCAGTCTCCTCCTCACTACATATACCTGTAATGCTGAGTACACTATATAAGGGACACACGTCTGTATTAGTGACTGACAGTACCGTGGCCTCAGTCTGATCCTCACTACACTATATAAGGGACACACGTCTGTATTAGTGACTGACAGTGCCGTGGCCTCAGTCTCACCCTCACTACATATACCTGTAATGCTGAGTACAATATATAAGGGACACACGTCTGTATTAGTGACTGACAGTACTGTGGCCTCAGTCTCCTCCTCACTACATATACCTGTAATGCTGAGTACACTATATAAGGGACACACGTCTGTATTAGTGACTGACAGTACCGTGGCCTCAGTCTCATCCTCACTACATATACCTGTAATGCTGAGTACACTATATAAGGGACCCACGTCTACATTAGTGACTGACAGTGACGTGGCCTCAGTCTGATCCTCACTACACTATATAAGGGACACACGTCTGTATTAGTGACTGACAGTGCCGTGGCCTCAGTCTCACCCTCACTACCTATATAAGGGACACACGTCTGTATTAGTGACTGACAGTACTGTGGCCTCAGTCTCCTCCTCACTACATATACCTGTAATACTGAGTACACTATATAAGGGACACACGTCTGTATTAGTGACTGACAGTACCGTGGCCTCAGTCTCATCCTCACTACATATACCTGTAATGCTGAGTACACTATATAAGGGACCCACGTCTACATTAGTGACTGACAGTGACGTGGCCTCAGTCTGATCCTCACTACACTATATAAGGGACACACGTCTGTATTAGTGACTGACAGTGCCGTGGCCTCAGTCTCACCCTCACTACATATACCTATAGTGCTGAGTACACTATATAAGGGACCCATGTCTGTATTAGTAACTGACAGTACCGTGGCCTCAGTCTCCTCCTCACTACCTATACCTGTAATATTGAGTACACTATATAAGGGACACACGTATGTATTAGTGACTGACAGTACCGTGGTCTCAGTCTCACCCTCACTACATATACCTGTAATGCTGAGTACGCTATATAACGGACACACCTCTGTATTAGTGACTGACAGTACTGTGGCCTCAGTCTCATCCTCACTACATATACCTGTAATGCTGAGTACACTATATAAGGGACCCATGTCTGTATTAGTAACTGACAGTACCGTGGTCTCAGTCTGATCCTCACTACATATACCTGTAATGCTGAGTACACTATATAAGGGACCCATGTCTGTATTAGTAACTGACAGTACCGTGGCCTCAGTCTCACCCTCACTACATATACCTGTAATGCTGAGTACACTATATAAGGGACCCATGTCTGTATTAGTAACTGACAGTGCCGTGGCCTCAGTCTCACCCTCACTACACTATATAAGGGACCCACGTCTGTATTAGTGACTGACAGTACCGTGGCCTCAGTCTCATCCTCACTGTTCTTCTCAGGGAAGAATTCTGTGAAGTCTTTCGAGCCAAAGAAAAATCTTCGGGAAAACTTTACACCTGTAAAAGGTTTTTGAAGCGAGATGGGCGGAAGGTCAGGAAAGCAGCCAAAAATGAGATTAACATCCTAAAAATGTGAGTATATCGGCGCATTCCCAGCTAGCATGTGTTTGCACAGGAACCGATGTTTCGTTAGTGCGCATTTCTGCACATGTGCATACCCAGGGTGTGTGCACCCACGGCGAACATTCGCCAGGTGCACGCACCCAACATCCCGGGGAGGGGGGGGGGCGGAGAGGGGCGTGGGGCGGCTCCATTAGCATATGATAATGCCCAGCATTTCATGGGCGGTCCCATGAGAACCCTGGGCGTTACCATGCTAATGTGGCCGTGACGCGAGTGCGCTGGCAGCTGACATCACCGGATGACAGCTGCCCTCCCATTTCCTCCCCAGCATGCACGCATATGTAAGGTTGCTCAGAGCTACCTGGTCGGTGACCAATGAAAGATGTGGGAGGTTCCCCCCTGCCCTATGAATGGATGTTACTGAGTAACAGCCATTCGCTAGCCCCTGCAAGCGAGTCACCCTTGCAAATGGGTGGTGCCGGGGTGTGGTGGACTCGCAAGGCTGCAGATTCGCAGCCTTGCGAATCAACCAGAATAACCCCCCTCCCCCCCCCCCCCCCCCCCACACACACACATTGGCCCTTATTCTGGTTCACTCGCAAAGGCAACTTCCTTCTCAAATGAACAAAAACCATGGGGCGGATGTAACTTGTGCATAGAGAATCAGATTTGGGTGGGGGTGCAGGGTCAAAATAAAGCAGCCAGTATTTTCCCTGCACAGAAACAAAATATCTCACCAAGTCTAATTATCTCTGCACATGTTACATCTGCCCCCCTACAGTGCAGCATGGTTTTGTCCATTTGAGAAGGAATTTGCCTTTGCGAGCGAACCAGAATAAGGGCCATTATGTATACCACTGCTAGACACACTTCCTATAATGCATAGCGCACATTGGGCCTGATTCAGGTTCACTCGCTAAGCAGCAGTCGTTTAATACTAAGCAAGCGGGTTAATGCAGCTCGCCCCTTCAACCCCTTGTATATACGTGGTGGCGTACAAATGCATGTGTGCGCTCACATATCCCTTCGCATGCAAGAATACAGCCGCAACATTGATGGCGACCAACAAATAATTTTTTTAGGCATTCGCAAATCAAAGTCAGTTCACACTGACCTGTATCTGGCTCCTAAATGGCTGAGAACGGGTCATGTGATGTCAGACCCCTGCCCTATGCAGGCACCTGCGTTCGCACGAGGACACCAATCCTTTTCCTTGGCGCTGACACTGTTTTTGTGGACACACCCAGGAAATGTTGGGCTTCCCCATGCGCCAGCCCCCTGTCTGCCCACTGCCTTCCCCCGCTATGTGCTGTGATAGTCGCTAAAGGCATTCGCACAGCGGCCCTGTACGTGTGTATATTCGCTAATACGTACACCCAATACGCTGGGGACCGATCCAACCTGAATTGGGCCCATTATGTATAACGCAGCACCTTGTAACAGTAATGCCCCTGGTAAATGTCTGTAGTGACCCCCGGACCCTCACTGTGGTTGTTTCCTATAGGGTGAAGCATCCCAACATCTTACAGCTGGTCGATGTTTTTGAGACAAAAAAAAATTATTTCATCTTCATGGAGCTGTAAGTAATCTGTGGTCAGTAGCTCTGTACATTCCGGCCTCATACTATACCCTGCTGTACATTGGGCCCTACCTCTCTGGAGGCCCATTTATTATAGGATCGCATATACACTGTGATCTGGGCTGGATTTACCTTCCTGTACTTGTAGGGACAGGGGTTCCGAAGAAGCCCGTCCCTGTGATGCGCCCAGCCGAGTGCCGGGGATCTGCACATGCGCAGTCAGCGCTGACCAAACCCCCCCCCACACACACACACACAGACACACACTGCAGTGAGGTCAGTTGCCCACAGGTGATTGGTACGAAATCCCAACAAGGGGGGGGCATGGATTGCCCCCCTTTGCGGGCTTGCTGCGCTCGCCGCCCAGTGGGCCTGGTGCCTAGCAACACTCGGCACAATTTATTCTCCCTCTATGGGTGTCGTGGACACCCATAGAGGGAGAACGTGTCTGGATTTTGGTAGTCGGGATTCCGGCATCGGGATTTTGACAGCCAGGATTCCGACCGCCGGGATTCTAACGGCATCCCGCCCATAGGCTACCGTCATCTCAGAATGTCGTTAGCTCCCGGACCCAATGCGATGCTGCTTGATGTTGATGAATCGGGCAACATCACATCCCCCATAGAACCGAGTGATGGTGCAGCTGCGGGTGGAGCCGGAGGGATCGGAGATTCCTGCTGCATTCCCTCTGTTGTACATTCTGGGGATACTTAATATATGTGGCTAACTCACTAAAAGGGGTGTTTATGGGGAATTAGGTGCAAGTATTACATAATAAATGGGCTCGGGGTCTTCTTCCTCTATACTGTGGACGGTAAACTGCTAGTGGTCCTATCTATGGAGTGTGAGAGGAAAGTGGAGCCCTCTGAGGAAACCCACCCAGAAACATTACATAGCTACTACCCATAGTTATGGCCGGATGAAAATGATGCCCCCAGTAAAGGTTTGGGGATCAGCCATATGTCTCCATATTTACTGCTGAAATCCCATGTACTAACAATAATGGCTGAGTTCTGACTTATTGTCTTTGTTTTTTATTAGACACTAGAGTAATGTACATAAATCAGGCGTTACTTCGCATGTTCATGTCTCTGTATATTCCCCTGGGTCACGTACCCTGCAGAACGTGGCTGCTCTGCAAATGCAGCTCTGATCTGCGCTACTTGGATTACCTTGCCACAAGTTTGCATATAAAAACATTGGGAGGTGTCTATGGCATGGGACACCCCAGCACCCCTTACAGCACAATGACCTGCTAACATAGATATGATGCTTTGTGGTTTATACCTTACAGCAGAAACAGGACTGGCTCTAATAATGGTTTGTCTGTTTAGCTTGGGAGGTTCTTATGGCATGGGACACCCCAGCACCCATACAGGTGCAGAGACCTGCTGGTATACACTAACATAGCTATGATGCTTTGTGGTTTGTACCTTACAGCAGAAACAGGACTGGCTCTAATAGCTGTTAGTCTGTTTAGCTTGGGAGGTACTTATGGCATGGGACACCCCAGCACCCTTACAAGCACAGAGACCTGCTGGTATACACGAACATAGCTATGATGCTTTGTGGTTTGTACCTTCCATTAAATACAGGGACTGGCTCTAATAGCTGTTCGTCTGTTTAGCTTGGGAGGTTCTTATGGCATGGGACACCCCAGCACCCATACAGGTACAGAGACCTGCTGGTATACACGAACATAGCTATGATGCTTTGTGGTTTGTACCTTCCATTAAATACAGGACTGGCTCTAATAGCTGTTCGTCTGTTTAGCTTGGGAGGTACTTATGGCATGGGACACCCCCAGCACCCATACAGGCACAGAGACCTGCTGGTATACACGAACATAGCTATGATGCTTTGTGGTTTGTACCTCACTAGTCCCAGCCCGGCACAATTACAGAATAACCTAACCGTAATGTCAATGCACCCGAACGGAGGAACACTTAACGTGCTCTGCCAGGCATGGCTCCAACGTGCCCCCTATAGAGGTGTGGAGCAGCGTTAACCATTTCTAACATAGAACTGGTTTTCTATGTGATTTTCTTGTACACTTTCGGTATAATGGCGAGGGGTCCTAGTGTTGCTTATCCACTTGGACCACTACAAGCGGGTTGTTTCTGTAATAGCCGGAACCCATGCACATGGCCTCTGTGGTAGAGTAAACTGATCCAGGGCCTTTAGTGAATGAGCCGGTGTGCCCTGTATTGCACATACAGGAGGATTTTTACAACACTGTGTGATGACATCACTGCACCCCCCACCCCACCCATGGACCTCTGCAAGCTTCCGACTTCTACTAATAGTATGTGCCTGTGATTCCACTTGTCTGATAGTCCCAATTTACATTCCAGGGGCTCAGACGCGTCAGAATTATGGGCATTGCAGAGAATGTGGGCCCTAGGTGACTGGGACTTACAACGCTATGTCACCCCAAAACCGATGTCCTCTCCATGCAATAATAAGAGCATGGATATAGAATTGATCACTGGGCCCATATCCTAATTCACCTATGGGTTCGGCCTTGCGTTTCTCCGCCCTTGCAGCTAGTGTAACTGATCTGTAGAACACCCAATCATCATATGATACCACTTCACACCACACCACATTTAGCGATTTAGTGACCGTGAGTCACTATCAGGAAGCAGCGTTTCCTGTTCCGTATTAGCTCCCCGCTTACCTACTAATACACCCCAACTGGCATAAATAGGAGCTCTGAGTGCAGAGCTTTATAGCTGATGTAACGAGGCTTGCCTACCCTCCCCGGAATGGCTGGGAGCCTCCCGGAAATCGGGTCCTTCTCCCGGCCCCCCGTGAAGGTGGGCAAGTCTCCCGCATTCTGCTAATTGCCCCCGATCCTCCCTTGCACGCTGGTGTAATTACCTGAAATCGCGGGTCCGCGGAGAGGGGGCGGGGCTAAAATGACGCGATCGCGTCATTTCGTGTCATTTAAGGCCAAGTGAAGACAGCCTTGCCCCAAACCCCCTGACGTGTTGCCTCTCCGGGCTTCTCCCGAAGAGGTGAACTTAAAAGTAGGCAAGTATGTATTGGAGGGTTGTGTCTCCATCTATTATTAAAGATTTCTTATATAGCACAGCAAATTGGACACTGTGCTTAAACAATCTGGTAGTTCCAGACAGTCATAGAGGTAGGAGGGCCCTGCTCACAGGCTTACACTCTATAGGGGAATAGGCATTGATGCACAAGGAAGGATTACATACCACTAGATTGCAGAGGATCTTGGACCCAGTAATGTTGGCCAGGGTCAAGAGGATGGATGAGGAGAGACGATATATGGGTACTGTAAGCAGCTTAGTCCAGTGATTCCCTATGGGAGGTGTTTATTAGTTTCTTATATAGTGCACACACATTCCGCAGCGCTGTACAGAGAATATATGACAATTAACATCAGTCCCTGCCCGGTGGAGCTTACAGTCTATATTCCTACCACATGCACACGCACACACAGACATTCTAGGGTTAACTTTGGTGGGAGCCAATTAACTTACCAGTATATTTTTGGTGAAACTGGGGGAAACCCACGCAAGCTAGGGGAGAACATACAAACTTCACATAGTTAAGGCCAGGGTGGGTATCGAACCCATGACCTCAGTGCAGTGAGGCAGTAATGCTAGTCCTGAATACCTATGTGTTATGTGCCACAATGTTATTTACCATGCTAGGGAACCTCTCCACCCATCAGCCAAAACCCAGTAGTCGGAGGAAACGCCGTCCTGCGGAAAGTAGGTTAATGCCAGGAAAAAAACCTCTGATTTCTCCTGCATTAAACATTAAATAAACTGCAGGACATGCAGCGATAGCCATTCATATTGCTGTATGATAACCTAACCCCAATGCACGCGGCTTTGCATAACATTACAGCGTGTAACATGTTATCACATCTCGCAGTCCTGATTACACAGAGGCAGCAGGAAGAGAACTGTTGTTGCAGGAGATAAATTTTTGCACACTGGGCACTTTCCTTGTGTTCCGGTGCGAGCTGGAAAACATAATGTACATCTGTGACTTCTGTATACGGAGCGCTCTGCAGCCTCCATAGATACAGAACATTTAACGCCATTGGGACTGCGAATTACATGGGACACTGAGGACACATAGTGGTGGAGTTAAGGAACTGCAGCGTAGATCTACTTCATGTAAATCAGACTCTGCAAACAAGTCAAGCCATGGCCGCATATGGGTTCACACGGAGGACCGATGTTTAGTGTCTGCGCAGGCGAGTTTCTGTGCATGTGCACCCACAGCAAACTTTCGGTTTGCCAGGTGCACGTACCCTACACGCCGAGGAAGGGAGAGGGTGGGGGACTCTGGGCAGCCCCATCAGTATATGGGAACACCCAGCGTTCCATGGGCATTCCATGAGAACGCTGGGCGTTTCCAGGCTAAGGAGGCCGTGAAGGACATGCGGGGGGCGGGCAGCTGACATCACCGGCTGTCAGCTGCCCGCCCTGTCCTTGCACAGGGCGCCCGCAGTTTAGAGTGACTATATATAGGTGTCTCTGAACTGCGTGCACGGGAGAAATCATTCGATGGTCGGCGACATCGAATGATTTCTCCCTGTCTGCGAATGGATGATTATGTAAATCATCCATTCGCAGCCGTGCGGGGGGCACAGTGGGCGAGGGGCGGGTGTCCGTCTGATGGACTTGCCAGGCTGCGAGTCAATCAGAGTGTGAACACAATTGTGGTGGAAGAAGCCTCTGTGCAGAGGTGTAAAGTTACAGCAGGTACTTGTGAGTTATCCGGGCTGCGATTTTTTGATTGTATGCCTTAAGTTAAGGCATACAATCAGATGCGATGCGATGCGATATCGCATCGCATCGCATGCGACCATCGGATGCGATGACCCGATTTTTCCATAGGAATCAATGTTAAAATGATTCCTATGGAAAAAGGGGTCCTTTTCATACCCCTACTATCCAAGTGGGCATGGAGTTGGATATAAACCTGTGGCGAGCGTAGCGAGCCACCGAGCCCGAAGCGTGGCGAGCGAAGCGAGCCCCGCGAGGGGACGGTATTCTGTGTCCCCTCGCGGGGGCTCGCTACGCTCGCCACGCTTCGGGCTCGGTGGCTCGCTACGCTCGCCACAGGTTTATATCCAACTCCATGCCCACTTGGATAGTAGGGGTATGAAAAGGACCCTTTTTCCCATTGAATTCCATGTTAAAATGGACTCAGTCCATTTTAACATTGATTCCTATGGAAAAATCGGGTCATCGCATCGCATCGCATCCGATGGTCGCATGCGATGCGATGTTCCCGATCCGACCCGATTTAAAAATCGGACGCCCGGATAACTCATAAGTACCTTACAGCGATACAATCCAGAACCTTGGACTATTTATGTGACTCGAGGACTGAGGTTGGGAACAAGTGCCCTACAGATGCGTTCCGCGGCTGCCATCGCAATACACTCGCTGCATGTACGCACTGCGCCCCTGTGTGTATGCAATAGCCTCTCTGTGACCGCACCTGAATGAGCCTCATTGTGCATGCCCTGCATTCAGGGAAATCCAATAATGGCTGTACAGCCGCCGGTGCGGCAGAGAGATATATTTGTACTCACACACTGGGAAAATCATTGTATACACAATTAGACACAATCACTGCCCGGTGTGTCTCCTCCGTACTGCAGCCCTCCCGTTGCCGCGGAACCATTCATTTGTAAGTCATTTGGTGATCCTGTCTGGTGTTGGGAGATGAAGACCGCGGGGGAGCCTCCATCCTATTTCTACATACAGCAGCCTATTCCCAAGCTGGATCTCTGCTGTCAGATTGCATCTCTACAGGGATGGAATATAAAGTATGGAGAGGAGCTACAGTACCTCAACCACATCAATCATTTCCTTAAGTCTGTGTGTGTTGTGTATTTATATATAGTGGTGAGCTGGGGTAATTGGCTCGGTAGGGGGGTATATTGGTACAATGTGTATGTGCACATCTTTTCCAGCAAATAATGGAAATCAGCAAAATCAAACATAGCCCAGCCCCTGTGCGGGGCACTACCTCCCTGTGCCTCACTAGTAACCCCCATAATAATCACTACTAATGTATACCCCCCTACCTGAATGTAACACGTCCCCAGTCAGTCAGGCTCCGGAATCACTGCATTCCCTCCTCCACATTCCGTGCTTGGTCACAAGCCACCATTTTGTTTTTTACCTGTGTGAATACAGACTTATACTATAAATAAGTAATTTACTACCCTTACTGTATATATATTGATGTACACTGATATAATTGCCCGCTTATGTGGACTTGTAAAATTAATGACAATGCTTTACTTTTTTTAAATTTTTTTATAAAGTACATTTTTATAAAGTTGTTCGCCCTCTTCACACCGTCGTAAGGGGCCACGCCCGCACCCCCCCCTAGCTGGAGCAGCGGGTATGGCCGTGTGTTTGCGTGCAGACCCAGCCCCCCGAGGGCGGGCATGCCCACTGCTGGGGGGGGGGGGTGTTTGCGGGCAGACCCGCTGCTCTGGGGTGCACTGCTACGGGGGTGGGGTAACGGGCAGACCCGCTGCTCTGGGGGTGGGGGTGCGGCCAAACCCACTGATGCAGTGGGGGGGGGGGGGTGTGTGTGTGGACAGACTCGCTGCCATGAGGGAGAGAAGGGGGGTGGGCAGCGGTGTTGGTTGGCCCTGCCCTGCTGCTATGGTGGGGGTGCATGCAGACTCGCTGCTCCAGCGGCGGGGGGGTGGGTGGGTGGGTGTTGGTGAGGAGCTCAGAACCCGCTATGCCTGAACCCCCACCACTGAATCTTCTCCCGGAGAGGAAAATTTTAAAAGTAGGCAAGTATGTCCTAAGTATTGAGCCTTCTTGAGTCTCAAGCTGTGTACACACGGGGGCAATTTCAGCACATATCACTAGCAATATGGTCGCTCATTGCCAGTGATTTGTAGCGCTGTGGGCGATAAATCGCCGGCTGCGCACTCCCGTGTGTAGCCCCTAATGGTCATTGTTCGCAAGGTCAGCGGCGGACTGACACCCATCCCGCGGCAAAGGTCAGCGACGGACAGACCCCTACCACGGAGAAGCATGTCGGCAGGTGAGCATCTGGCTGTGCCCCCCTTTGGCAGTGATGAAAAGGAGACACTGAGCAATATATTGCTAGCGATCACATTGCTCCATGTGTACACAGCTTTAGCACTGTCGCCTCTTTGGCCTTGTATCTTCGTATGCAGACACATCCTATCTCCGTATATGCTTCTGTCCATGAGATAGACTTGCTGTTTTCCAGGCATCCTGCACTTTCAAAATCCCATTCTTCATCTTATTAGACTTATTACTTATTTATATAGCAAATTCAGCTCTTATATAGTCTTCCGTAAATCACAGTAAGAGAGAAATATTCCACAGTATACGCCATTTTAAGATCCTTTGTACTCATTGTCGTTGTGAACTAAGATGGCTGCTGCATCACACACACCTGCCTATTGGGGCAAAGGGTAGGCCTTTTACATACCCTGGCAAGGGACCTGCACAACCAGCAATGCCTTCTGCAGTATACAATGGATAATTATATGTCCTAAGGGACACTAATGTAACAAAACTGGAATTATTAATGAGCTGTTGGAGGAATATGTACGTCCACGTATTTCTGTTCTATCACCTGTGTGCCCAGATACGACTTACTGAATAGCAGTCGGAGCGTTGGCACAGACATAGGCGCGGATGGGGCACATATAACAGTTCGCCGTACGCTGACTGCCCACCTGTCACCAATATGATCGCAGAATCCTCACCACGAGGCTCAGAACACAAACTCCTGCTTACCCTGAACAGCAACAACTGGAGCTCTTTGACTATGACGTAGGAACACTGGTCTGGTTATCTGGAATGAGTAATGGGTGTAATACAGGGGTGGGCAATAAGCAGCCCTCCAGCTGTTGATGAACTACACATCCCAGCATGCCTCGCCTTAGTTTTGCTATTTGGCCATGCTGAAACGGATGCAAAGCATGCTGGGATGTGTAGTTCATCAACAGCTGGAGGGCCACTTATTGCCCCACCCCTGGTGTAATACAAGCAGAGATTATAACCCAGGGCTGATTCTAGGTCATACGCGGCCAATCTGAGAAAACGGCGCACGTACTGATGTGAATATAGACAAGATACCCACGCGTTTCTTCAGTTGCAGAATTTATGTTTCTGGTGCCCTGTGGGCATCAGACGGGCATTTCTACACATGAGAATCATCATACCGGATTACCAATTACTTTACAGCCACCAGAACGTTAGACGTTGGTCACAATCTGAAGGAATATAAAGATTACTAATCTTCAGATCGGTGGTGCCTCTACCTCGTGCACCAACCGCCGGGAATCGTTCTGTAACATTTACTGGAAAGATCGTTTTATTGACTTGAGCTAAAAATGAAGAGGAATCATTTAGTGACACAGACAGGAAATTGCTGCGCTTACAAAGGTCAGTCGTGCCTGGAGGTTAGTGCACATTCTGTGCGGAGATTACATCGCACCCCGGGGGGCACACGGGCCACTGCTTGTTATAAGTGCACAGCTATTGTCATGTAGATGTCTCTCCTATCTGGGGCGACCTCTGCTAGGAACCAAACAGCCTTTCATCCACACTTCCATCACCTCAGAACAAAGGACACCAGGAATAGAGGTGACATAGCCAATGATCATGGCTGTATGCCACTACCCTCCCGCCCAGCCTGCAGGGTGACTGTGGGAGGCATGGCGGTCAATGGGCAGCTTTGGACAAGTCAATTGTGCCCGTACCAGCTGTGTGTATGTATGTGTATATCTCTTATATATTTGGCTACATCTGTCACTCAAAGTGGGTGTCTGTGTCTATAACGCTCTGTTCCTGGACTTTCCTCTTAATGTGTGATTGCCTTCATCTGTGCTGAACACCTTTCTGAGCAATTAACCTGTTTAAAACAGGTGATGGCAATCATACATTAAGGGGAAGTCTAGAAACGAGCATTGTGTCCCTCCTGGAGAGGGTCATGTTGGGAGGTATGTGACAGAGAACCAGCCCAGTGAGCCCACAGACAGTGCCAGACACCCACTGCCTTCCCATGTTGCCCAGCACTGCTACTCCACAGCCACCAGGTGAGCGCCCTCCTCCCGCGATTTGCGGCAAAACCTCCCCCCCCCGCGCGCCCCCCCCCTCCCGCGATTCGCGGCAAAAACACCCGCTCCCCCGCGACCCCCCCTACCGCGGTTCGCAGCAAAAACACCCCCCGCGACCCCCCCTCCCGCGATTCGCTGCAAAAAGAACCCCCCCACGACCCCTCCCGCAATTCGGGGCGGCACCCCCCTGCGACCCCCCCTCCCGCGATTCGCGGCACCCCCCCCCCCCCCCGCAATTCGCAGCAGCCCCAGGATTAAATGGCACATGCAAAACACTGACATGGCTATGGTCGACATGAAAAAGGTTGACATGAGTTTTTGAAGATTTATTTTTAATTTAATTAAATTTTTTCATATTCATTGTCATGTGTCGACATGGACACCAATGAAGTGGCACACTTATGTCAACATTTACATGTGTTGACCTTTCTGTGTTGATTTTTTCTTGTGGCGATTCGCGTCAAACCCCCCCGCAACCCCCCCTCCCGCGATTCGCGGCAACCCCCGTGACCCCACACCTCCCGCAATTCGCGGCAACCCCCCACCGGAACCCCTGTGAACCCCGCCCTCCCGCGATTCGCGGCACCCACCCCCGCGACCCCCCTCCCGCAATTCGCGGCACCCCCCCGTGATTCGCGGCAGCTCCAGAATTAAATTGCACATGGAAAACACTGACATGGCTATGGTCGACAATGAAAAAGGTTGACATGAGTTTTTGAAGTTTTTTTTTCATTTTTTGAATATTTTCATATTCATTCTCATGTGTCGACATGGATACCAATGAAGTGCCACACTTATGTCAACATTTACATGTGTTGACCTTTGTGTTGATCTTTTCTTGTGGCGATTTGCGTCACACCCCCCCCCACAACCCCACTCCCCGCGATTCACGGCACACACACACACACACCTCCCCCGCGATTCTCGGCACCCCACCCCGTGACCCCCCCTCCCGTGATTCACGGCACACCCCCGCGACCCCCCCTCCATGATTCGCCGCAACCCCCGCCCCGTAACCCCCCCTCCCGCGATTCCGGGCACCCACCCCCGCGACTCCCCCTCCCGCAATTCGCGGCACCCCCCCCCCCCGCGATTCGCGGCAGCTCCAGAATTAAATTGCACATGGAAAACACTGACATGGCTATGGTCGACAATGAAAAAGGTTGACATGAGTTTTTGAAGTTTTTTTTTTTCATTTTTTGAATGTTTTTATATTCATTCTCATGTGTCGACATGGACACCAATGAAGTGCCACACTTTGTCAACATTTACATGTGTTGACCTTTCTGTGTTGATTTTTTCTTGTGGCGATTCGCGTCACACCCCCCCTGAACCCCCACTCCCGCGATTCACGGCACACACACCCCCCGCGATTCTCGGCACCCCACCCCGTGACCCCCCCTCCCGTGATTCACGGCACACCCCCCGCGACCCCCCTACCATGATTCGCCGCAACCCCCGCCCCCGTAACCCCCCTCCCGCGATTCTCTGCAATCCCTCCCCTCCCGCGATTCGCAGCATCCACCCCCCCACAACCCCCCCTCCTGCAATTCGCGGCACCCTCCGCGACCCCCCCTCCCGCGATTCGCGGACACCTAAGTTGCAATACAGGGCATCTTTCATACAATTCTAACCATATTTCTCATATACAAACGTTCACAAATTAAGGGGCGCAGCCCCTTACGACGGTGTGAAGAGCGCCCCTAGGGCGCGATGAATCACCTAGTATATATGTAAATGTGGGGGTGGTGTGTGTGTATGTGTGTATATATATATATATATAATAAAATAAGGAAATATCTATTATAATAGAAATAAAACTATTCCTATTTGAACGGCATAGAGGACGGAGCTATTTATCACCAACGTTCCACATCGCAGTGACCCCTAGTAACCGGACTCTGGAGTACAGTGTAGCTTGTGACCCCTAGTAACCGGACTCTGGAGTACAGTGTAGCTTGTGACATCGCAGTGACCCCTAGTAACCGAACTCTGGAGTACAGTGTAGCTTGTGACATCGCAGTGACCCCTAGTAACCGGACTCTGGAGTACAGTGTAGCTTGTGACCCCAAGTAACCGGACTCTGGAGTACAGTGTAGCTTGTGACATCGCAGTGACCCCTAGTAACCGGACTCTGGAGTACAGTGTAGCTTGTGACATCGCAGTGACCCCTAGTAACCGGACTCTGGAGTACAGTGTAGCTTGTGACATGGCAGTGACCCCTAGTAACCGGACTCTGGAGTACAGTGTAGCTTGTGACATGGCAGTGACCCCTAGTAACCGGACTCTGGAGTACAGTGTAGCTTGTGACATCGCAGTGACCCCTAGTAACCAGACTCTGGAGTACAGTGTAGCTTGTGACATCGCAGTGACCCCTAGTAACCGGACTCTGGAGTACAGTGTAGCTTGTGACATGGCAGTGACCCCTAGTAACCAGACTCTGGAGTACAGTGTAGCTTGTGACATCGCAGTGACCCCTAGTAACCAGACTCTGGAGTACAGTGTAGCTTGTGACATCGCAGTGACCCCTAGTAACCGGACTCTGGAGTACAGTGTAGCTTGTGACATCGCAGTGACCCCTAGTAACCAGACTCTGGAGTACAGTGTAGCTTGTGACATCGCAGTGACCCCTAGTAACCGGACTCTGGAGTACAGTGTAGCTTGTGACATCGCAGTGACCCCTAGTAACCGGGACTCTGGAGTACAGTGTAGCTTGTGACATCGCAGTGACCAGACTCTGGAGTACAGTGTAGCTTGTGACATCGCAGATCCGCATCCACGCGCCGTGTAATGATGCTTTCACCGTGATGGATGATGCTGAGGAATAAGCTCAGACAAGAGCCAGTTGTGGTAATTGTCATCATTTGCTGGCTGCGCGCTGTACATGACACCCATCAGCACTGA